>NC_041382.1:243835651-243836331 GCF_002162155.2 Triticum dicoccoides | reverse complement strand
TTGCGGTGGTGAGGGGTGGAAGAGCTGCGGTGGTGATGGGTGGAAGAGCTGCGGTGGTGATGGGTGGAAGAGCTGCGCTGGAGGTGGGGGCGGGGCGCGCTAGAAAGGGGTCTTCGGTGGCGAGGGGGAAAGGGTGGCGGCGGTGGATTCTCGGGGGCTAGGGATTTGATCGGCGCGGGGGGCGAGGGAGAAAGGGATGGAGGCATGGGGAAAGGGATAGCAATTGCGCACCTCCCAGGGGTGCGCCATAAGTACATCCATAGCAATGGCGCACCACCGCGGGGTGCGCCATAAGTAACTTTTTTATTGATAACAATGGTGCACCCCCTCCTGGTGCGCCATTAGTAACTTTTTTAATTATTTTTTTATTGATAAAAATATTGCACTATATAAAGGAGAGGAGTAGAGGAGGGAGGGTGGGAGCATTTACATTCGTTAACGAGGCGGTGGTTGGCATCGCATCGGAGTTGCAGATCATAGAAAGGAGGAGGACGTCGGTCGTGGTCATGGTCGTGGGCCGGCCTCGTCGCGCCGCGTCGGCATTCGTTGTCAGTAGTCGCTGGACTGCGAGTAGCCCCGCCGAAGTCTCGACCTCCGGGCTCTAGCTTCCTCGTCACGGCGGCAGAACAAGGCGCAGCTGTCAGTGGGGTGGGGTGGGCCGGGCGACTGCGGCGAATGGG
>NC_041382.1:243778178-243835463 GCF_002162155.2 Triticum dicoccoides | reverse complement strand
GGTTGGAGCGGGGGAGGGTGCGGGTGGTCATCGGCGGTGGTGGAGCGGGGGAGGGTGCAGGGGGTCGTCGGTGGCGAGGGGGATCGAGATGGAGGAGGATCTGGCGCGGGGGGCACGAGGGGAAAAGGGATAGAGGGGGAAGAATAGTTTTGGAAAAAAATGTTAGTAATGGCGCATGGGGTGAGTGGTGCGCCACTCTGACCGGGTGCGCCATTAGTATTTTTGGAAAAATACAAAAAAAATATGTTAGTAGTGGCGCACCATTGGTGTGGTGCGCCATTAGTGTGACAGACACTAATGGCGCACCAGCACATGGTGCGCCACTGCTATATAGTAGTGGCGCACCACCTGTCTGGTGCGCCATTAGGGTCCATATTATCTATAGCCCTTTTCCTAGTAGTGCCACTAGAGGAGAGACAACATATATCTCATCAAAATATCTAACGAATACCAAATTCACACGACTACTTATAGCAAGACTTCTCCCATGTCCTCAGGAACAAACGTAACTACTCACAAAGCATATTCATGGTCATAATCAGAGGTGTATTAACATGCATAATGGATCTGAACATATGATCTTCCACCAAGTAGACCAACTAGCATCAACTACAAGGAGTAATCAACACTAGTAGTAATCCACAGGTACCAATCTGAGGCTTTTGGACAAAGATTTGATACAAGAGATGAACTAGGGTTTGAGATGAGATGGTGCTGGTGAAGATGTTGATGGAGATTGACCCCCTCCCGATGAGAGGATCGTTGGTGATGACGATGGTGATGATTTCCCCCTCCCAGAGAGAACTTTCACCGGTAGAACAGCTCCGCCGGAGCCCTAGATTGGTTTCGCCAAGGTTCCGCCTTGTGGCGGCAGAGTTTCGTCTCGTGAGCTAGCTTATGATTTTTTCCTCGACGAAAGACTCCATATAGCCAAAGATGGGCATCGGAGGGCCACAAGGGGGGCCCATGAGACAGGGGGCGTGCCTAGGGGGGTAGGGCGCGCCCCCACCCTCGTGGACGGTGGGTGGCCCCCCTCTGGTACTTCTTTCGCCCAATATTTTTTATATATTTTGAAAATAATTCTCGTGGAGTTTTAGGACTTTTGCAGATGTGCAGAATAGGTCTCCAGTATTTGCTCCTTTTCCAGCCTGGAATTCTAGCTGCCGGCATTCGCCTTCTTAATGTAAACCTTGTAAAATAAGAGAGAAAAGGCATACGTATTTTGACATAATGTGTAATAACAGCCCATAATGCAATAAATATCGATATAAAAGCATGATGCAAAATGGACGTATCAACTCCCCCAAGCTTAGACCTCGCATGTCCTCAAGCGAAAGCCGAAATCGAAAGATATGTCCACATGTTTAGAGGTAGAGGTGTCGATAAAATAAAATACAGACATGAGAGCATCATGATCATTCTTAGAACAGCAACATATATAGATATTGTCATATGATTTCTTATTCTAAAGTAACAATTCATTCACATACTCAAGTATGAATCAGAAACTTCATTGAAAACTAACAAACTATAATCTCAGTCATTGAAGCAATTGCAACTTATCATAACATAGGAACGACTCAATATAAGAGTGATACGTCCATTTTGCATCATGCTTTTATATCAATATTTATTGCATTATGGGTTGTTATTACACATTATGTCACAATACTTATGCCTATTCTCCCTTATTTTACAGGGTTTACATGAAGAGGGGGAATGCCGGCAGCTGGAATTCTTGGCTGGAAAAGGAGAAAATATTAGAGATCTATTATTCACATGTCCAAAAGTCCTGAAACTCCATGGGAATTATTTTCAGAATGTATAAAAAATATTGGGCGAAAGAAGTACCAGAGGGGGGCCACCCACCGTCCATGAGGGTGGGGGCGCGCCCTACCACCCCGGGCACGCCCCCTGCCTCGTGGGCCCCCTGTTGGCCCTCCGATGCCCCTCTTTGGCTATATTGAGTCTTTCGTTGAGGAAAAAATTACAAGAAAGCTTACGGGACGAAACTCTGTCGCCTCGAGGCGGAACTAATCTTGGGCTCCGGCGGAGCTCTTCTGCCGATGAAACTTCTCTCCGGGAGGGGGAAATCCTCACCATCGTCATCACCAATGATCCTCTCATCGGGAGGGGGTCAATCTCCATCAACATCTTCATCGGCACCATCTCATCTCAAACCCTAATTCATCTCTTGTATCCAATCTTTTGTATCCAAACCTCTTATTGGTACCTGTGGGTTGCTAGTAGTGTTGACTACTCCTTGTAGTTGATGCTAGTTGGTTTACTTGGTGAAAGATCATATGTTCAGATCCATTATGTATATTAATACCCCTCTAACTATGAACATGAATATTCTTTGTGAGTAGTTACGTTTGTTCCTGAGGACATGGGAGAATTCTTCCTATAAGTAGTCATGTGAATATGGTATTCGTTTGATATTTTGATGAGATGTATGTTGTCATCCCTCTAGTGGTGTCATGTGAACGTTGACTACGTGACACTTCACCATTGTTTGGGACTAGAGAGAGGCATTGTGAAGTAATAAGTAGATGATGGGTTGCTAGAGTGACAGAAGCTTAAACCCTAGTTTATGCATTGCTTCGTAAGCGGCTGATTTGGATCCATATGTTTCATGTTATGGTTAGGTTTACCTTAATACTTCTCTTGTAGTTGAGGATGCTTGCAATAGGGGTAATCATAAGTGGGATGCTTGTCCAAGTAAGGGCAGTACCCAAGCACCGGTCCACCCACATATCAAATTATCAAAGTACCGAACGCGAATCGTATGAAAGTGATGAAAACTAGCTTGATGATATTCCCATTTGTCCTCGGGAGCGCTCTCCTTTATATAAGAGTTTGTCCAAGCTTGTCCTTTGATAAAAAAGGATTGGGAGATCTTGCTGCACCTTATTTACTTGAATTACTTGCTACTCGTTACAAATTACCTTATCACAAAACTATCTGTTACTGATAATTTCAGTGCTTGCAGAGAATACCTTACTGAAAACTGCTTATCATTTCCTTCTGCTCCTCGTTGTGTTCGACACTCTTACTTATCAAAAAGGCTACGATAGATCCCCTACACTTGTGGGTCATCAAGACTCTTTTCTGGCGCCGTTGCCAGGGAGTGAAGCGCCTTTGGTAGGTGGAATTTGGTAAGTAAAAATTTATATAGTGTGCTGAAATTTACTATGAATTGTTACTATGGACAATAATACTTTGAGGGGCTTGTTCGGGGTATCTTCACCCTGACCAGTAGAGCAAAGATTTGCTCCCCAACCTACTAAACCTACTGAAAATGTTTACTTTGAAATTCCTTCGGGTGTGATAGAGAAACTGCTAGCTAATCCTTTCACAGGCGATGGAACATTACATCTCGATTTGCACTTAATCTATGTGGATGAAGTTTGTTGATTATTTAAGCTTGCAGGTATGCCCGAGGATGTTATCAAGAAGAAGTTCTTCCCTTATCTTTGAAGGGAGATGCATTGACATTGTTGAGGCTATGTGATGATATTGGATCATGGAACTACCAACGATTGAAATTGGAATTTCATCAGAAGTTTTATCCTATGCATCTTGTTCATCATGATTGTAATTATAAATATCATTTTTGGCCTCGCGAGGGAGAAAGCATCGCTCAAGCTTGGGGGAGGCTTAAGTCAATGTTATGTTCATGCCCCAATCTGAGCTCTCAAGAGAAATGATTATTCAAAAAATTTATGCTCGGCTTTCTCTCAGTAATCGCTCCATCATCGATACGACCGGAGTGGGGAGTCATAGTCGAAAAGAGGATTCCTTGCTTCTTTCTCTCATGCAAAACTGTGTATGAGACTTTCCAACCCTTACTGCCCAACCGGAGAGCGGACAGCTAATGTGTTCCACTTATTGAACATGGTCTATGGTCGGTCCGTGACTTCTTATACTGGATCTTTTATGATGAAGACTATTGAATTCAAATGGGATTTATTGGAAAGAATTAAATGCAACTCTAAAGATTGGGACCTCGACAAAGGTAAGGAGTCAGGTATAACACCTAAGTTTGATTGTGTTATATCTTTTATGGATACCGATGCTTTTCGTGAATTTAGCACTAAATATGGACTTGACTATGAGATAGTAGCTTCTTTATGATGGTGATGGGTGGAAGAGCTGCGGTGGTGATGGGTGGAAGAGCTGCGCTGGAGGTGGGGGCGAGGCGAGCTGGAAAGGGGTCTTCGGTGGCAAGGGGGAAAGGGCGGCGGCGGTGGATGGTGGATGCTCGGGGGCTAGGGATTTGATCGGCGCGGGGGGCAAGGGAGAAAGGGATGGAGGCATGGGGAAAGGGATAGCAATGGCGCACCTCCCGGGGGTGCGCCATAAGTACATCCATAGCAATGGTGCACCACCGCGGGGTGCGCCATAAGTAACTTTTTTTATTGATAACAATGGCGCACCCCCTCCTGGTGCGCCATTAGTAACTTTTTTTAATTATTTTTTATTGATAAAAATTATTGCACTATATAGAGGAGAGGAGTAGAGGAGGGAGGGTGGGAGCATTTACATTCGTTGACGAGGCGGTGGTTGGCATCGCATCGGAGATGCAGACTGTAGAAAGGAGGAGGACGTCGGTCGTGGTCATGGTCGTGGGCCGGCCTCGTCGCGCGGCGTCGGCGTTCATTGTCAGCAGTCGATGGACTACGAGTAGCCCCGCCGAAGTCTCGACCTCCGGGCTCCGGCTTCCTCGTCACGGCGGCGGAACAAGGTGCAGCTGCCGGTGGGGTGGGGTGGGCCGGGCGGCTACGGCGAATGGGGTTGGGGGCGCAACGCGACCTCGCCTTACCTAGGTTGGAGCGGGGGAGGGTGCGGGTGGTCATCGGCGGTGGTGGAGCGAGGGAGGGTGTAGGGGGTCGTCGGTGGCGAGTGGGATCGAGATGGAGGAGGATCTGGCGCGGGGGGCGCGAGGGGAAAAGGGATAGAGGGGGAAGAATAGTTTTGGAAAAAATGTTAGTAATGGTGCATGGGGTGAGTGGTGCGCCACTCTGACCGGGTGCGCCATTAGTATTTTTGGAAAAAGACAAAAAATATGTTAGTAGTGGCGCACCATTGGTGTGGTGCGCCATTAGTGTGACAGACACTAATGGCGCACCAGCACATGGTGCGCCACTGCTATATAGTAGTGGCGCACCACATGTCTGGTGTGCCATTAGTGTCCATATAATCTATAGCCCTTTTCCTAGTAGTGCCACTAGAGGAGAGACAACATACATCTCATCAAAATATCTAACGAATACCAAATTCACATGACTACTTATAGCAAGACTTCTCCCATGTCCTCAGGAACAAACGTAACTACTCACAAAGCATATTCAAGCTCATAATCATAGGTGTATTAACATGCATAATGGATCTGAACATATGATCTGCCACCAAGTAGACCAACTAGCATCAACTACAAGGAGTAATCAACACTACTAGTAATCCACAGGTACCAATCTGAGGCTTTGGGACAAAGATTTGATACAAGAGATGAACTAGGGTTTGAGATGAGATGGTGCTGGTGAACATGTTGATGGAGATTGACCCCCTCCCAATGCGAGGATCATTGGTGATGACGATGGTGATGATTTCCCCCTCCCGAAAAGAAGTTTCACCGGCAGAACAGCTCCGCCGGAGCCCTAGATTGGTTTCGCCAAGGTTCTGCCTTGTGGCAGCAGAGTTTCGTCTCGTGAGCTAGCTTATGATTTTTTCCTCGATGAAAGACTCCATATAGCCAAAGATGGGCATCGGAGAGCCACAAGGGGGGCCCAAGATACAGGGGGGCGTGCCCAGGGGGTAGGGTGTGCCCCCACCCTCGTGGACGGTGGTGGCCCCCCTCTAGTACTTTTTTTGCCCAATATTTTTTATATATTCTGAAAATAATTCTCATGGAGTTTTAGGACTTTTGGAGATGTGTAGAATAGGTCTCCAATATTTGCTCCTTTTCCAGCCCAGAATTCTAGCTGCCGGCATTCCCCTTCTTCATGTAAACCTTGTAAAATAAGAGAGAAAAGGCATACATATTTTGACTTAATGTGTAATAACATCCTATAATCCAATAAATATCGATATAAAAGCATGATGCAAAATGGACGTATCAACTCCCCCAAGCTTAGACCTTGCCTGTCCTCAAGCGAAAGCCGAAATCGAAAAATATGTCCACGTGTTCAGAGATAGAGGTGTCGATAAAATAAAATACAGACATGAGAGCATCATGATCATTCTTAGAACATCAACATGTATAGATATTGTCATATGATTTCTTATTCTAAAGTAACAATTCATTCACATACTCAAGTATGAATCAGAAACTTCATTGAAAACTAACAAACTATAGTCTCAGTCATTGAAGAAATTGCAACTTATCATAACATAGGAACGAGTCAATATAAGAGTGATACGTCCATTTTGCATCATGCTTTTACATCAATATTTATTGCATTATTGGCTGTTATTACACATTATGTCATAATACTTATGCCTATTCTCCCTTATTTTACAGGATTTACATGAAGAGGTGGAATGCCGGCAGCTCGAATTCTTGGCTGGAAAAGGAGCAAATATTAGAGACCTATTATTCACATGTCCAAAAGTCCTGAAATTCCATAGGAATTATTTTAAGAATATATAAAAATATTGGGCGAAAGAAGTACCAGAGGGGGGCCACCCACCGTCCATGAGGGTGGGGGCGCGCCCCACCACCCCGGGCATGCCCCCTGCCTCGTGGGCCCCCTGTTGGCCCTCTGATGCCCCTCTTTGGCTATATGGAGTCTTTCGTCGAGGAAAAAATGATAAGAAATCTTACGGGACGAAACTCTGTCGCCTCGAGGCGGAACTAATCTAGGGCTCCGGCGGAGCTCTTCTACCGGGGAAATTTCTCTCCGGTAGGGGGAAATCCTCACCATCGTCATCACCAATGATCCTCTTATCGGGAGGGGGTCAATCTCCATCAACATCTTCATCGGCGCCATCTCATCTCAAACCCTAGTTCATCTCTTGTATCCAATCTTTTGTATCCAAACCTCTTATTGGTACCTGTGGGTTGCTAGTAGTGTTGACTACTCCTTGTAGTTGATGCTAGTTGGTTTACTTGGTGAAAGATCATATGTTCAGATCCATTATCTATATTAATACCCCTCTAATTATGAACATGAATATGCTTTGTGAGTAGTTACGTTTGTTCCTAAGGACATGGGAGAAGTCTTCCTATAAGTAGTCATGTGAATATGGTATTCGTTTGATATTTTGATGAGATGTATGGTGTCATCCCTCTAGTGTTGTCATGTGAACGTTGACTACATGACACTTCACCATTGTTTGGGCCTAGAGGGAGGCATTGGGAAGTAATAAGTAGATGATGGGTTGCTAGAGTGACAGAAGCTTAAACCCTAGTTTATGCGTTGCTTCGTAAGGGGCTGATTGGGATCCATATGTTTCATGCTATGGTTAGGTTTACCTTAATACTTCTCTTGTAGTTGAGGATGCTTGCAATAGGGGTTAATCATAAGTGGTATGCTTGTCCAAGTAAGGGCAGTACCAAGCACCGGTTCACCCACATATCAAATTATTAAAGTACCAAACGCGAATCGTATGAACGTGATGAAAACTAGCTTGATGATAATTCCCATTTGTCCTCGGGAGCGCTCTCCTTTATATAAGAGTTTGTCAAGGCTTGTCCTTTGATAAAAAAAAGGATTGGGAGATCTTTATGCACCTTATTTACTTGAATTACTTGCTACTCGTTGGAAATTACCTGATCACAAAACTATCTGTTACAGATAATTTCAGTGCTTGCAGAGAATACCTTACTGAAAAACTGCTTATCATTTCCTTCTGCTCCTCGTTGTGTTCGACACTCTTACTTATCGAAAAGGATAGGATAGATCCCCTACACTTGTGGGTCATCAAGACTCTTTTCTGGCGTCGTTGCCAGGGAGTGAAGCGCCTTTGGTAGGTGGAATTTGGTAAGGAAAAATTTATATAGTGTGCTGAAATTTACTATGACTTGTTACTATGGACAACAATACTTTGAGGGGCTTGTTCGGGGTATCTTCACCCTGACCAGTAGAGCAAAGATTTGCTCCCCAACCTACTAAACCTACTGAAAATGTTTACTTTGAAATTCCTTCGTGTATGATAGAGAAAATGCTAGCTAATCCTTTCACAGGTGATGGAACATTACATCTCGATTTGCACTTAATCTACGTGGATGAAGTTTGTGGATTATTTAAGCTTGCAGGTATGCCCGAGGATGTTATCAAGAATAAGTTCTTCCCTTTATCTTTGAAGGGAGATGCATTGACATGGTTGAGGCTATGTGATGATATTGGATCATGGAACTACCAACGATTGAAATTGGAATTTCATCAGAAGTTTTATCCTATGCATCCTTTTCATCATGATCGTAATTATAAATATCATTTTTGGCCTCGCGAGGGAGAAAGCATCGCTCAAGCTTGGGGGAGGCTTAAGTCAATGGTATGTTCATGCCCCAATCATGAGCTCTCAAGAGAAATGATTATTCAAAAATTTTATGCTCGGCTTTCTCTCAGTAATCGCTCCATCATCGATACGACTGGAGTGGGGAGTCATAGTCGAAAAGAGGATTCCTCGCTTCTTTCTCTCATGCAAACCCGTGTATGAGACTTTCCAACCCTTACTGCCCAACCGGAGAGTGGATGGCTAATGTGTTCCACTTATTGAACATGGTCTATGGTCGGTCCGTGACTTCTTATACTAGATCTTTTATGATGAAGACTATTGAATTCAAATGGGATTTATTGGAAAGAATTAAACGCAACTCTAAAGATTGGGACCTCCACGAAGGTAAGGAGTCAGGTATAACACCTAAGTTTGATTGTGTTATATCTTTTATGGATACCGATGCTTTCCGTGAATTTAGCACTAAATATGGACTTGACTCTGAGATAGTAGCTTCTTTTTGTGAAGCCTTTGCTACTCATGTTGATCTCCCTAAGTAGAAGTGGTTTAAATATAATCCTCCCATTGAAGTAAAGTAGTTGCACCTATTAAAGTTGAAGAAAATACTATCACTTATAATGATCCTGTTGTTCCTACTACTTATATTGAGAAACCCCTTTCCCTGTTAGAATAAAGGATCTTGCTAAAGCTTCAATTGTGGTCAACAAAGTAATACTAAGACACCTAAACGCCCTGAGCAAATTAAAGTTGAATCTAGTGTTGCTATGGTTAAAGACCTCTTGGCCAATAATATTTATGGGCATGTTATTTACTTCTGCAATGAATCTGCTAGAATTATTAGACCCGATACTAAAAATAAACATAGACCTGTTGTAGGCATGCCTGTCCTTTCTGTTAAAATAGGAGATCATTCCTATCATGCCTTATGTGATATGGGTGCTAGTGCAAGTGCAATACCTCATTCCTTATACAAAGAAATTATGCATGATATTGCACCTACTGAGATAGAAGAGATTGATATTACAATTAAGCTTGCCAATAGAGATACTATTTCACCAGTTGGGATTGTTAGAGATGTTGAAGTCTTGTGTGGTAAAGTTAAATATCCTACTGATTTTCTTGTTCTTGGTTCCCCACAAGATGACTTTTCTCCCATTATATTTGGTAGACCCTTCTTGAATACTGTTAATGCTAAGATAGACTGCAACAAGGATGTTGTTTCTGTTGATTCGGGGGATATGTCTCATGATTTTAATTTTGCTAAATTTCGTAGACAACCCCATGATAAAGAATTTCCTATTAAAGATGAAATTATTGGTCTTGCTTCTATTTCCCTGCCTCCTACTGATCCTTTAGAACAATATTTGCTAGACCATGAAAATGATATGTTTATGAATGAAAGAAGGGAAATAGATGGAGTATTCTTTAAACAGGGACCTATTTTGAAACACAACTTGCCTGTTGAAATCCTAGGGGATCCCCCTCCACCTAAGGGTGATCATGTGTTTGAGCTTAAACCTTTACCTGATACTGTCAAATATGCTTATCTTGATGAGAAAGTGATATATGCTGTTATTATTAGCGCTAACCTTTCAGAGCATGAAGAAAATAAATTATTGAAAACTATGAAGAAGCACCGTGCTTCTATTGGATATACTCTTGATGATCTTAAGGGCATTAGTCCCACTCCATGCCAACACAAAATAAAGTTGGATAAAGAAGCTAAACTAGTTGTTGATCATCAACGACGGTTAAATCCTAAGATGAAAGAAGTGCTAAGAAAGGAAATACTAAAACTTCTGGAGGCAGGTAAAATTTATCCCGTTGTTGATAGTCAGTGGGTAAGTCATGTCCATTGTGTCCCTAAGAAGGGAGGTATTACTGTTGTTCCTAATGATAAAGATGACATGATCCCACAAAGAATTGTTACAAGTTATAGAATGGTAATTGATTTCCATAAATTAAATAAAGCTACTAAAAAGGATCATTACCCTTTACCTTTTATTGATCAAATGCTAGAAAGATTATCCAAGCATACACATGTTTGCTTTCTAGATGGTTATTTAGGTTTCTCTCAAATACCTGTGTCAAAAGTGGATCAAGAAAAGACAACTTTTACTTGCCCTTTCAGTACCTTTGCTTATAGACGTATGACTTTTGGTTTATGTAATGCACCTGCTACTTTTCAAAGATGTATGACTGCTATACTCTCCGACTTTTGTGAAAAGATTGTTGAGGTATTCGTACATGATTTCTCTGTTTATGGGACTTCTTTTGATGATTTCTTAAGCAACCTTGATCGAGTTTTGCAGAGATGTGAAGAAACTAATCTTGTCTTGAATTGGGAGAAGTGTCACTTTATGGTTAATGAACATATTGTCTTGGGGCATAAAATTTCTGAAAGAGGTATTGAAGTTGATAAAGCTAAGGTTGATGCTATTGAAAAGATGTCGTGTCCCAAGGACATTAAAGTATAAGAACTTTCCTTGGTGATACCGGTTTTTATAGGAGGTTCATTAAGGACTTTTCAAAAATTTCTCGGCCTCTGACTAATCTCTTACAACAAGATGTTCCTTTTGTATTTGATGATGATTGTGTAGAAGCATTTGAAACACTTAAGAAAGCTTTGGTTTTTGCACCTATTGTTCAACCTGCTGATTGGAATCTACCCTTTGAAATTATGTGTGATGCTAGTGATTATGCTGTAGGGGCTGTCCTAGGACAAAGAGTTGATAATAAATTAAATGTTATTCAATATGCTAGTAAAACTCTAGACAGTGCCCAAAGAAATTATGCTACCACTGAAAAAGAATTTTTAGCAGCTGTATTTGCTTGTGATAACTTCAGACCTTATATTGTTGACTCTAAATTAACTGTTCACGCCGATCATGCTGCTATGAAACATCTTATGGAAAAGAAAGATGGTAAACCTAGACTTATTAGATGTGTTCTCTTGCTACAAGAATGTGATTTTCATATTATTGATAGAAAGGGAGCTGAGAACCCCGTTGCAGACAACTTATCTAGGTTAGAGAATGTTCTTGATGACCCACTATATATTGATGATAGCTTTCCTGATGAACAATTAGCTATCATAAATGCTTCTCGTACTGCTCCATGGTATGCTGATTATGCTAATTACATTGTTGCTAAATTTATACCACCTAGTTTCACATACCAGCAAAAGAAAAAGTTCTTCTATGATTTAAGACAATACTTCTAGGATGACCCAGATCTTTCTAAATAAGGAGTACAAGGTGTTATTAGACGTTGTATACCTGAGGATGAACAGGAACAGATCCTACGCAAGTGCCACTCCGAGGCTTATGGAGGACACCATGCTGGAGATAGAATTGCGCATAAGGTATTGCAATCTAGTTTTTATTGGCGTACTCTGTTCAAAGATGCCCGTAAGTTTGTCTTGTCTTGTGATGAATGTCAAAGAATTGGTAATATTAGTAGACGTCAAGGAATGCCTACGAACTATTCACTTGTTATTAAACCATTTGATGTTTGGGGCTTTGATTATATGGGACCTTTTCCTTCCTCTAATAGGTATACTCATATTTTAGTTGCTATTGATTATGTTACTAAGTGTGTAGAAGCTATTCCAACTAGTAGTGCTGATCATAACACCTCTATTAAGATGCTTAAAGAAGTTATTTTTCCAAGGTTTGGAGTCCCTAGATACTTAATGACTGCTGGTGGTTCACATTTTATTCATGGTGCTTTTTGTAAAATGCTTGCTAAGTATGATGTTGATCGTAGAATTGCATCTCCATATAATCCACAGTCTAGTGGTCAAGTAGAACTTAGCAATAGAGAGCTTAAATTAATTTTGTAAAAGACTGTTAATAGATCTAGAAAGAATTTGTCCAAGAAACTTGATGATGCATTATGGGCCTATAGAACTGCATATAAAAATCCTATGGGTATGTATCCATATAAAATGGTTTATGGTAAAGCATGTCACTTACCTCCTGAACTAGAACATAAGGCATATTGGGCTATTAAAGAGCTCAACTATGACTTTAAACTTGGCGGTGAGAATAGGCTTTTTGACATTAGCTCACTTGATGAATGGACAACCGAGGCCTATGAGGATGCTAAACTGTTTAAAGAAAAAGTTAAAAGATGGCATGATAAAAGAATATAAATATGTGAGTTTAATGTAGGTGATTATGTATTGTTATACAACTCTCGTTTAAGATTTTTTGCAGGCAAACTCCTCTCTAAATGGGAAGGTCCTTATGTCATTGAGGAGGTCTATCGTTCAGGTGCCATAAAAATCAACAACTTTGAAGGCACAAATCCGAAGGTGGTGAACGGTCAAAGAATCAAACATTATATCTCAGGTAATCCTATAAATGTTGAAACTAATGCTATTGAAACCGTAACCCCGGAGGAATACATAAGGGACACTTTCCAGAATGTTTCAGAGTCCAAAAAGGAATAGGTATGTGGTACGGTAAGTAAACCGACTCCAAAACATTTCTAATGGCAATTTTTCTCCGTTTTGGAATGTTTAAGAAAATAGGAAAATAAGAAGAAGACCGAAAAAGACACGGGGCTTCCACTAGGGTGGAGGGCGCGCCCCCCTGCCTTGTGGGCACCTCATGTGCTCTCTTGACTCCATTTTCTAGCACGATACTTCTTTTGGTCGGTAAAAATTCACTATATAATCTCCCGAAGGTTTTGACCATCATACCACGCAAAAATCCTCTTCTTTTGTTTTGAGCTGTTTCTGCGGTAGATTAGAGCAATATGTCGTCCCAAGATTCGAAGGGAGAAAGCTATGTGGCTGATTACCTTATAGATCATAAGGTCTATGGGGACTTGGAGCATTGTGGTTTGACCACAGAGGAAGAAGAAGACTATGAGCCTGGGGGAAAGGAGGAGATGAGCTCAGATGAAGATGAAGTCCCATTACCTCAACCTGGGGACATGCATGTGGAATTCAAAAATTCAAGGCTCCCCAATAGAGCAAAGAAACCGAAGATCGAGTTTATTCCTTTTCGTCTCTTGCAGGAGAACAAAAAAGAACTATGCAAAAAGGTATTAAGCCTTGAGCGAGAGATCGAGGACCTAAGGGAGCAAAATTCTATCCTCAAGCGCAAATTAAGGAAGAAGCTCACATCATGAACAACTCCTTCATCACCACCTCTGAGGAAGGAAACATAAACACATGGGTATGGGCACTCCCCTTGGCAACTGCCAAGATTGGGGGAGTGCCCTGGTATCGTATCACCATCACACTTTTATCTTTACTGTTTTTCTTAGTTCAATCCTTTTGATAATATCTTGATCTAGTAGAAGAATGTTTTAGTATGATCTAGTTGTGAGCTTTGCTTTATTATCCTTCTATGTAATTGAGTTTGTGAGCTATATATAATAAAAATTAGTGTTTAGTCAAGGGCTTGATTATTTTGCTATGATCTTGAGGGAATAGAAAAAAATAAAAGGCAAGAAATAAAGAGAAATAAAGGGATCATGTGGATCTTATGGAGAGTAATGAGCTCACATATAAAGAGTATGATGAATAAAAATTGTTGAGAGTTGACAAACATAGTTTTGGTCATTGTTGCAATTAATAGGAAGTAATAAAGAAAGAGAGGTTTTCACATATAATATACTATCTTGGACATCTTTTATGATTGTGAGCACTCATTAAAATATGACTTGCTAAAGAGTTGATGTTGGACAAGGAAGACAACGTAATGGGTTATGCTTTCTTACATCTGAGATAAATTATATTGTCATGGATCATCTAACATGTTTTGCTTTCCTTTCCCTCCCTTGCTAGCCACTTTCTTTGCACCAAGTAGAAATACTACTTGTGCTTCCAAATATCCCTAAAACCAATCTTGCCATGAGAGTCCACCATATCTACCTATGGATTGAGTAAGATCCTTCAAGTAAGTTGTCATCATTGCAAGCAATAAGAATTGCTCCCTAAATATGTATGACTTATTAGTGTGGAGAAAATAAGCTTTATACGATCTTGTGATGTGGAAGAAATAAAAGCGACGGACTGCATAATAAAGGTCCATATCACAAGTGGCAATATAAAGTGACGTTCTTTTGCATTAAGATTTCGTGCATCCAACCATAAAAGCACATGACAACCTCTGCTTCCCTCTGCGAAGGGCCTATCTTTTATTCTTGTCTATTACTTAATATAAGAGTCACGGTGATCTTCAACTTTCCTTTTTACATTTAATTCTTTGGCAAGCACAATGTGTTGGAAAGATCCTGATATATATGGCTAATTGGATGTGGGTTTGCATGAACAATTATAGTTGACATTACCCTTGAGGTAAAAAGTTGGGAGGCAAACCTATAAGCCCCTATCTTTCTCTGTGTCCGATTAAAACTTCAGAACCATAAATATCGCGTGATTGTTAGCAATTGTGAAAGACTAAGAGATGGTTGAGTATGTGGACTTGCTGAGAAGTTTCTGATTCATACTTGAGCATGTGAATGAATTGTTACTTTAGCATAGGAGATCATATGAATTGTTACTTGATTATATATGTTGTTGTTCTCAGAATGATCATGATGCCCTCCTGTCTGAATTTTATTTTATCGACACCTCTATCTCTAAACATGTGGACATATTTTTCGATTTCGGCTTTCGCTTGAGGACAAGCGAGGTCTAAGCTTGGGGGAGTTGATATGTCCATTTTGCATCATGCTTTTATATTGATATTTATTGCATTATGGGCTGTTATTACACATTATGTCACAATACTTATGCCTATTCTCTCTTATTTTACAAGGTTTACATGAAGAGGGGGAATGCCGACAACTGGAATTCTGGGATGGAAAAGGATAAAATATAAGAGACCTATTCTGCACATCTCCAAAAGTCCTGAAACTCTACAGGAATTATTTTTAGAATATATAAAAAATATTGGGCGAAAGAACTACCAGAGGGGGCCCACCCACCATCCACGAGGGTGGGGGCGCGCCATGCCCCCCTAGGCGCGCCCCCTGCCTTGTGGGCCCCCTGGTGGCCCTCCGATGCCCATCTTTTGCTATATGAAGTCTTTTGTCGAGGAAAAAGTGATAAGCAAGCTTACAAGACGAAACTCCGCCGCCACGAGGCGGAACCTTGGCAGAACCAATCTAGGGCTCCGGCAGAGCTGTTCTGCCGAGGAAACTTCCTTCCGGGAGGGGGAAATCATCATCATCGTCATCACCAACGATCCTCTCATCGGGAGGGGGTCAATCTCCATCAACATCTTCACCAGCACCATCTCATCTCAAACCCTAGTTCATCTATTGTATCCAACCTTCATATCCAAACCTCAGATTGGTACCTGTTTGTTGCTAGTAGTGTTGATTACTCCTTGTAGTTGATTCTAGTTGGTTTACTTGGTGAAATATCATATGTTTAGATCCATTATGCATATTGATACCCCTCTGATTATGAACATTAATATACTTTGTGAGTAGTTATGTTTGTTCCTGAGGACATGGGAGAAGTCTTGCTATACGTAGTCATGTGAATTTGGTATCCGTTTGATCTTTTGATGAAAATGTATGTTGTCCTACCTCTAGTGGTGTCATGTGAACGTTGACTACATGACACTTCATCATTGTTTGGTCCTAGAGGGAGGCATTGGGAAGTAATAATTAGATGATGGGTTGCTAGAGTGACAGAAGCTTAAACCCTAGTTTATGCGTTGCTTCGTAAGGGGCTGCTTTGGATCCAAATGTTTCATGCTATGGTTAGGTTTACCTTAATACTCCTGTTGTAGTTGTGGATGCTTGCAGTAGGGGTTAATCATAAGTGGGATGCTTGTCCAAGTAAGGGCAGTACCCAAGCACTGGTCCACCCCCATATCAAATTATCAAAGTACCGAAAGTGAATCATATGAACGTGATGAAAGCTAGCTTAACGATAATTCCCATGTGTCCTCGGGAGCGCTTTCCTTTATATAAGAGGTTGTCCAGGCTTGTCCTTTGGTACAAAAAGGATTGGGCCATCTTGTTGCACCTTATTTACTTGCATTACTTGTTAATTGTTACAATTACCTTATCACAAAACTATCTATTACAGATAATTTCAGTGCTTGCAGAGAATACCTTACTGAAAACTACTTATCATTTCCTTCTGCTCCTCGTTGGGTTCGACACTCTTACTTATCAAAAAGGCTATGATAGACCCCCTACACTTGTGGATCATCAGAGAGATTCTCGTCAAGTCCACATACTCAACCATCATTTAGTCTTTCACAATTGCTAACACTCACGTGATATTTATGGTTATGAAGTTTTAATCGGACACAGAGAAAGATTGGGACTTATAGTTTTGCGTCCCAACTTTTTACCTCAAGGGTAATGTCAACAATAATAGTTCATGAAAACTCACATCCAATTAGCTATATATGTTTGGATCTTTCCAACACATTGTGCTTGGCAAAGGATAAAATGTAAAAAGGAAAGGTGAAGATCACCGTGACTCTTATATGAAGTATAAGACAAGAATAAATGATAGGCCCTTCGCAGAGGGAAGCAGAGGTTGTCATGCGCTTTTATGGTTGGATGCACAAAATCTTAATGCGAAAGAACGTCACTTTATATTGCCACTTGTGATATGGACCTTTATTATGCAGTCCGTCGCTTTTATTTCTTCCACATCACAAGATCGTATAAATCTTATTTTCTCCACAATAATAAATCATACATATTTAGAGAGCTATTTTTAATGTCTTGCAATGATGATAGCTTACTTGAAGGATCTTACTCAATCCATAGGTAGATAAAGTGGACTCTCATGAAAAAACTAGGTTTAAGAATATTTGAAAGCATAAGTAATATCTCTACTTGGTGCAAGGAATTTGGATAGCATCAGAGGGAAAGGCAAGCTCAACATGTTGGATGATCCATGACAACATAATTTATTTCAGATGTAAGAAAACATAACCCATTACATTGTCTTCCTTGTCCAACATAAACTCTTTAGCATGTCATATTTTAATGAGTGCTCACAATCATAAAATATGTCAAGATAGTATATTTATATGTGAAAACCTCTCTTTCCTTATTATTTCCTATTAATTGCAACGATGACCAAAACTATGTTTGTCAACTCTCAACAACTCTTATTCATCATACTCTTTATATGTGAAGTCATTACTCTCCATAAGATCCATATGATATCTTTATTTCTTTTCATTTTTTTTCTCTTTTATTCTATTCCCTCAAGATCATAACAAGAGAATCAAGCCCTTGACTCAACACTAATCTTTCTTATATATAGCTCACAGACTCGATTACATAGAAGCATCATAAAGCAAAACTCACAGCTAGATCATACTAAAACTTTATTCTACTAGATCAAGATATTACCAAAAAGATCGAACTAAGAAAAATGGTAAGGATAAAAGTGATGGTGATACGATACCGGGGCACTCCCCCAAGCTTGGCAGTTGCCAAGGGGAGTGCCCATACCCATGTGCTTATGTCTCCTTCTTCGGGGGTGGTGATGTTGGAGTTGTTGATGACGTGTTCTTCTTCCTTAATTTCCACTTGAGGATAGAATTTTGCTCCCTTAGGTCCTCGATCTCCAGCTCAAGGCTTAATACCTTTTTGCATAATTCTTGTTTGTTCTCCTACAAAAGACGAAAAGGGATAAACTCGATCTTAGGTTTTTCTGCTCTGTTGGGGAGGCTTGACTTTTTGAACTCCACATGCATGTCCCCAGGTTGAGGTAATTGGACTTCATCTTCATCTGAGCTCGTCTCCTCCTTTCCCTTAGGCTCATAGTCTTCTTCTTCCTCCGTGGCCCAACCACAATGCTTCAAGTCCCCGTAGCCCTTATGATCTGCAAGGTAATCAGCCTAAAGGTAATCAGCCAAATATTGGGATGACATATTGCTCTAATCCGCAGTCGAAACAGCTCGAAACAAAGATAGAGGATATTTGCATGGTACGGTGATCAAAACCTTTAGGAGATTATATAATGATTTTTTACGGATCAACAGAAGTATCGTGCAAGAAAACGGAGTCCAGAGAGCACACGAGGTGCCCACGAGGTAGGGGGCGCGCCCTCCACCCTCGTGGATGCCTCATGTCCTTCCTGGAATGTTTCTTATTTTCCTATTTTCTTAAATATTCCAAAACAGAGAAAAAATGCCATTAGAACTGTTTTGGAGTCAGTTTACTTACCGTACCACGCACCTATTCCTCTTCGGAGTCTCAAACGTTCAGGAAAGTGTCCCTTATGTGTTCCTCCTGGGTTACGGTTTCAATAACATTAGTTTCAACATTTATGGGATTACCTTAGATATAATGTTTGATTCTTTGACCGTTCACCACCCTCGGATTTGTGCCTTCGAAGTTGTTGATTTTTATGGCACCTGAACGATAGACCTCCTCGATGACGTAAGGACTGTGGCACCCCGGCTCAGAGAAACCGGAACACCCCGTATTCTAGCCCAGAGATCGAGGAGAAGTCTCTAGAATACGGCACTTCTTGACATAGAACAAATCAGCTCTTATTACAAGAATAATAATACAAGGCTCTGATGTTACAAAGAAGCACATCAGCACGGCGACACTACGCATGCGATACTACACTTTCTCTATGCTAGCAGCAAAACAAGTCGTAGCAGCAGAACAACGATGAAGTTGGTGAACTCCACTCCACAGGGACTCTGGCTGGGACACGATCTAGCACGCATGCACGGCAACCTCGACAAGCAAGCAAACAATCATGGCATCACCTGCAATCAGGCATGACACACCAGGTCAATACATTGAATGTACTTGCAAGCTCACAACAACCATAAACATCAAGGCAAGACAATAACATAGCATTAATAGGTTTATTAAATTAACAACTATAATGATGAAACAACTACTAAGCATGGTACGAAGCTAATACAATACTAAGATATCACCATCTTAGATCTCCATAACCATATCTATCTTGGCTAACTGGCTATGCAATATACCATCTCGATCACCTTGTGATCAAAACCAAACGGTGATCTTTCCGGCAATGACAACCATGACCAACACTTGGTCTCAAACAGTGATCTTTCCGGCGTTCACTACCATGACCAACACTTGGTCTCAAACGGTGATCTTTCCGACGATCACTACCATGACCAATGCCCGGTCTCCAACATCATCATCAACATCCTGCAAATCTGTACTGCTCAACATATCAACATATAAATCACCTATAAGTCATTCCGTCATGTGGGTGTTGATCGAATGGTGTGACCTAGTATGAACCCATGCCTATGACCGAGGACGCGGCTATCGATAGTTTAAATACACTCTGCAGAGGTGGCGCACTTTACCCACACCATGGAACCCATGGCCTCGCACTCCCATTCAGGTGGACCAATCGCGTTCCGACAAAAACGATCTACTGCCATGACACTCTCCCGGCCACTCCGACTCACTCCCCTCTGGGTTAGTCCTGGGTGGCCCCGTGTCTACCAAAGACACACGACCACCGTCGTGGCCAAAACAATAAACCATACCAAACGGGGACACGTGCACATAACAACAACAACAACGTGCACACAAGGTTATGTCTGCTTACCGGGCCAGGGTACCGCATGCCCATAACCTTCCCTCGTTGGATGCATAGGTGAGAGGCATAACAATCGACCGCATTAGGGCCTTCCCATAAAAGAAAAATGTGGTTGCACTGGAAAAAGCCTGGTTCGGTGGCACCTGACCAACTTAATGACAGAATTTATCCCCAAAATATAATAGTACCGACTGATACTCCGATATCATCTATCTACCTATAATCCAAGTCATAGCAATATCCAACAAATAATCCAAGGCTGAATATCGTATTTCCAAAATACTCCGAGGACAGCATAACACTACTATCATGATGAATACAAGAATGATAAGACTACTACTCAAATATCAAGAACTAACTATACAACTATGATCCACATGCAAGTATCATCTCCAACATCATACTTCAAAACATAATATCAACTAGCATCATGATGAAAATAACACTAGCTACTAATAATCCAAAGGCAACATGATCTCCAAACTAATACTCCAAAATAATACTAGATACCATCATGAAAATATTCGTAATAGCCACTAAGAATCCAAAGGCAACATGTCATCCACATAATCATCAAAATATAAGTCCTAGAACTCCAAGCAATATCATGGCAATATCGAGATCAAAACAAAACTCTGAGAAATGCCATGAACAAATCCTACATAGCTAATGCAATATTTTAAACAAGTTCAAGTAACTTTAAACCATGTCACTGCATTGCAATCATGCTAATGGAGGGTGTGGCTTGCCTGGGGTGGAAGAAATCACCGAGAAGAAGTGCGAGAAGCTCGCGAAAAGAAACACCGGAAATCTTTCTCTCTCGGAGGGGCTGAATAAGGGCAGGGGCAAAATGGTCATTTTTAGAATGTCAAAACATGGTGAAAATGATTCCATCGGAACAGGCTCGATGAAAAAAATTGGGCTTTGGATTCACCTCATTTGGAGTTGTGAGTAAAAGATATGAAGTGTTTTCTGCCAGGGACCTATCTATAATGAAAATATTGTTAAACAGGGCCCGGACAGAAAAACAGAAAGCGGAATTAGAGAAATACGCTTTCACTGAACTAAAACTGTATTCTGGGATGAACAAGAAACGGAATGCACTTTCGGTGGAGGAGAACGTATTGACCAGAATACGCTTTCAGTTATCCACCTCAGCAGCTCGGATCAACACGGGGACTTACAAGCGGGGTCAACGCCGGAGTGGCTGCCAGGTGGGGTCGGGGAAAGGAGGGGGCCCACCTGGCCTCGTCTCCTTCTCCTACCTCCCGCTCTCCCGTGAAGGCAGAGGACGACCGAGGCTGCCGGCGCCCGTTCCGGCGACCTGGTACGTCTCCGGTGAGGCCCAGCACACCGGCAAGATCGGAAAGCCGAGGGGCATCTCATATTGGGCTTGTGAACCGTCAAGGATCTATGAAGCGGCCGCAGCTCGGTCCATGGCGGAGGATTCTTCGGCTAGAGTTGGGGCATGGTGATCTGGTTGCTCCGGCGACAAAAGGAGAGAGGGGAGGGACTCGCTGGGGTGGAGGGGTTCTATTGGTGGTGGAAGAAAGGAAGGGGAGGGCTCGGCTTGAGCCAATTTAGGCCGAGGACGACGATGGGCACGGCGGCCATGAAGGGCAGAGAGGGACTCTGAAGCTCGGGCAAGTGGTTGGGGAGAGCTAGTGGAGGGCGGAGAGGAGGCTGATGAGCTCGGGAGGCCGCGGGGATGCCTATATATAGTCGGGGTGAAAGAGGACGAGCTGTCATTGCCGCGGATGCGTGGCCGGTGCCGCGGACACGTGTGCGCGCGCATGAGCTCGGAGGCAGGCGACGAGAGGGAACAGGAGGGAGAGCTCACGGGGAAGAGGCGGCCAAGGGATCCCAGGGAGGAAGAAGACGACGAGCTCCTAGCCAAAACCACCACTGTTCGTCCATGGGCGTGCGGCGGCTTGTGTCGGTGATGAAGCGGACGGAGGGGGAGAGGGGTCCAGGAGAATGGCGACGACAAGAGGAAGCTAGGGGACACGCCCGTGCTCGCTGAGACGCCGACCAGAGGAGGGCCCGAGCAAGAAGACGCCTTGGACATGGCCACTGCACACAGGGCGCGTGCACAGGCTTGCCATTAATGCGGTCACCGCACGCACTGGCATGTAGTGGGGGAGAGGGGCCTGAACATGTTGTCTAGTGGTAAGTCCTTCCAGGGGAGGTTACAACTGCGGTGGTAGATCGATGAAGAGAGCTCTGGTTAAATGGTAATCGTCGCCTGAAGTTTACTGCAGTAATTTGACCGTTCACTGATGATCAACAGGGAAGTGCTTAGGCCAAATGGATTTGTCTGAGATGATTAGCTTAAGAAGGACTATGATTCTGGAGAGTTTGAGGGGAAATGGACCATTAATTAATATGGTTGCTTTGTAACTACCATTATTGGTCCAGAATCAAAATCATGATGGTTCACTCACATAGGGAAACCAATGGAGAGGAAATTTGGTAAGGCTTAGTGATTTGGCCAGATAAAGGTGTTGTAAAATTTTCATACCAATTGGTTTTACCAAAATGGTACTTCCTTCACAGCTATTCCCTCTGTCCAGAAACTTGCAAAAATTCTAGAGAAATATTGGCTTTAAGAATTGATGCCAAATTTGGTGGAGAGAAGTTATTTGGGTAGGAGAATGCTCTGGTAAATGTTTAGGCAAAATGAAGCAATATAAAATATACTTGCTTCACAACCTAAAAATATTGACAGAATCAAAGATTTGATGTTGTGCTCACATAGATCAAAGGATGGAGCTGAAATTTGTTTGAGTCGGATAAAATGACAACATGAAGGAGTGTGCAAAATTTAAACTCATTTGGATAACCCTAGCTAGCACTTCCTTCACAAAGGCTTCCCTCGGACAGGAACATTGAAAAATCACTGAGGAAGTTTGGCTAGGCAAATAAAGTTAAATTTTTTCATAGGTCAATAATTTGGATGATATATCATGCACAAAAAGTTTGGGAGCAAATGCGAAAAGATAAATAGCACTTGCTTCACAATGTGCCATTTAGGAGAGAATAGGAAATGAATTTATTGAGCATAATGAGAAATATGGCCAATGAAATATTTTGCCATATTTGAGGAAGATATGACCCAAACAATTTATAAGAATTATTTGAGGCTTTTTGGATGGGCAAAAATATAGGTTGCTTCACAACCTAGGGCAAATAGGGTTATTCCTTTAATAAGAAAAGGAATATTCCCTAGAAAAATATTTTAGGGTTTGGTCATAGAGTGAAGTGACATGATCTTGGCTAGGTTTTGAGAATGGTGAGCCACTTGGGAGAGGAAATGAAGCTAATTTCCCAGCTGACAAGGCCACAGAACCACTCCAAAAAGAAAAACAGAGCAAAAACCAAATAAATCAAAAGAAAAAGAAAAGGGCCAAAATCCAGGTTGTTACAACTCTTACCCCCTTAAGGAAATCTTGTCCTCGAGATTTAGCTGCTCAGGGAACAAGTATGAGTTGAGGACACCATTTCCAGCTCGGGTATCCTTTTTCCTTTATTTATTGTTCCCCCAAGAATTTCATACGATTTTCTTCCCTAGCTCTGAGGTGGTTTGCTAACCTTTCCCCAAATCCTAACAGGTCTTTGCTCATATAGCAATTTCTTTTGCTGACGTGTATTTTCTCATATCTGCGGTGATATCTAATGGATCTGAGCGTAAATTTTCCTTTGATCATGAAAACCTTTTTACTTCTGTCATGGGGTTGCTTCAAATAAATACCGGCCTTCTGGTTTCAATAAATACTAAGAATTCATCATGGCCATCTTTTGACGGACTCTGACTGCTCATAAGTGGTACTGATTTATTTTGAGTTATTTCTTTGGCTCGAGCGTGAGATATGTACGAATGATCTGACTGCCTTTTGTTAGGAGCAATATAACGGTGTATGGAGTTATAGCTGTGTCATACCTCAAATATTTACATCCTGAGACTTTGCCTGACAGGGGGCTGACGGACAAATGCTGTTCCTGAAAGACTGACCATGTACTGGATTCCATCGGTGAGTATACTTGGTCTGAGCTGATTGTTCGGCTTTTGACTTTCTCATTTTGTCGGTATACCTATTTAGATTTTCCATATTAACCATTCCCAGCGGGATATGAAATCCTTGTAAAATAGAGTAGGCCACTGAGAGTATGTCTTTGTGGATCCATATGGAAATACGGCCTTCAACTGATTTGGGTATCCGGACCCTGATGGTCGTGCAAAAATCATCATACCTTTGCTGTCAGTCTCACCCTATAATAGTCATGATTTTCTTTGTGAGGATACCTTACTGGAATAACTTGGCCACACCTGTCTTTGATTCTTCCTATGACCAGGGACATGATTAGTGCAATATTGTTGGCATTATTCCTTTGTGCCTGTTTTCTGACCTGAGTCCGCGCACATATGACATATAATCGAGACTTGTAGCAGTACAGAGCTCGTTGTTGAGGCCAATCATACAAGAAGGTGACAAGGTTTTAAGGCATCTCCTTGTCAGTTGCGGCAATAATGACCTTGATGACCATTTTCAAGACTGTTGATTCGGTGATGCCATCCCCAGATATTGTTGATCCTTATATTATATGAAATGTATCTCTGTTTATCTTCATTTGCACGGCCCATGAGGTTATTGGATCCATACATTTCTTTTAAGTATATATGCTGGATCCGTATCTCGTATGAGTCACTAATATGATTGGGGTTGCATGCTCACCATATGTATAATAAGAATATGCCACCGAACACTCGATCCTTGCGATAGGCATATGTTTTGACTGCATTGTATCTCTGACAAATTATTGCAAACCCGATCCTTGCACTTCAGAGAAAAACCATTCAGGTAGCTTGCTGAGGAAGGCTCGTTAGCTTCCGCTCGAAGCCTTTGTCTGGGTAGCCTGCAGAAGAAGGATCTATAGCTGACACACGACGCTTGGTATGATTATTGTGCTGGAGAAGCCTTAGTTCCGTACTTGAGAATCTTCTCCTCGGGTTTGCTTCTTGAGAAAAATTCATTTTAGTCTGTCAGAAGCTTTTACCGAGGTATCTTGTTGAGAAAGACCGGGTATCTTGGACCGGAAATTGTGCACATATCAGGCTGAGGAAAATTGAGGAGCCTTGCATCATAAATTTCTTCCGACAACGTGTGGAATAATTTTGGGTTTCTTATATCCAAAACTTTATACTGATATGCAGAATGAAATCCACACACACAGACACCCAGAATATTCTATGGCTGAATATTTGCATGAGAAAATTTGTTTGACTGCCTTCCTTGAGCATATCACATTCTGACTTTATTTCAGATGATAACATATTTCAAGCATCATGCATCGCTGAGCCAAATTTTGTATATGATCTGTACCTTTGACTGAAAATATACCGTTGAGCTTGTACATGACTTGCCTTGCTGGTGACTTGAGCATTACTGTTGTGAGGATTTGGTACTCATGGGGACTTGATTTATCAATACTGTTGTGAGGAGTGCACACTAATGCAAAATTGATTATCAGTGTCAAAATAAGATATTCCCCATTTCACTTCAGTCGGCTGAGAATTCCATTCTGTTTAGCTGAGTTTCCAAAGATTTGAACTCCTTATTACTTCTTCGAGTCCAGTGTCAGTTCATGAGCAATTATTTATCGGGGGGAAAATAATGTAACACCAGGGCCAAAAAAAAGAAGCAAAAGAAAACTCAACTAAATAAAACCACACAACAACAATCAATTCACACCCAATCAATGTCACATATTACTGCTAGTCACACAATATGCATGCCTACTTAAGCACACAAATCTCGCTGGATCTCCGGTTCTACGATCTAGCATGCTGTGACGACGTGCACGAGGATGAATAAAGGTGTGGAAGAATTGGTGTAAACAGCGCTACATCAAGTGCTAGCTTAGCCAGGTAGAAACCTGGACTAGCTCTGAGGCGAGGACGTACTTGGTAACCATGTAGCAGGACACAAATGTCGTTGCCACATTATTATCAAGCGGACGGAAAATATCCGTACTCGTCCAAGAAATAAGGATAGGCGGGAAACTGAGCTGGCATTGCCCTTTCGTGATGACTAAGATCATTAAGGATTTCCAACACGACAAAATAAAAGAATGATCCGGGATAGAAGCATGTCTAGCACCGAAACAAAATGGGGCTGAAAGAAAGAAATCGATGCGATACCTGAGCACCATTTTTGCAAACAGTGTCGGGATCAGTTGGCATCACTCCGCTGGGACGGAAATGATGCCAAACACCGAAGAACGAGCAAGAAAAGAAAACTAGAGAAATGCAAAGGCTGAGCTGTAGTGGATCCGAACCGATGCCATCTACACTCACCAGATTGAACCGTTAGTAGCAAAATAATAAGGCTATATGCATGCTATGCAACAAACAAATGTAGCAACCAAATGCAATAAACAAGCCAAACTCTATACTACCGATTTCTACTGGTTTCTACCGCTCGCACTGACTAGGGTGTCCTACAGCCTGACCTGGTCTGATACCAAGAGCTGTGGCACCCTAGCTCAGAGAAACCGGAACACCCCGCATTCCAGCCCAGACATCAAGGAGAAGTCTCTGGAATACGTCACTACTTGACATAGAACAAATCAGCTCTTATTACAAGAATAATAATACAAGGGTCTGATGTTACAAAGAAGCACATCAGCACGGCGACACTGCGCCTGCAATACTACACTTGCTCTATGCTAGCAGCGAAACAACTAATAGCAGCGGAATACTTCTAGAAGCGGAACAATGATGAAGTTGGTGAACTCCACTCCGCATGGACTCTGGCTGGGACACGATCTAGCTCGCACGCACGGCAACCTCGACAAGCAATCAAACAATCATGGCATCACCTGCAATCTGGCATGACACGCCAGGACAGTACATTGAATGTACTAGCAAGCTCACAACAACCATAAACATCAAGGCAAGACAATAACATAGCATTAACATGTTAATTAAATTAACAACTATAATGATGAAACAACTACTAAGCACGGTATGAAGTTGATATAATACTAATAAATCACCATCTCAGATCCCCATGACCATATTTCTCTTGGCTAACCGGCCAAGCAATATACCATCTCGATCACCTCATGATCAAAACCAAACAGTGATCTTTCCGGCGATCACAACCATGACCAACACCTGGTCTCAAACATTGATCTTTCCGGTGATCACTACCATGACCAACACTTGGTCTCAAACAGTGATCTTTCCGGCGATCACTACCATGACCAATGCCTGGTCTCCAACGTCATCATCAACATCCTGCCAATTTGTACTGCTCAACATATCAACATATAAATCACCTATAAGTCATTCGGTCATGTGGGTGTTGATCGAACGGTGTGACCTAGTACGAACCCATGCGCATGAATGACGATGCGGCTATCGATAGTTTAAATACACTTTGCAGAGGTGGCACATGTTACCCACACCACGGAACCCATGGCCTCGCACTCCCATTCGGGTGGACCAACGGCGTTCCAACAAAAACCGATCTACTGGCATGACACTCTCCCGGCCACTCCGACTCGCTCCCCTCTGGGCTAGTCATGGGTGGCCCCGTGTCTACCAAAGACACACAACCACCGTCGTGGCCAAAACAATAAACCGTCCCAAACAGGGACACGTGCACATAACAACAACAACAACAACAACTGGCACACAAGGTTATGTCTGCTTACCGGGCCAGGGTACCGCACGCCCATAACCTTCCCTCATTGGAGGCACCG
The DNA here is from genome assembly GCF_002162155.2 of Triticum dicoccoides. NCBI lineage: Eukaryota > Viridiplantae > Streptophyta > Magnoliopsida > Poales > Poaceae > Triticum > Triticum dicoccoides. The sequence continues at coordinate 243,807,676 of NC_041382.1, read as the reverse complement.
GCGAGAGGCACAACAATAGACCGCATTAGGGCCTTCCCATAAAAGGAAAATGTGGTTGCACTGGAAAAAGCCTATTTCGGTGGCACCGAACCTACTTAATGACATAATTTATCCCCAAAATATAATAGTAATAACCGATACTCCGATATCATCTATCTACCTATAATCCAAGTCATAGCAATATCCAACAAATAATCCAAAGTTGAATATCATATTTCCAAAATACTCCGAGGACAGCATAACACTACTATCATGATGAATCCAAGAATGATAAGACTACTACTCAAATATCAGGAACTAACTATACAACTATTGTCCACATGCAAGCATCATCTCCAACATCATAATTCAAAACATAATATCAACTAGCATCATGATGAAAATAACAATAGCCACTAATAATCCAAAGGCAACATGATCTCCAAAGTAATACTCCAAAATAATACTAGATACCATCATGAAAATAATAATAATAGCCACTAAGAATCCAAAGGCAACATGGCATCCACATAATCATCAAAATATAAGTCCTAGAACTCGAAGCAATATCATGGCAATATCAAGATCAAAACAATACTCCAAGAAATGCCATGATCAAATCCTACATAGCTAATGCAATATTTTAAACAAGTTCAAATAACTTTAAACCATGTCACTGCATTGCAATCATGCTAATGAAGGGCGTGGCTTGCCTAGGGTGGAAGAAATCACCAAGAAGATGTGCGAGAAGCTCGCGGAAAGAAACGCCAGAAATCTTTCTCTCTCGGAGGGCTGAATAAGGGCAGGGGCAATATTGTCATTTTCAGAATGTCAAAACATGGTGAAAATGATTCCATCGGAACAGGCTCGCCGAAAAGAAGAAGTGGGCTTTGGATTCACCTCATTTGGAGTTGTGAGTAAGAAGATATGAAGTGTTTTCTGCTAGGGACCTATCTGTAATGAAAATATTTTTAAACAGGGCCTGGACAGAAAAACAGAAAGCGCAATTAGAGAAATACGCTTTCACTGAACTGAAAACATATTTTGTGTTGAAGAAGAAATGGAATGCGCTTTCGGTGGAGGAAAACGTATTCACCACAATACACTTTCACTTGTCCACCTCAGCAGCTCGGGTCAACGCGGGGACTTACAGGCGAGGCCCGCCAGTTATCCCCGTGGACAGGGCGGGATCAGCACCGGAGTGGCTGCCATGTGGGGTCGGGGAAAGGAGGGGGCCCGCCTGGCGTCTTCTCTTTCTCCTACCTCCCGCTCGCCCGCGAAGGAAGAGGACGACCGAGGCTGCCGGCGCCCGTTCTGGCGGCGTGGGACATCTTCGGCAAGGCCCAGCACACTGGCGAGATCGGGAAGCCGAGGCATATCTGATACTGGGCTTGGGAACCGCCAAGGAGCTATGAAGCGAACGCAGCTCGGTCCATGGCGGAGGACTCTTCGGCCAGAGTTGGGGCATGGTGATCTGGTTGCTCCAGCGACAAAAGGAGAGAGGGGAGGGACTCGTCGGGGTGGAGGGGTTCTACTGGTGGTGGAAGAAAGGAAGGGGAGGGCTTGGCTTGAGCCAATTTGGGCTGAGGCCGACGACGGCCATGGAGGGCAGAGAGGGACTTCGGAGCTCGGACAATTGGTTGGGGAGAGCTAGTGAAGGGCGGACAGGAGGCCGATGAGCTCGGGAGGCCGTGGGAATAGCGATATATAACCGGGGCGAGGGAGGTCGAGCTGTCGTTGCCACGGACACGTGGCCGGTGCCGCGGACACGTGTGCGCGTGCATGAGCTCGGAGGCAGGCGATGAGAGGGAACATGAGGGGGAGCTCACGGGAAGAGCCGGCCAAGGGAGCGCATGGGAGGAAGAAGATGGCGATCTCCTAGCCAAAACTGCCACTGTTCGTCCGTGGGCACGCGGCAGCTTGCGTCGGTGAGGAAGCGGACAGAGGGGGAGAGGGGTCCAGGAGAACGACGACGATGAGAGGAAGCTAGGGGAGATGACCGTGCTCGCCGAGACGCCGAGCAAAGGAGGGGCCCGAGCAAGAAGACACCCTAGACGCGGCCACTGCACAGAGGGCACGTGCACAGGCTTGTCATTAACGCGGTCACCACGCGCACTAGCATGTAGTGGGGCAGAGGGGCCTGAACATGTTTTCTAGTGGTAAGTCCTTCAGGGGAGGTTGCAACTTCGGTGGTAGATCGATGAAAAGAGGTCTGGTTAAATGGTAATCATCGCGTGAAGTTTACTGCAATAAATTTGACCGTGCACTGGTGATCAACAGGGAAGTGCTTAGGCCAAATGGATTTGTCTGAGATGATTAGCTTAAGAAGGACTATGATTCTGGAGAGTTTGAGGGGAAATGGACCATTAATTAATATGGTTGCTTCGTAACTACCATTATTGGTCTAGAATCAAAATCATGATGGTTCACTCACATAGAGTAACCACTAGAGATGAAATTTTGCAAGGCTTAGTGATTTTGCCTGATAAAGGTGCTGTAAAAATTTCATACCAATTGGTTTTACCAAAATGGTACTTCCTTGACAGCTATTCCCTATGTCTAGAAACTTGCAGAAATTCTAGAGAAATATTTGCTTTAAGAATTAATGACAAATTTTGTGGAAAGAAGTTATTTGTGTAGTAGAATGCTCTTGCAAAGTTTTAGGCAAAATGAAGCAATATAAAATATACTTGCTTCACAACCTGAAAATATTGACAGAATCAAATATTTGATGATGTGCTCACATAGATAAAGGAATGGAGCTGAAATTTGTAGGAGTGGGATAAAATGAGCACATGAAGGAGTGTGAAAAATATCAACTCATTTGGATAAACCTAGCTAGCACTTCCTTCACAAAGGCTTCCCTTAGACAGGAACTTGGAAAAATCACTGAGGAAGTTTGGCTAGGCAAATAAAGCTGAATTTTGGCACAGGTCAATAATTTGGATGATATATCATGCACAAGAAGTTTGGGGGCAAATGGGAAAATATAAATACCACTTGCTTCACAATGTGCCATTTAGGCAGAATAGGAAATGAATTTATTGAGCATAATGAGAAATAGGGCCAATGAAATATTTTGCCATATTTGAGGAAGATATGATCCAAACAATTTATAAGAATTATTTGGGGATTTTTGGATGGGTAAAAATATAGGTTGCTTCACAACCTAGGGCAGATAAGGTTATACCTTTAATAGGAAAAGGAATATTCCCTAGAAAAAGATTTTAGAGTTTGGTCAAAGAGTGAAGTGACATGATCTTGGCAAGGTTTTGAGAATGATGAGCCACTTGGGAGAGGAAATGAAGCTGATTTCCCAGGTGACAAGGCCACAGAACCACTCCAGAAAGAAAAATAGAGCAAAAACCAAATAAATCAAAAGAAAAAGAAAAGGGCCAAAATCCAGGTTGTTACAAGGACCTTCCAATTTAGAGAGGAGTTTTCCTGCAAAAAATCTTAAGCGGGAGTTGTATAACAATACATACTCACCTACATTAAACTCACGTTTTTGTATCCTTTTGTCATGCCATCTTTTAACTTTTTCTTTAAACAGTTTGGCATTCTCGTAGGCCAGGGTTCTCCATTCATCAAGTGAGCTAATGTCAAAAATCCTCTTCTCACTAGCAAGTTTGAAGTCATTGTTGAGCTCTTTAATTTCCGAATATGTCATATGTTCTAATTCAAGAGGTAAGTGACATGCTTTACCATAAACCATTTTATATGGAGACATACCCATAGGATTTTTATATCCAGTTCTATAAGCCCATAATGCATCATCAAGTTTCTTGGACCAATTCTTTCTAGATCTATTGATAGTCTCTTGCAAAATTAATTTAAGCTCTCTATTGCTAAGTTCTACTTGACCACTAGACTGTGGATGATATGGAGATGCAATTCTATGATTAACATCATACTTAGCAAGTATTTTACGAAAGGCACCATGAATAAAATGTGAACCACCATTAGTCATTAAGTATCTAGGGACTCCAAACCTTGGCAAAATAACTTCTTTAAGCATCTTAATAGAGGTGTTATGATGAATGCTACTAGTTGGAATAGCTTCTACCCACTTAGTAACGTAATCAACAGCAACTAAAATATGTGTATACCCATTAGAGGAAGGAAACGGTCCCATATAATCAAAGCCCCAAACATCAAATGGTTCAATCACAAGTGAATAATTCATAGGCATTTCTTGACGTCTACTAATATTACCAATTCTTTGACATTCATCACAAGACAAGACAAACTTACAGGCATCTTTAAAGAGAGTAGGCCAATAAAACCGGATTGCACTACCTTGTGTGCACTTCTGTCTCTAGCATGGTGTCCTTCATAAGCCTCGGAGTGGCACTTGCGTAGGATCTGTTCCTGTTCATTCTCAGGTACACAATGTCTAATAACACCATCTACTCCTTCTTTATAAAGATGTGGGTCATCCTAAAAGTAATGTCTTAAAACATAGAAACACTTTTTCTTTTGCTGGTATGTGAAACTAGGTGGTATAAACTTAGCAACAATACAATTAGCATAAACAACATACCATGGAGCAGTACGAGAAGCATTTATGACAACTAATTGTTCATCAGGAAAGTTATCATCAATAGGTAGTGGGTCATCAAGAACATTCTATAACCTAGACAAGTTGTCTGCAATGGGGTTCTCAGCTCCCTTTCTATCAATAATATGCAAATCAAATTCTTGAAGCAAGAGAACCCATCTAATAAGTCTAGGTTTAGCATCTTTCTTTTCCATAAGATATTTAATAACAGCATGATCAGTGTGAACAGTTACTTTAGAATCAACGATATAAGGTCTGAACTTATCACAAGCAAACACAACTGCTAAAAATTCCTTTTCAGTAATAGCATAATTTCTTTGAGCATTGTCGAGAGTTTTACTAGCATATTGGATAACATTTAATTTCTTATCAACTCTTTGTCCTAGAACAGCCCCTACAGCATAATCACTAGCATCACACATAATTTCAAATGGTAAATTCCAATCAGGAGGCTGAACAATAGGCGCATAAATCAAAGCTTTCTTAAGTATTTCAAATGCTTCTACACAATCATCATCGAAGACAAAAGGAACATCTTTTTGTAAGAGATTAGTCAGAGGCCGAGAAATTTTAGAGAAGTCCTTAATGAACCTCCAATAAAAACTGGCATGACCAAGGCAACTTCTTATACCTTTAACATCCTTAGGACATGACATCTTCTCAATAGCATCAACTTTAGCTTTATCCACTTCAATACCTTTTTCAGAAATTTTATGCCCCAAGACGATACCTTCATTGACCATAAAGTGGCATTTCTCCCAATTCAAGACACGATTAGTTTCTTCACATCTCTGCAAAACTCGATCAAGGTTGCTTAAGCAATCATCAAAAGAAGTTCCGTAAACAGAGAAATCATCCATGAATACCTCAATAATCTTTTCACAAAAGTCAGAGAATATAGCAGTCATACATCTTTGAAAGGTAGCAGGTGCATTACATAAACCAAAAGGCATACATCTATAAGCAAAGGTACCAAAAGGGCAATTAAATGTTGCCTTTTCTTGATCCTCTTTTGACACACGTATTTTAGAGAAACCAGAATAACCATATAGAAAGCAAAAATGTGTATGCTTGGATAATCTTTCTAGCATTTGATCAATGAAAGGTAAAGGGTAATGACCCTTTTTAGTAGCTTTATTTAATTTGTGGAAATCAATTACCATTCTATAACGAGTTAATTGTACAAAAGTACCACAATTGAGGCATCAGATGCAGATTGGTACCAAGATTGCTAATTATCGCATGTCAGTATGAAGACTGTGCCATGCCGTTGCAAAAAGGTCTAAACCACGTATAAACATGTATTGACGGTGTATCTGACCGGCGGGGCCACCTGTCAGGTGCTGATGTGGCATATTTTTTGCAGGAAACCCCCTTACTTTACATATAATCAAATAAACGCCCATTTATTTTGCTGGAAAAAAGGCTCCAGTGAGAGATTTTTTCATCGCAACTTTACAGCACCGAATCGGACTGTTTTGAATGTTTCCGTTACGTTGGACAAATAAACTAAATAAACAAAAAATAAGCGCCAGCCGGATTCGAACCTGGGACGCGATGTCCGGAGGCTGCGCGCGCTAGCCACGAAGCCATGACGATTCTCGTAGTAGAGCTGCAGTCGGTAACTCTTTTATACTAGCTGTGACACGCTGGGCCGGCAGTTGGGCCCAACGAGGCTGCGCGTGCTGAGTTACTCGTTTTTTTAATCATGATATTAATACATCTTTTTTGTGTCTTAACTGAGAACCACAAGCATGAACTATTATTGTGTATCCTCATTATATTATTCAAATAAACAAGTTTAAAAAAAATGCCAAACACACTGTTTTCTTAAAGACACGGTTACTTAAAAAGTTGACTACAAGTTAAAATTTGTAATCATGATAAATTTTAGTAATGCAATAAAACTGTTCAGCTTTTATTAAATAAATCGACGCGCTTTTTGAAATGCAAGAATAATTTTACACAATAAGTTATTAATACATGCTGAACCTTTTTCGAAATACATATTATACAAAAATCATCCTGTATATTAAGAAAATGCTCACCTTAAATTACAAATTTCACCACGCATTATGTAGAACGTTCAACATATATTAAAAAATGTTGAATATGCATTTAAAATATGTTGAACGTATACTACAAAAATTTAATATATTAAATAAATGTTCATAATTTGTGAAGAAAAGTTCATCATGCATTAAAAATGATCACTATATGCAGAGAAAGTGCTCGGCGTACATTAAAAAAATGTTCATGCTCATTTGAAAACATGTTCATCATATACTGGAGCCTATCTTAAAAAATTTAAGTAAGTATGTTAAAAATCCAGAAGAAAAACCAACCCAATGAATTAAAAAATAAGGAGAAAAGGAAATAAAAAAAATGAAGAAAAACCTAAAAATAAGCCAAAACCAGACACAAAAGTTTTTTAAAGGAAAAACCAGAAACAAAAGTAAAACATAAGAGAACTAAACTGAAAAGAAACCTGGGCAACGAACGAGCCAAACGCGAAACAAAAAATAAATAGCAGGCCTAGCTGGGCCTAAATGCCGGCCATGCACATTTGAGTATGTATAACAACGCCAAAGCCTACAAACTAACGCAGCCGCAGCTGTAGCCAGGCGGCTAGCGCGCGCAGTCTCTGCCCAGCGTGTCGCAGGTTCAAATCCTGTGAGTGCTTGTTTTTTGTTTATTTAATTTTAATTGTCCAAGGAAACTTTCTAAAAAGTCCGATTCGATGTTGTAAAGTTGCGAACAAAAAATCTCTTACCAGAGCCTATTTTCCGGCAAAATAAATGGGCATTTATGTGATTACATGTAAAGTAAGGGTTTTTTTTTGCAAAAAACATGCCACATCCGCAATTTACAGGTGGCCCCTTCCAGTCGGATACACCATCAATATGTGTTTATACGCGGTTTAGACCTTTTTGCAACGGCCTGGCACAATCTTGGTACTGACATGCGAAAATTAGCAATCTTGGTACCAATCTGCATGTGATGCCTCAGTTGTGGTACTTCTATGCAATTAACTCTTCTATAACCTGTAACAATTCCTTGTGGGATCAATTCATCTTTATCATTGGGAACAACAGTAATACCTCCCTTCTTAGGGACACAATGGACAGGACATACCCACTGACTATCAGCAACGGGATAAATTATACCTCCCTCCAGAAGCTTTAGTATTTCTTTTTTTACCACTTCTTTCATCTTAGGATTTAACCGCCGTTGGTGATCAACAACTGGTTTAGCGTCTTTCTCCAATTTTATTTTGTGTTGGCATAGAGTGGGACTAATGCCCTTAAGATCATCAAGAGTATATCCAATAACAGCACGGTGCTTCTTCAGAGTTCTCAATGATTTCTTTTCTTCATGCTCTAAAAGGTTAGCACTAATTATAACAGGATATATCTCTTTCTCATCAAGATAAGCATATTTAAGAGTATCAGGTAAAGGTTTAAGCTCAAACACGGGATCACCCTTGGGTGGAGGAGGATCCCCTAGGATTTCAACAAGCAAGTTGTGTTTCAAAATAGGTCCCTGTTTAAAGAATACTTCATCTATTTCCCTTCTTTCATTCATAAACATATCATTTTCATGGTCTATTAAATATTGTTCTAAAGGATCACTAGGAGGCTCGACAATAGAAGCAAGACCAATAATTTCATATTTACTAGGCAATTCTTTATCATGGGGTTGTCTACGAAATTTAGCAAAATTAAACGCATGAGACATATCCCCTAAACCAATAGAAACAATATCCTTATTGCAGTCTATCTTAGCATTAACAGTATTCAAGAAGGGTCTACCAAATATAATGGGACAAAATTCATCTTGTGGGGAACCAAGAACAAGAAAATTAGCAGGATATTTAACTTTCCCACACAAGACTACAACATCTCTAACAATCCCAACCGGTGAAATAGTATCTCTATTGGCAAGCTTAATTGTAACACCAATCTCTTCTATCTCAGCAGGTGCAATATCATGTATAATTTCTTTGTATAAGGAATGAGGTATTGCACTTGCACTAGCACCCATATCACATAAGCCATGATAGCAATGATCCCCTATTTTATCAGAAATAACAGGCATGCCTCCAACAAGTCTATATTTATTTTTAGTATTTGGTCTAGCAATTCTAGCAGATTCATTGCAGAAGTAAATAACATGCCCATCAATATTATCGGCCAAGAGATATTTAACCATAACAACACTAGGTTCAACTCTAATTTGCTTAGGGGGTTTAGGTGTCTTAATATTACTTTTGTTAACCACAGTTTAAGCTTTAGCATGATCCGTTATTCTAATAGGGAAAGGTGGTTTCTCAATATAAGTAGTAGGAACAACAGGATCATTATAAGTGATATTCTTTTCTTCAACTTTAATAGGTGAAACTACTTTTACTTCAATGGGGGGATTATATTTAAACCACTTCTCCTTAGGGAGATCAACATCAGTAGCAAAGGATTCACAGAAAGAAGCTACTATCTCAGAGTCAAGTCCATATGTAGTGCTAAATTCACGGACAGCATCGGTATCCATAAAAGATTTAACACAATCAAACTTAGGTGTTATACCTGACTCCTTACCTTCGTCGAGGTCCCAATCTTCAGAGTTTCGTTTAATTCTTTCCAATAAATCCCATTTGAATTGAATAGTCTTCATCATAAAAGATACAATACAAGAACTATCGAATATGGAGCGATTACTGAGAGAAAGCCAAGCATAATTTTTTTGAATAATAATTTCTTTTGAGAGTTCATGATTGGGGCATGAATATAACATTGACTTAAGCCTCCCCCAAGCTTGAGCAATTCTTTCTCCTTCACGAGGCCAAAAATTATATATATAATTATGATCACGATGAACAAGATGCATAGGATAAAACTTCTGATGAAATTCCAATTTCAATCGTTGGTAGTTCCATGATCCAGTATCATCACATAACCTAAACCATGTCAATGCATCTCTCTTCAAAGATAAAGGGAAGACCTTCTTCTTGATAACATCCTCGGGCATACCTGCAAGCTTAAATAATTCACAAACTTCATCCACATAGATTAGGTGCAAATCGGGATGTAATGTTCCATCAACTGTAAAAGGATTAGCTAGCAGTTTCTCTATCATACCCGAAGTAATTTCGAAGTAAACATTTTCAGTAGGATCAATAGGTTGAGGAGCAACTCTTTGCTCTATTGGTCGGGTTGAATATACCCCGAACAAGCCCCTCAAAGGATTATGTTCCATAATAACAAGTGACAGTAAATTTCAGCACACCATATAAATTTTTCCTTACCAAAGGCGCTTCACTCCCCAGCAACGGCGCCAGAAAAGAGTCTTGATGACCCACAAGTGTAGGGGATCTATCATAGCCTTTTCGATAAGCAAGAGTGTCGAACCCAATGAGGAGCAAAAGGAAATGATAAGGAGTTTTCAGTAAGGTATTCTCTGCAAGCATAGAAATTATCGGTAACAAATAGTTTTGTGATAAGGTAATTTGTAACAAATAGCAAGTAATAAAAGTAAATAAGGTGCAGCAATATGGCCCAATCCTTTTTGTAGCAAAGGACAAGCCTTGACAAACTCTTATATAAAGGAAAGCACTCCCGAGGACACATGGCAATTATCGTCAAGCTAGTTTTCATCATGTTCATATGATTCGTGTTCGGTACTTTGATAATTTAATATGTGGGTGGACCGGTGCTTGGGTACTTTCCTTGCTTGGACAAGCATCCCACTTATGATTAACCCCCATTGCAAGCATCCGCAACTACAACAGAAGTATTAAGGTAAACCTAACCATAGCATGAAACATATGGATCCAAATTAGCCCCTTACGAAGCAACGCATAAACTAGGGATTAAGCTTCTGTCACTCTAGCAACCCATCATCTACTTATTACTTCCCAATGCCTTCCTTCTGGCCCAAACAATGGTGAAGTCTCATGTAGTCGACTATCACATGACACCACTAGAGGAGAGACAACATACATCTCATCAAAATATCAAACGAATACCAAATTTACATGACTACTTATAGCAAGACTTCTCCCATGTCCTCAGGAACAAACGTAACTACTCACAAAGAATATTCATGTTCATATTTAGAGGGGTATTAATATGCATAATGGATCTGAACATATGATCTTCCACCAAGTAAACCAACTAGCATCAACTACAAGGAGTAATCAACAATACTAGCAACCCACATGTACCAATCTGAAGCTTTGGGACAAAGATTGGATACAAGAGATGAACTAGGGTTTGAGATGAGATGGTGCTAGTGAAGATGTTGATGGAGATTGACCCCCTCCCGACGAGAGGATCATTGGTGATGACGATGGTGATGATTTCCCCCTCCCAGAGGGAAGTTTCACCGGCAGAACAGCTCCGCCGAAGCCCTAGATTGGTTCCGCACTATGGCGGCAGAGTTTCGTCCCATGAGCTAGCTTTTAATTTTTTCCTCGACGGAACACTCCATATAGCCAAAGATGGGCATCAGAGGGCCAGCAGGGGGCCCACGAGGCAGGGGGTGCGCCCAGGGGGTAGGGCGCGCCCCCACCATCGTTGGCGGTGGGTGGCCCCCTCTGGTACTTCTTTCGCCCAATATTTTTTATATATTCTGAAAATAATTCCCGTGGAGTTTCAGGACTTTTGGAGATGTGCAGAATAGTCTCCAATATTTGCTCCTTTTCCAGCCCAGAATTCCATCTGCCGGCATTCCCCTTCTACATGTAAACCTTGTAAAATAAGAGAGAAAAGGCATAAGTATTGTGACAGAATGTGTAATAACAGCACATAATGCAATAAATATCGATATAAAAGCATGATTCAAAATGGACGTATCAGCGGCCTAAGCCGCACAGAGGGAGCAGAAAAGTCAGAAAGCACTCAAGAAAAAGAGAGGCCCGCCGCCGCAACAAAGAAGAGGATGCACGTGCTGCTGCGGAGAGGTCGGCGGATATCCAAGCATGGTGGATGTCGCCGACAAAGCCGGGAAGGAGAACAATGGCGTCTCGCCAGCATGTGAGAAGTAGTAGTACTACTCTCTCCATTTCATAATGTAGTGCATATAGATTTTCTGAAAAGTCAAACTTTACAAACTTTGACCAACTTTACGGAGAAAACTATTTATATTTAGAATACCAAATGTATACAAAATGAAAGTACATCTTGTGATGTATCTAAGGATATGTATTTGGTATTCTGGATGTATATGCTTTTCTCTATAAACTTGCTCAAAGTTCATAATGTTTGACTTCTCAAAAAATCTATATGCGCTACATTGTAGAACGGAGGGAGTAGTATTTAGTGTGTGTGTCTGTGTTGCCCATATGTTTGTTTAATTAATTACAAGCATGTACAAGTACTAGTTACTACTGTAGTTTTTAGAGAAAATTACCAGTACATTACCCTAGACTCAATGGATAAATTCCTATCCTATGCATCACATGGCATCTCTTTCTCTATAGGAATCGAGATGCATGTCATCTCACTTCCTAAGATTTTCATATTCCTATAAAATTCATATCCTATGAACCAAAGGAGGCCTCTGCTGGAGTAACTACTGTAGCTAGCAGTACTGTTGGTATAATAGTTTTCTTCAAGAAGCGGAATTCAATAAAGTCATGATGGTTCCTTCGTCCGAGCAACTTCATAGTGGGAAAGGTTGGGCATGTGATTTGACGGCTCATTAGTCATTATTACTATGGCGCGACGACCGGGGTGACTCTCCCTTGCAGTTCTGCGTGCATGGCAAGTGGACCAGGAATGTCGACGTCCCACATGTCGGTGAACGGAAGTATTCTTTCCAATAACAAGGAGCAAGGAAGCGCGCGCCAGAAAGGGGGGGCGTTGGGTCGGCCAGGGCGGTCAGATGCACGTGTGGTGGTGGTATTGGTTTTGAACCGTTTCAGGTGTAGTACTGGTAGTTTGCAAAACTAATGTATTATTGCACTCAGTTTCCTAAGAAATTGTGGTAAAAACTTTACTCCATAGCCTACTTCCCTTCTCCTTCCTCTTCCACCGCCCGTGCACGTCCGGGGGAAGCGACTGGTCAACCCTTATATAGGATTTCTAGCACAAAAATATGACTGCATGACAACTGAAATTTCCAGATTAAAGCGCCGCTTCGGCGGGAGTATGGCGTATGTCGTTACCTTTGGTCGGGCCATGGCTACCAAGCGACGGCAACCAGAGAATAGGCGGCGGGAAGGGAATGAATGTAGCTACTGTTTGGGTTCACCGTCTGGCTTAAATAAATGTACACCATCACGTGTACCCGCGGGTGCACAAATTGTAACATATGTGTCCGCTTAAGTGGGTGTCCCGTAAATGGTGTGTGTGTGTGAGAGATTCGGAGAGACAGTGTGTGTGTGTGTGCGACTCTACTCTTCAGACATGTACTCAACCTTTTGCATCGGGATATAAGTATAATGGTATTACACTTTAGCTAGTGATTTACGTGGCCATGTTAACGTGGTTGTGTAAAAAAATGCCACTTCCTACTCATGATTTGCGTTATATAATTACTAGCAAGATGCCCGTGCATTGCACGGAACATCAATATGCATTTTTTAGAAAACACCTGTTGTGATTGATCCATGCAGGAGTAATCCCATGTGTAAAAACTTATGATATCTCGATAATTTTATTAGAAAACTGGTATCTCGACCATTTCATCGAAAAAATGAAAGACGAGAGATAAGGTGAGGAGGAGTAGAGCGTGGTGGTGACTGGTGGTCAGACTGGGCGGAGGCATGAGGATGGACGGCGCTGGCAGGCGGCAGGGGCCACCATGCTAGATTGTTCTAGAGACTTCCTTTTTTAATTGCTCAGCAATGAGGTGCGGGTATCTTTTGTAAAATTGTCATAGTTTGCTTTCTATCCGTCAGATATAGATCAGACGGTCTATATTACAAGATGGTAGGCACACCATCATCACCAACTCGGTTTTTTATATGAGTAGAGATGATAATTTTGCTAACTACTAAAGTAAAGTTGAATTTGTCCATGTTATACAAGTAAATTAAGGTGATTGTTTATCATACGGGTAAGGTTGGGTGAAGGTTGGTAGGAACAAAGGCTCCGCCTAGAGCATGTGTGTGTGTGAGATGGAGTCTTAGTGTGTGTGTGGGGGGGGTGTGTGTGACGCGGGGTCCGCGGTGGCGGATGTAATTTAAGTGTGCGTGGCTTCATCATAGAGATATGATGTGTATGGCAGAGGCCACCAACGAGGGGGTGCGAGAGATAAAAGGCCCTAGAGAGGGAAGAGAAGGCATGTGCGCGTGTGAGGAGTCGACATCATGAGAACGTGTTTGTTTGAGAGACACCGAGGAAGACTCCTATATATCGATGGTGCATGTACACGAGAATTAAACGAAGGGATGGTCTTATTGGTTTCAGGGATATAGGGGAAGAGTGAGAGAGGGGGGCAGGTAGCTAGAAGGAGATTGTTACGTGTGAGTGTGTGTTTTACCCATCCAGGCGGAAGTTATGTGCACACAAGAAGAGAACGATTCGATGTGGCGTTAGAGATGAGGGTAATTAACTACACCTGGAGACATAGGAGACCTTGAACATGCATGTGCGAGAGGTATACATGTATATGTGGGATGTGTATGTGTGCACATGCATGATTGAGATAAAAGAAAGAAGACATAAGTCATAAGATCAATGACATTGGTGTAATGCCCCAGACACACCCGCCGGTGATCATTACTCTTGGAGGGATCTAGATTGGCCCCACAGATTAATACTAGTCTTTTCTGCTCACTTTGTCCACACTCATGCACTCCCGGGAGCAACTTCCCTGTCGGTCACCCATCCTGAAATTACTCCAAGCTGAGCACACTTAACTTTGGAGTTCTGTCCGAATGGGCTTTCGGAAAAGAAGGAACTCCTTATTATTATGAGTAGTCTACCATCCCTAATAAGCCAGGCTATCACATACACCCCCACTCAGAGGAACTGACGTCCTCATCGGGCCACAAGAACGTTCCCTCTTGGCACAAACGTCTGCTCTTCCAGTCAGGCACATGTGCCATGCCGTGTGCCACGGCGGGTCACAAACATCATGCACAACATGACCACGCACCTGTCTGCCAACATCCGTGTAACCACGAGGGTCAGCTCTTGTCAGGACCCCGATTTCAAGTCACATCGACCTAGCTGGTAACACCTCATATCACTTTGCGGCCTCACGCACGGTAATCCCACGGGTGTCGCCTTACCATGGCCCAGGACCGTTTGTGCTTTTTGGCTCATGTATATGATAGTGTCGCTATCATCCATATGACAGAGAACTCGGGCCGACACGGCTAGTAGTGAACCCAAAGCGGCACTAACATATGGGGACAGGCATACATGAATCACATCGAGCATGTCGGTCACCAACGTGTGAACCCGGGCTGTAGCACTGGGCTAACAGGACTCTGGGAACCCGGGCTGTAGCAGGCTAGGCAGGACTCCAGATGTCACCGCATGACATTTCCCCGAAGGGACAGACACAGGAACGAAGTGAAACACATGCCGGCCAGTCAAGTGTCCTGAGTAGTAGTGCTGGGCTAGCAGGACTCCGGTGAACCGGGCTGTAGCGGACTACTATGGCTCATGGAGGCACTAGAGTACATTTCCCCATAAGAGAGGTTGCCAAGGATAAACAACTAGATTGTCGGATCCCACACATACCAAGCATTTCAATCATACACACAATGTGCTCGATATGTGTAAATACAACATGGCATCACAACATATGTCTTCGACTCAAAGTATTATTCATTAGGCTCCGAGGAGCCAAGATATTACAAACATGGGTCTCATGATCCAACATTCAGAGCATACAAGTCAAAGCACACGCGGAAGCTTAACACGTCTGAGTACATACATCTACAAATGAAAAAGGCTGAGAAGCCTGACTATCTACCAGATCCTGCCGAGGGCACAAGATCGTAGCTGAGGTATCAAGCTAAACGTCGAAGTCCACGCGGAGCTACTAGCGAGACTGAAGTCTCTCTGCAAAACACAAATTAAGCAAACATGAGTACAAAGGTACTCAGCAAGACTTACATCAGAACTAGCTACATATGCATCGGTATCAACAAGGGGGGTGGAGTTTGACTGCAGCAAGCCGGCTTTGACTCAGTGGCTAACCTGAACTACGACTGCAAGAAACTCTTTTGAGGTGGCGCACACGAGTCCACATATTCACCATTCAATACACCACTATGGATCTGCTCCCGTCTCCCTACGAGAAGGCCATCCATAGCACTCACACTTATCTTGCGAGTTTTAGAGTATCCACTTTCACTTGTCTATGAACTATGCAAGGGGTCCAAGTTTCCATATCCGAGGAATCCGGGTATTCGAATAGATAATGATAACCCTGCAGGGGTGTACTTCTTCACACACGCTCCCACCACAAATCACCATATACACGTCATGTATCTCGGCAACCTTCAAGCGGAAGCCTGGCGAGGGTGTCGGCCATGACCTACCTAAACAATCAAGTCTCTAGTCCAGGTTTATCACCTATCCAGGTTCCATCCGCAGGGAGTCCGGCCGAGGTTTCCACATACAGCCCCGAACGATGTGAACAGGGTTCCCGAGACACCAAACGGGCGCCCGGTACACCGTGCCACGGTGTATCTACCGCATCATAGCCCACCCCTAGGGTCAGCACTACGCACGGCCGCCAACACATAACCTACAAACACCAGAAACTAGTTGCAACTCCTGGACAGAGTACCAAGGTGATTAAGAAGCCGAGAGGGTCAATTAAGGATCCCAATGAGTGGTAGTAGCTGTTCATGGATCACAGACACAGAACTCAGTTCCTAAGGACGGTTTCAATGAGACAACCCATCATGTACTCCTACATGGCCTATCACCGCTACCTTTACCAAATCGTGTTCACACACTTAGCTCACACACAGTAGGACATGTTCACACACCTCCGATTCATCCCCGATGAATCAGACCTGACACAACTCTATGCAATAGCAGGCATGACAAACTAGCATGAATGGGTAGGCACATCAGAGCTCAAACAACTCCTACTCATGCTAGTGGGTTTCATCTATTTACTGTGGCAATGACAGGTCATGCAAAGGATAAAGGGGTTCAGCTACCGCAGCAAGTAACAGATGAATTGTTATTGTCCTAATGCCGTAAAAGAGAGCAGAAGCGAGAGAGTGGGATTGTATCGGAATGAACAAGGGGTATTTGCTTGCCTGGCACTTTTGAAGATAGCATCGAGTCGTCATCAGTGTCAACGATCACAACGTCGGAACAACGTCTACCGAGGGGGAGCAACACCGGCAAACAGAGAAGAAACACGATCAATGCAATGCATAATATGATGCATGATCATGACAAGCAATATGCTATGGTTTGAGCTAATGCAACTAGCAGCAGGTTAAATGAAGTTGGTTTGAATCTAAGATTCAAATTCAAACTCCACATGTGGTTATTTAAATGCCATTTATGCAAATTGCCATGTACAGCAACCATAGGTTGTTCAACCATGCATGCAAATGCCATAAACAAATTCCTTGAATTTTTCTGATAATTTTTCATATATAATTTATTTCATTATGTGCTATAGATTAATTTCTATGAATTTTAGAAGTTTTCATTATTTTCTGAAATTTCCTGAATTAATAAAAATCCAGAAAATGCATTACTACGCCAGCATGACGTCTGAGTGTCGTCAGCGAGTCAACGGCCAGCCAGGGTCAAACCTTACAAGCGAGGCCCAAGACAGGGGTTAACCCCGTGTTGACTTGGACTTTGACCCGTTGCGGGGCCCGCTGTTAGTGACTAGGTGAGGTCCAGCTGGCGGGGATTAGCACTAATGACCCCGCCACGTCGGCTGTCGTCGGAGTTGGCCGGCGGTGACCAAACCCGCGGCGGCAACGTGCCGGACTTGCGCTAAAGGCGACGGGGGCGGTGGCTAAGGGCATCGGGGCGTAGCCCGGACTTGCCCGCATCCAGGGAGGTAGGTGGGTGGCCGTGGGGGCTCCGGAATGGAGCTCGCGGCAGCGGCCGGTGCTCGGGTGACGATGGATTCGTTGCTACGTTGTGCAAAATGACCGGTTCTCGACGCCTACTATACCTACGCATGCCCACAAGCCCTTTGGACACGCTGGCACGACCAAATGGTCGTCGGAGCAACTCCGGCAATGAGCCCGAGCGGCGGCGGGATTCGGCCATGGTAGGAATCAGAGCTAGAGTGCGAGAGGAGCCGCGGGGTTAGGGGGGTAAGAGAGAGGAGCTCACGGCGCTGCCATAGGGATGGTTAGCGAGCTCGGGGACGTCCTGCGTGCGGTGGATCGACGACGATGGTGGCCGGAGCCCGAGGTGGAAGACGACGGCGATGGAGACGTTGCTGGCCTCCCGGGGTCACATGCTTTGGCGTGCGGCTCTACGGCGTCGAGGCGGAGATCATGGGGGTGCTGGCTGGGCGTGGGGATGCTGGTGGCCACGACAAAGATGAGCGGTGGTGACGGCTCCGCTCGGCTTCGGGAGGGAGAGTGAGAGAGGCAAGGCAGGGAGAGAGGGGAGCGCTCGAGGGGGTCCAGGGGTCTGCGTGGCAACGCCAGAGCGTCCAGGGCGTCGAGGCAGCAGTGGAAAGCAGGAGGTGGCCGTCGGTGGCCGTGCGCATGCTGGTGCACCGCGGGCACACGCCCTCGTGCCTTCTGGCACGAGGTTGAAGGAGGCGGCGCCGGGCTGGGCCACTACAGCAATGGGCTGGGCCAACGGTGCTGGACCAGCACAGGAGCTGGGCCGGTTGGTGGCGCCAGGTTAGTCCTTCTCTCTCTCTCTCTTTTATTTTTCTTTTCTATTTTTCTGTAATCTTTGTGGCTTTTATAAAAATACCTAGACCCTTTCAAAAATCACCAAACTGAACATGCCCACTATATAGAATATATCCAACATGGAACATTTTAGTTTAGGATTACTTGGGCATTTAAAATATTTACTAGCATTTAAATGCCCAAATTCAAATAACATATGATTTAATCCAGTGACCTTTGGATGACCTAGAAAGTTTTGCACCATTTTTGTCAGAGGTTTTAGACCAAGACAAAGATGATGAACATTTTTGAAGGGCATTTCAGTATCATTGAAAAATATTTTAGTAACCCTAGTTGGATTAAGTGGTGCTGGGGGTTTCTGCCATCCCCATTTCAACTTTCTGATGAAAAGTAAACATGATGCATGGAGGTTATGCAAGGATAGGCAAGACTAAGCTGGGGTTGTGACAGCTCACCCCCACTAAACAAGAATCTCGTCCCGAGATTCAAGTCGTGAGGTAAGAAGATAGAGGGGACACACGACCAACACAATATTCACGATCCAGGTTGCACTTGATATGAACGTTGATCCAATCACCATCATTGTCTTGATGTCTTGCCCCGAGAACTCCAACTAACATGACAACGAGAGGGAAAAGAAACTCTAGAAGGATTGATCTTCTCAAAGATCGAGCAGCTCATGATTAACTCACGGAATGAGACATAGATACATCTCACGAGCTAAGACGCGAATCACACACTAGGAGTGATGGAAAGAGGTAGATGGCAAGGTTTTACTAGGTAGGCAGAAATCTCACGCTAAAGAGGGTGGGGCAAAATCTCAAGATAGTGATGAAATAATTGCCATGATTTCATAATGGGGCCGCTTGGGGGCGGTGACTCGTAGAATTTTCCTTTAAGTGGCAAAAAGAATTACTTTTGATATCTAGATCATTGAAACTCCTTATACCAGCCTAAGGCAATCACAATCGATCGTTTGGCGGAGTTCAAAGGAATGGCATATCCGGATCTTAATGGATGATGTGGACTACCTTGTTGAAGACAACGCAATGGATGACTTTTGCTTATCACCGAAAATGGATGGAACCCATGACAGGACCACTTTTGAAGATGATCCTGGACAGCAACTGCTGAGAAGGGCATCCCATGGAAAATTGGCACGATGGTGTGCAAGCTGGGAACAAAATGCAAATGTTGGGAATGTTCCAACCATCATATCTGCCTGAGATTCAAATCTGGTTGGTGTCAGGATATTCCAGACTCATCAAGTCTAGAAGGAAAAATGAAGGTTTGCAACACAAATCGACGAGATGACGTTGCGAGATTCTCGGGGAATGAATTACGATAGTAAGCTCCAAAACATGAGCCGGTTCTGCTACAAGCATGTGAACACGTTGTCCTAGACAAGCATGGCCACCTGGTAGTCTTATAACGAAACACTACCGAGTTCAGGAGGGAACCATCAACGAGGATATCGAAGTCCTTGCGTAAGTATAGCTCCTAAGAAGAAACTTCTTCTCCTTGAACAAACCAATCAGTGGCTTGGTGTGCTAGGAACACATATGGAGTGGAGGTAATTAATCTACCAAACCATAGAATACTTCACACATATGCATGACTGATTTGGGATGATTCCAAGGGAAACAAAACAAACCTTTCTCAAATTCATGGCGGCAACTTACACCTAGTGCACGTGAACTTGGAGAAAGTCACTTGTTTCATCCAAGCATAAGCTTCATGAACGGAACACGAAGGCATTGGTTACAAAGTTTTCAACACTAGGTTGATGTTCAACATGAATCATGGGGGAGACAAAATGTTGTTGATGGGCTTAACAGCAACTCATCGGGATTTCCATATCACTGGACTTCCACCATCATGTGAACATGGTTATAGCATTGGTCAGACCAAAGGATGTAATGGTGTATGCTCGAGGAATCAACCACGAGTAAGACAACATTACGAATATCGTTGGTTCTAACTTGATTTGATGATAGCCCATACTCAAATCAAAGATTGGATAAGATGATAGGTCCATTAACTGATCACGAGGGTCAACTGATGACAATACCATCTTTCTTCAACACACACACACACAAAAGATATCCCTTAACATGAACTAAGTCAGACAAGTTTTTATCTTCCAACTCTCCAAGTTGTTGTTTAGCTTAACCAACTAGCTCGGGGGTATCCAACACAGATTCTTGGAGAATAGATGGTTTAGAGAAAAACCAACATGATCATGAACTCAACATAGCGGTCAGGTGACAACCTGGTAATACTTCCGAGAAGATATTCGGAACATCACGAACCACCAATATGTTACTAGGCTCGAGAACAATCTTGCTCTTCAGGGCAAGACGATGTGATCAAGAGAGCGAGGGACTGACACAATCCTAACTCATTGATCAAAGAGTGCACCAAAAATAAGGACTAGGTAGCACGATCAATCTTAGGATGATGATTTAATAACCAGCACACTAAGAATGAGAGTGTTGTCCATTAACTACCATGCAACGGGGTTGCTAGGAGTATTGATTTCACACATCACAGTTCACTTGTCGGCACTCCGGTTACAACAACACGGGACCGAGGAATGAATATTGATAGCGAGAAGTATCTCTATGTCAAGAATTCACGAGAAATGGTGTAATTCTCCTGACAATCTTGACATAAAGGGGGTAATACTCCGAGGTAGAACAGAACAAATGCTGGATTGGCATTTTGATCTGCGGAACACAACTACTTTGACCACTCCAAGAAATGGATGAGGTGTTGGAGTTTGTTTCTCCTAGTCATACCGGAATACAATGGCTTGACGGACCACAAGAATAATAGGCATCGATAACAGGAATGCTCAGCTAGTCCTGACTATCAAATGATAGATGATGGTCGGATAACAAATGAGAGGGACAACACAAGGGGACATATATTTTTCTGAGTTGTGGATGCATAGATTAATATGTCGAACCAAGTCCAACAGGTTTCTTCCAGATAACCCATGCAGAAAGGTAGAACTGGCAGAATCACAATTATGAATGGAGAACTCCTCAAGAGTACTCTGATTGTGATATTTTGGTTCAAAGAACATCTGCATTAATGGTTCATGGTATTTGGAAGAAGGAAATACCATGGACCTCGAGGACTCTTTCAAGGTTACTAATATCTTAAGGGAACTTGCAAATACTAACAACAGGAGGTAAGTGGGGTGAATCTCGGGTTCAAGAACCCAGGAATAGAATACCTACTACTAAATGGCATCACGGGATGCTTTCGAGAGTGGTGGCCAGAATCATCACACCAGAACACAAAACATGGCTAGATTACTAGGTGACTCCCTAAAACACCTAGGGTCATAATAATAGCTCCAACATATATATCGAGGCAATAGAGTACCTTGACTCATCGATTAGTGTGATTAATCTGGCCCAAATGGACATCAGGAACAGGTGGAAGGGGTTTGCAAATCCATCAGACTATGTAGAGACCTGGGATGACCCGGACAGCATAACGGCTGTAAATGCTCAAAAAGATTTGAGACATCCTGCAAAAATGGTGGCATAACCTCTCAACATCATAATATCAAGGTTCTGAGATTAACTAACAACACACGGAAGTAGTAGAAACAGAACAAGGGCTTAAATCCAACAATCTTATAAGTCTATGGATTAGTAACACGTCATCCTGATAGATAGATGAGAAGGCCTAGTTCTTATTCCCCGTAGAAAAGAAGAGGATGACTCAGATCAGAGGGCATGAGGTATAAGGAGTAAAAAGAGCCTTACGTTCCCTTCCACAATCAATTCCCTTATATAACTAAAGCATTTCTAGACTCAACTTCGACCAGTTGGCTTGGTAATCCTACAGGCAGTGATGCTTTGATACCGAAGCTGTCAGGACCCCGATTCCAAGTCACATCGACCTATCCGGTAACACCTCATATCACTTTGCGGCCTCACGCACGGTAATCCCACAGGTGTCGCCTTACCATGGCCCGGGACCATTTGCGCCTTTTGGCTAACGTATATGATAGTGTCGCTAGCATCCATATGACAGAGAACCCGGGCCGACATGGCTAGTCGTGAACCCAAAGCGGCACTAACCTACAGGGACAGTCATACATGAATCACATCGAGCATGTCAGTCAGCAGCGTGTGAATCCGGGCTGTAGCACTGGGCTAACAGGACTTCGGGAACCCGGGCTGTAGCAGGCTACGCAGGACTCTAGATGTCACCGCATGACATTTCCCCAAAGGGACAGACACAGGAACGAAGTGAAACACATGCCGGCCAGTCAAGTGTCCTGAGCAGTAGTGCTGGGCTAGCAGGACTCCGGTGAACCGGGCTGTAGCGGACTACTATGGCTCATGGAGGCACTAGACTACATTTCCCCATAAGAGAGGCTGCCAAGGATAAACAACTAGATTGTCGGATCCCACACATACCAAGCATTTCAATCATACACACAATGTGCTCGATATGTGTAAATACAACATGGCATCACAACATATGTCTACGACTCAAAGTATTATTCATTAGGCTCCGACGAGCCAAGATATTACAAACATGGGTCTCATGACCCAACATTCAGAGCATACAAGTCAAAGCACACGCGGAAGCCTAACACGTTTGAGTACATACATCTACAAATGAAAAAGGCTGAGAAGCCTGACTATCTACCAGATCCTGCCGAGGGCACAAGATCGTAGCTGAGGTATCAAGCTAAACGTCGAAGTCCACGCGGAGCTACTAGCGAGACTGAATTCTCTCTGCAAAACACAAATTAAGCAAACATGAGTACAAAGGTACTCAGCAAGACTTACATAAGAACTAGCTACATATGCATCGGTATCAACAAGGGGGGTGGAGTTTGACTGCAGCAAGCCAGCTTTGACTCAGTGGCTAACCTGAACTACGACTGCAAGAAACTCTTTTGAGGTGGCGCACACGAGTCCACATATTCACCATTCAATACACCACTATGGATCTGCTCCCGTCTCCCTACGAGAAGGCCATCCATAACACTCACACTTATCTTGCGAGTTTTAGAGTATCCACTTTCACTTGTCTATGAACTATGCAAGGGGTCCAAGTTTCCATATCCGAGGAATCCGAGTATTCGAATAGATAATGATAACCCTGCAGGGGTGTACTTCTTCACACACGCTCCCACCACTTATCACCATATACACGTCATGTATCTCGGCAACCTTCAAGCGGAAGCCTGGCGAGGGTGTCGGCCACGACCTACCTAAACACTCAAGTCTCTAGTCCAGGTTTATCGCCTATCCAGGTTCCATCCGCAGGGAGTCCGGCCGAGGTTTCCACATACGGCCCCGAACGATGTGAACAGGGTTCCCGAGACACCAAACGAGCGCTCGGTACACCGTGCCACGGTGTATCTACCGCATCATAGCCCACCCCTAGGGTCAGCACTATGCACGGCCGCCAACACATAACCTACAAACACCAGAAACTAGTTGCAACTCCTGGACAGAGTACTAGGGTGATTAAGAAGCCAAGAGGGTCAATTAAGGATCCCAATGAGTGGTAGTAGCTGTTCATGGATCACAGACACAGAACTCAGTTCCTGAGGATGGTTTCAATGGGACAACCCATCATGTACTCCTACATGGCCTCTCACCGCTACCTTTACCAAATCGTGTTCACACACTTAGCTCACACACAGTAGGACATGTTCACACACCTCCGATTCATCCCCGATGAATCAGACCTGACACAACTCTATGCAATAGCAGGCATGACAAACAAGCATGAATGGGTAGGCACATCAGAGCTCAAACAACTCCTACTCATGCTAGTGGGTTTCATCTATTTCCTGTGGCAATGACAGGTCATGCAAAGGATAAAGGGGTTCAGCTACCACAGCAAGTAACAGATGAATCGTTATTGTCCTAATGCAGTAAAAGAGAGCAAAAGCGAGAGAGTGGGATTGTATCGGAATGAACAAGGGGGATTTGCTTGCCTGGCACTTTTGAAGATAGCATTGAGTCTTCATCAGTGTCACCGATCACAATGTCGGAACAACGTCTACCGAGGGGGAGCAACACCGGCAAACAGAGAAGAAATACGATCAATGCAATGCACAATATGATGCATGATCATGACAAGCAATATGCTATGGTTTGAGCTAATGTAACTAGCAGCAGGTTAAATGAAGTTGGTTTGAATCTAAGATTCAAATTCAAACTCCACATGTTGTTATTTAAATGCCATTTATGCAAATTGCCATGTACAACAACCATAGGTTGTTGAACCATGCATGCAAATGCCATAAACAGATTCCTTGAATTTTTCTGATAATTTTTCATATATAATTTATTTCATTCTGTGCTATAGATTAATTTCTATGAATTTTAGAAGTTTTGATTATTTTCTGAAATTTCCTGAATTAATAAAAATCCAGAAAATGCATTACTGCGCCAGCATGACGTCTGGGTGACGTCAGCGAGTCAACGGCCAGCCAGGGTCAAACCTTACAAGCGGGGCCCAAGACATGCGTTAACCCCGTGTTGACTTGGACTTTGTCCCGTTGCGGGGCCCGCTGTCAGTGACTAGGTGAGGTCCAGCTGGCGGGGATTAGCACTAATGACCCCGCCAGGTCGGCTGTCGCCGGAGTTGGCCGGTAGTGACCAAACCCGCGGCGGCAATGCGCCGGACTTGCGCTAAAGGCGACGGGGCGGTGGCTAAGGTCATCGGGGTGTAGCCCAGACTCGCCCGCATCCAGGGAGGTAGGTGGGTGGCCATGGGGGCGCTGGAGCTCACCGGAACAGAGCTCGCGGAGGCGGCCAGAGCTCGGGTGATGATGGATTCGTTGCTACGGTGTGCAAAACGACCAGTTCTCGACGCCTACTATACCTACGCATGCCCACAAGCCCTTTGGACACGCTGGCATGACCAAATGGTCACCGGAGCAACCCCGGCAATGAGCCCGAGCGGCGGCGGGATTTGGGCATGGTAGGAATCGGAGCTAGAGGGCGAGAGGAGCCGCGGGGTTAGGGGGGTAAGAGAGAGGAGCTCACGGCGGTGCCGTAGGGATGGTTAGCGTGCTCGGGGACGTCCTGCGTGCGGCGGATCAACGACGATGGTGGCCGGAGCCCGAGGTGGAAGACGACGGCGATGGTGACATTGCTGGCCTCCCGGGGTCACATGCTTTGGCATGCGGCTCTACGGCGTCGAGGCGGAGCTCATGGGGGCGCTGGCTGGGCGTGGAGATGCTGGTGGCCACGGCAAAGACGAGCGGTGGCGACGGCTCTGCTCGGCTTCGGGAGGGAGAGCGAGAGAGGCAAGGCAGGGAGAGAGGGGAGTGCTCGAGGGGGTCCAGGGGTCTGTGTGGCAACGCCAGAGCGGCCAGGGCGTCGAGGCAGCGGCGGAAAGCAGGAGGTGGTCGTCGGTGGCCGTGCGCGTGCTGGCGCACCGCGGGCACACGCCCTCGTGCCTTCTGGCACGAGGTTGAAGGAGGTGGCGTCCGGCTGGGCCACTACAGCAGTGGGCTGGGCCAACAATGCTGGACCAGCACAGGAGCTGGGCCGGTTGGTGGCGCCAGGTTAGTCCCTCTCTCTCTCTCTCTCTCTTATTTTTCTTTTCTATTTTTCTGTGATCTTTGTGGCTTTTCTAAAAATACCTAGACCCTTTCAAAAATCACCAAACTGAACATGCCCACTGTATAGAATATATCCAACATGGAATATTTCAGTTTAGGATTACTTGGGCATTTAAAATATTTACTAGCATTTAAATGCCCAAATTCAAATAACATATGATTTAATCCAGTGACCTTTGGATGACCTAGAAATTTTTGCACCATTTTTTCAGAGGTTTTAGACCAAGACAAAGATGATGAACATTTTTGAAGGGCATTTCCGGATCATTGAAAAATATTTTAGTAACCCTAGTTGGATTAAGTGGTGCTGGGGGTTTCTGCCATCCCCATTTCAACTTTCTGAGTAAAAGTAAACATGATGCCTGGAAGTTATGCAAAGATAGGCAAGACTAAGCCAGGGCCGTGACAGCTCTCATACCAACTTATAACGCCTCGGACACACCTTCCGGTGGTCGTTACTCCTGGCGGGATCTAGATTGGCCCCACAGATCAATACTAATCTTTTCTGCGCACTTTGTCCTCACTCATGTGCACCCTGGAGCAACTTCCTGGTCGGTCACCCATCCTGAAATTACTCCGAGCTGAGCATGCTTAACTTTGGAGTTATGTCCGAATGGGCTTTTGGAAAAGAAGGAATTCCTTATTATTATGAGTAGTCTACCATCCCTAATAAGCCAGGCCATCACAATGGGAGAGACGGATCGGTATGGCAATATGCATGCATGTGATAGTGTAGGGAAGAAGGCTCGATAATTGAGCATGTGTTTTTGTCTTCAAGAGATAGTGGCGCGGGCTGGAGCATGCATCTATGGCGAGCAGAGGGAGCGAGACACAACGATTGTGAAAAAGAGATCAAACTATAAATGCATGTATGGAGAGACATATATAGTGTGGGTAATAGGAAGCAAGAGTGCGTCCGAGAAAGAAATGTTGACGGAGAAACTATAGATAGATATAGAGATAGAGATGCTAGCTAGAGGGACATCGTCTAGTTTGAGTGTTGGAGATGACCGCCGGGTGGTTTGGAGGGTGAAGTTGTGTGTGTGTGTGAGAAAGATAAAAAGAGGGCACATTACTGCAAGTAGAGAGAAACATATATAGTGTGCGTGATAGGAAGCAAGAGTGAGGGCGAGAAAGAAGGTTGATGGAGAAAGAGATAAATAGAAAGATAAGGATGCTAGTTTGTGTGCGTTAGAGATAGGAGACGAGTGGATCAGAAGGCTGAGTTATGTGTGTGTGTGAGAGAGATATAGAGAGGGTGCATGTGAGTCACTTACAAACAAATATTAGAGAGAAATGAGGTCCCGAGAGACGGAGTTTTGTGTCTGTGAGAGAGAAAGATATTTCACAACGAGAGTGATAGCTAGAGAGACATATGATGGAACGCAAGATATCTCTAGGGAGAGAGAGTGTGTGTGAGCGACATACAAGAGAATGGTGGAGAGATATGAGACCCTGGAAGACAGAGTTTGTGTGTGATAAAGAGATATTTAATAGGAAGAGTCATAGCTTCTCATACCTAAGGAGCGAAAGGCACCTCTCTGTCAGAGGGGGTGTGCCAGTGGCACACAGGGGAATAGTAGAGAGAAATGAGACCCCGGGAGACAAAGTTTCTGTTTGTGTGAGAGAAAGAGATTTCACATGGAGAATCATAGTTAGAGACACATAGCAGGGAGAGAGATATACTTAGAGAGAGATAGAGTGATGAAGGTTGAGAGAGAGTACCGTCAGTGTGTTACGAAGATAAAAGATCATCGTCGACATACAGGTAGCACGAGAGATACCCGAGAGACGATGAACGCGTATAGGTCTAGAGAGATACTCCGATATAAGCATGAGTGATAGCTATATGAGACGAATATATGGATTAAAGGGGATTCAAATATTTAAACTGGAGATCACGACATCGGTAATATCATAACCCAAATTGGTGTATCAAACATGCATATTCATTTGAATTTGGGGACACGTGTAATGTTATACAGTTTATCAATATTAGTGACCCATATATTCTTTAATTAGAGACAATGCATGGTTTATATGCAATTAATGTCTAAACGGGATTACACTATATGATGCGTGTGTGAAACACATTATACATGTTTCATAAGCAAAACAACCACATGAAACACACATTAATTGGAGACAGTTAGCGAGGAATGCATACATTGGATTTCAACATAAAGTGGTTTCAAATATTTGAAAATCCAAATTAAGATGGATATAGCCTTATGAATATGAGATCATGCCATTTGTAAACCATATTTATGTGTAAAGGGTGTTGTGCTTTTGAAAGTATATATAAAAAATGATGTATATATAATTTTATTCCAATCGAAAATGGATCCTGCCTGAACAAAAATAAAATACAAACTGGATTCGAATTGAGTTGGCATGGTAAACATGCACTCTTGCTCTGCAAACATTTGAACGAAGTGGGGAAAGTAGCAGTAACCGCCCGAAACCAAAATCTGCGAGATGGAAATTACTGCCTATCCCTGACACGCAAACCCTATCGGCTCGATTTCTATAGGTTTCGATAGGGGTAGGTTTGTAATTTCACTCAAACATGACATAACCGTCTCTCACCTAGATTCATACACGGTGGGCGCCAAAACAAAGTGTCTCCTCGACCGAAATCGACTCCCTCGCCGATTCATACACTGTGGGCGCCAAACACAAACTCTCGTCGGCAAATATTCGGTGTATGTGAGATTACCGTCCTATCCCCAACTGACTAATATTGCTGTGATGTAGGAAATTTTAAACAGGGGCTAATTTTGTAAATTTCCTCGCATTTCAGACAAGAGCTCCCTGAAGACATGGTTCCCCCTTCCTCTCTCCCTCCATTTCCCCATTCGTACTCCATGGGGGCCAAAACACCCTCTCCACACCAGCCTTCTCCGTCCGCCACCCCATCCACCGCCATCCTCCTCCTCTGTCGTCCATTACAAGAGATCGACCTCTCTCATCCACGGCTTCAGACCGGTATCTTTGCATCCCGTCCTCTCGCTTCACCCCCGCCGTCATCCACCTTGCCAGCGCCGCTCCTACGACCATCTCATCCACTGCGCCCTGCCACCACCGTCTACCCTCCTAGATCTTCTTCCACGCCGCCGACAGCCATCGCTGTCGTAGCACCGTCAAATTTTCAGCAGATGCGTGCACGGCACCGCAACAAAGGCGGTACTCTTTAATATCTGCTCAACTTATTTATCACAGCAAGAAAATAGATCGCCACTGCTTTACTCTGATTTCTTGTCCATCACTTACTTTTTAGTTGAAAGCAAACATTGGTTGCAAAGTTGCCTTTGTCCGGTTTGCACCTTCAGATCCGCCATGGCACACTCAACACTATACTCGCAATGCTTATGATTTCCCCCTTTTATATTCCACACAAGTTAAATGATAGTAGACTAAATTTCAAAATTAGGTCAGTCGATTTTTGAGAGCTCGCCGGAGTTCGCTGGTGTGACGGAAGGGGCTCGGGTGGGGACGGTGGTTGTGGGGGC
>NC_041382.1:243774762-243777872 GCF_002162155.2 Triticum dicoccoides | reverse complement strand
GACGTGGGCGGGGGCGGGGGCGGGGGTGGGGGTGGGGGTGGCGGAGGAACACAGGTCGTCGGTGCAGTTCAGGGGAGGACGGGAGGGGGGGTCGGTACCGATGGTTCGGCCGGCGGCCCGTGCGGTGTTCTGTATGGGAAGAATCAGAGGCGAGGAAGAAGAAGGGTTAGTAGACGTAGGATCTTCATCGAACCGCCTGAAATGGTCGACTGACCCAAATGACAAAAGTCAGGCGACTTGCATGCACTACTAGGAAAAGGGCTATAGATGATATGGACATTAATGGCGCACCGTGTATATAGCAGTGGCGCACCAGATACAGGTGCGCCATTAGTAATATATTACTAATGGCGCACCCGGTGTGTGGTGCGCCATTAGTAGTTTTGAAAAAAAAATAAAAAAATGGTAGTAATGGCGCACCATGGGATAGTGCGCCATTACTAGTTGACATAATAATGGCGCACCACACCCACCGTGCGCCATTAGTAGTTTTGAAAAAAAATAAAAAAATGTTAGTAATGGCGCACCAGTGGACAGTGCGCCATTACTACACACCAGGTGCGCCATTAGTAATATATTTAGCACCAGGGTTACTAATGGCGCACCACACCCCCACCCCCCACCCCCCGTGGACCGCCTTTTCAATTTTTTAAAAAATAAAAGAAAATGATGGAAATGTCAAAAAAATAAAAAAAAATCCCATGTGATATGTGGTCTAGTTGTTGGGAAAATTGACAAATATGAATTTTGACTTTATTTTGAAAATCTCTCTAGAATTTAGTAAAATGGACATAACTTTTGCATACGAACTCGTATTAAAAAGTTTTTTATATGAAAAATCATCTACTCAAAAAGTTACATACGAATTGAACCGGGAGAACTTTGTTCAACATCTTCAAAATCCCCAAAAACCTAACAGAACGAAAGATACGCGGCTTTTAAGATCTAGAGGGGGGAAAATGAAAAAAATGTCAAAATTTGGTCTCAAAAAAAAATGTCGTCACTAGTAACAGAAAATTTGCTAGGTGCACCACTAGTAACAGAAAAAAATTGGTTTCAAATTTTTTTTTTTGGAATTTTGTTTCAAAATATGATACGTAATATGACCGGGAAGTTCGAAATATTTTTTCAAAATTTCATCATACTCATGAACATGAACAAATTCCTAGACATCAACAAGGTTTAATAGGATTGATATGATAGATATATCAACAAGTGCTTGTGAACTGAGTTGGTGCTGGGGTATGATAGAACTGTGAAGTTAAGCGTGCTCAGGCTGGAGTAGTGTGTGGATGGGTGACCTTTCTGGAAGTTTGACCACAGAGTCCGATTTGACTTGAGATTAATCATATTGACCCGAGATTAAGAAAAAAACGAAAAAAAATTGAATTTTTTTTAAAAAAGAATGAATTATGAAAAAACATTTAAAAAAATTTGTTACTAATGGCGCACTTATATGTGGTGCGCCATTAGTATACCAGATGCTAATGGCGCACCCGTGGTACGCCATTAGAAAAATACTAATGGCGTGATGCTAGTGGCGCACCTGTAGTGTGCCATTAGTAGGCAAAATAAGTGCGCCACTAGTAGGCCTTTTCCTAGTAGTGAGGCATACATGCCTTTATATTCATTACCATAATCATAGCTACTTAGCATTGCTTCTGAATCCATCAAGCTAAACAACGTGCCACTCATAATTCCAAACTTGTTGCTCAAATATGAATCTGATATGATGCTGATATTACTAAAACAGATAACGTTTAATTGGTCAACTAATGTTCCCACTTCACTTTAGAAAAGCACGTGCACCACATATAGAGAGACAACAGGGAGTTGCATTCTGAATGCAATCTGGTTCATCATGTGTGGGCACTACGCAATGAACATTTCATTATCCAAAATCTGCTTACTCTTCTTTAGCATGTTCCTCTTCCGTTCTTCTTTAATAAGTACTCTCCCCGTTCCTAAATACAAGTCTTTGTATAGATTCCACCATGGACTACATATGGAGCAAAATGAGTGAATCTACACTCTAAAATGTATCTGTATACATCTGTATGTGATGCATAGTGGAAATCTCTACAAAGACTTATATTTTGGATTATATTTTGGAATGGAGGGAGTATGATAGTAGTATAGTATGTTCTTGTAGTGAATAAGATCAGGGACATTTGTAGTGTAGAGGTCTATACTGTTGGCATTCTGGGAACGGGGGTCCCCAAACCTGCCTGCCTGCGGCCCAGAACGTGGCTCCCCCAGCAGCCTTGTACGGCCCATCTTCACCAACAAACACTCAAGACCCTCACGAGGGGCCAAGCCTCGCGATGCGGACGACGCAAGACCTCCTCAGGGGCAGCCTCACCAGGCTGGCTCGCGATGGGCGGACATATCAAGGCAGTTGACACTTCGCGAGGTTCCTATGACGTAAGCCATGACGACTGGAGCCAGGCGAGCGCCAGCATGCGTAGTGTCCTCGTTTCCTCTTTGGTGCTAAAGAGGCAAGCATAGGAGAGGATTCCCGAAGCATCAGGCAAACGTTTCCATATTGGTGCAACAAGACCAAGACCAGTAGGACAACAGGACAGAGGTCACCGTGAAGCCCAAAATGGCGTCACCACCAGAGCCTTTGCCAGGCGAAGACTAGTTTTGTCAGGATAACTTGTACTAGTTGTCCCTCTTTGAATTTGGCCGTTGTCGGATCCCTTCCCGCTCAATATTTGGAAAGAGGGTCAGGGCCTCTATAAATAGGACTAGCCACCACCATAGAAGGGGGGATCAGCTCATCCAGATCCAGATCATCCCCAACCACACAAGTTCACCAAGCACAAGAATACCTCCCCTCAGGAGGCTGTTCTTCCTTTGTAATTGTTCATCCTCAGCCCGAGAGGCAACCCACCACACCACAATAGAGTAGGGTATTACACCACAACGATGGCCCGAACCAGTATAAATCTTGTGTCTCTCGTTCTTTGGGTTCATCGAGCTAGGCCGTGAGATCATACGGAGCACGAGCTAGAGAGGGGGAGAGATCTTGGTGCGCACCCCAGTGTTCGAACCTCAAGGGTTTTGCCCGATCTCAAAATCCGACATTTGGCGCGCCAGGTAGGGGT
>NC_041382.1:243709081-243774426 GCF_002162155.2 Triticum dicoccoides | reverse complement strand
CCTCTCCGACCGACTCTCATGGATGCCGCCTCTTCTCTGACTGGATCGACGGGAGCCCTCCGCAGCGCCGAGGGCTCCGGGCCTTCACCCCCGCCTTGCGGCAGGTGCAGTGGTCGCACAAGTTCAAGCCGAAGATGCCGCCCCATTACGATGGTGCGGCGGATCAGGGCATTTCTGCTTGCGTACGAGGAGGCCGTCCCGAGGCCGGGGGCAACGATAAATTCATGGCCAACTGGCTCCCAATGGCCCTCGCTAGCGTGTCACGTGCCTGGCTCCTCCATCTCCTGGAATCATCTGTGGCCTCCTAGGAGGAGCTGCGCGACATCTTCATCACGCGCTTCGGTGAACCAGCACCGCCCGTCATCACAGCTCTCCTCGGTGGCTCGCAGGCACCGCCCTTAGACAGTCACACCAAGTCGTTCTTTTGCCAGATCGGTGCCGCCTCCACGTGGCAGGGGGGCTCCCCCTGGTTGGGCGGCGCCCAAGGCCGACCTGATCTTCGACTCAAGGGATCACCCAGTCACCACCGTCGGCACGGGTGTGCTTCCAATGCTTTGCACGCCCACCATCTGTAGCGTAGCCGTCACCAAGACCCTCATCGACGGCGGCGCCGGCCTCAACGTGCTCTCCGTGGAGGCTTTCAGTCTCCTTCAGGTACCACTTGAGCGGCTCCGCCCCAGCAAGCCTTTCTCCGGGGTCGGCAACAGCTCCTCCAACCCCCTGGGGTAGATCCATCTCCCCGTGACCTTCAACACACGCGACAACTACCGCACCGAGCTAATCAACTTCGACATCTCCCACATCGTCTTGCCGTACAACGCCATCCTTGGGTACTCGGTGCAGGCCCAGTTCATGGCAGCTACCCATCTTGCCTACAACCTCATGAAGATGCTAGGAAGCAAGGGCATCCTCACCGTGGCCGGAGACACCAAGGAAGTTCTGGCGGCCCTCAAGCTGGCCTTCAGGGCCATGGCGGTAGCTTGCCTGGCCGACAAGGCTGTGTCCAGAACCATGGGGGCTGCGCCAACCAAGAAGAAGCGGCTATTCACTCAAAGTTAAGCCAAGACGAAGCAGATACCGGTCGACTCGGGTGGGGCCTCTGGTGCTACCTTTACCATAGGTGCCGACCTCGCCCCAGATCAAGAAAAGGAGTTGGTGGACTTGTTGCGAGCGAACAAGGTAGTATTCGCCTGGGAGCCCAAGCAGCTAGTTGGGGTCCCAAGAGGAGTGATTGAGCATCATCTGAGGGTGTGCCCCAACGTGTGCCATTCTTTCACGGAGAAGCAGTCTTTCATCGTTTAGGAAACCCACAAGCTGGAGGCGGTGGGTGTCATTCGCGAGGTCCGGTACCTAGAGTGGCTGGCAAACCCAGTCATCGTGCCAAAGAAAGGAGGGAAGGAACGCATGTATGTCGACTTCACCAACCTCAACAAAGCTTGCCCTCAGGACCCATTCCCGCTGCCGCACATCGACCAGATTGTCGATTCCACCGTGGAGTGTGATCTGCTATGTTTCCTGGATGCGTTCTCAGGCTACCACTAGATCAAGATGGCGGTGGAAGATGTGGAGAAAACAGCTTTCTTGACCCCATGCAGGGTATACTGCTACACTTGCATGCCATTCGGACCGCGCAACGCAGGAGCAACCTTCCAGCGACTGATGCACATCGCCTAGGGCGGAATCTCGGGAGAAACGCTGAGGCCTACGTCGACAACATTGTGGTAAAGTCTCGGGAAGCGAGAACTTTGATTCACGACCTAGAGGAGACCTTCGCGAGCCTGTGCCAGGTAGACTTGCGGTTCAATCCTGAGAAGTGCGTGTTTGGTGTCCCTTCCAGCAAGCTGCTGGGTTTCCTCGTGTCCCACAGAGGGATCGAGGCTAACCCAGAGAAGGTCAAGGCAATCGAAGACATGAGCCCACCACAAAACCTAAAGGAGATGCAGAAGGGCGCTTCATATCCAAGTTGGGGGAGCGCGTCCTTGCCGTTCTTCATGCTGATGAAGAAGAAGGGTCCGTTCGAATGGACCCCCGAGGCCGACCTGGCATTTCAACACCTCAAGACATACTTGACCAGCCCGCCGGTGATGGTGGGGCCTCGTCCTCGCGAGCCCTTGGTACTCTACCTCTCTGCCACACCCCACTCGGCCAGCGCGGCGCTGGTGGCCCTCAGGGAGGAACCCCAAGTCAAGGGCCCGCCAAATGGAGCCGCCAAGCCGGATGAGGCTGCACAGCACCAAGACGATGTTCTTGAGATAGCGGCTACTCCAGCTAGTCATCAAGCCCCAGGAGCTGGAGATCCACAGGAAACGCCTCAGTCCCTGGGAGCCAAAAACTCCGTCAGCTCTCCCACCCTTGTCGAGCACCCAGTGTACTTCGTCAGCACAGTGCTACGAGATGCAAGAGCGTGATACCCCATGCCTCTGAAGCTCTTGCTCGCGCTCCTAGTGGCCTCGCGTAAGCTGCGCCAGTACTTCCAAGGTCACCCCATCAAGGTCGTATCAGCTTACCCATTGGAGAGGGTGCTCGGGAGCGCCAATGGTGCGGGAAGAGTCGCCGAATGGAACATCAAGCTGCAAGCGTTTGCCCTGGAGTTCAACTTAACCAGGGTCATCAAGGGGGCTGCACTCGCTGACTTTGTGGCAGAATGGACCGACACCCCGGAGCTCGAAGCAGGCAAGAACCGATCCCTCTTGCGAGGAAGTGAAGTGCCAGATGGTTGGGTCATGTACTTCGATGGTGTGTTTGCACGTGAGGGCGCGGGGGCTGGAGCCGTGCTCATCTCTCCCACTCAGGACAAGCTTTACTACGCCATGCAACTCTACTTCCAGTGGGGCGAGAAGGTCTCCAACAACAACGCAAAGTACGAGGGTCGCATCGTCGGCCTCAAGGCTGTGATGGCCCTGGGGGTGAAATGCCTCACCATCAAGGGAGACTCATAGCTCCTCGTCAACTTCTCCAACAAGGTGTACGAGCCAAAGGATGAACACATGGAGGCATACTTCACGGAGGTGCGCAAAATGGAGAAGAAGTTCCTGGGCCTGGAGCTACAACATGTGCCTCGTCGCACCAACAAGGAGGCTGACGACATCGCCAAAAGAGCATCCAAGCGGCTGCCCCAAGAGCCTCACGTCTTCGAGGAGCGGCTCTTCAAGCCTTCGGCAGCACCTCCGCCTGCTAGTACGACGCCATCTCAGGAGGAACTCCCCTAGACACCAGCCTCGGGAGCCCCCGCCCGCGGCCCGACCTCAGGAGCGCGCCTCCTCTTAGCACTCGAGCCTCAGGAGAGGTGCTGGATCGAGGAGTTCAAGGCATACCTGACGCAAGGCACATTGCCAGAGAAGGAGGAAGACGCAGAGCACATGGCCCAGCAGGCTACGGCATACTGCATCCAGGACGGTGAGCTATACAGGAAGCGACCAAATTATGTTTCTCTATGATGCATTTCCGGGGAATAGGGGAATGAGCTGCTGGCAGACATACATGGCGGAGACTACGGGCACCACTCGTCGTCACCCGCCTTAGTCGGCAAGGCTTTCCGCATCAGGTTCTACTGGCCCATGGCACTCAACTACGCGGCCGATCTGGTGAAATCCTGCAAGGCCTGCCAATTCCACGCCAAGTAGATCAACCAGCCGGCTCAAGACCTCCAGACTATCCTTCTCTCATGGACGTTCACGGTCTAGGGGCTGGATATCCTGGGCCCATTCCCTCGAGCGCCTGGAGGTTACCGCTACCTCTATGTCACCGTCGACAAATTCACCAAATAGGCGGAAGTGGAAGCCGTCTGCACCATCCCAGCCTGGTCAGCAGTCAAGTTCATCAAGGGCCTCGTAAGCCGATTTGGGGTCCCTAATCGCATCATCACCGACAATGGCTCACATTTTACCAGCAGTCTCTTCAAAACATATTGTGCTGACCTTGGAATGTAGATATGCTACGCCTCCGTGGCGCACCCCAGGAGCAACAGCCAGGCCAAACACGCCAATGCGGAAGTCCTGAGGGGTCTCAAGACCAGGACCTTCAAGAAGAAGCTCAAGGCTTGCAGCAGGGGTTGGCATGACGAGCTCTAGTCTGTGCTGTGGTCCATCTGCACCACCGCCACCAGGCCCACAGGCGAGACCCCGTTCTTCCTCATCTATAGAGCACAAGTGGTTCTCCCACACGAGGTCAAGCATCGCTCCGCGCGGCTCCTGGCGTTTGATGAAACACAGTAGGGTGCCATGCGGGGGATGGATCTCGTGCCGGGGGAGAAACGCTACCGTGAAGCCTCGCTCCGAGCTACGAGGTACCAGCGGGCGCTGCGGCGGTGCCACTGCCGTAGTGTCCGCTCCAGGACGCTCGAGGTGGGCGATCTAGTCCTGAGGCAGGTGCTCTCCAGGGAAGGGCTGCATAAGCTCTCGCCCATGTGGGAGGGCCCGTTTCGGTCGCCCACGTCTCCAGGCCTGGCGCCGCGCGCCTAGAGATGCAGGACGGGATCCCCATCCAGAACGCCTGGAACATCCAGCACCTCCGGAGGTTCTACCCATGAAGCAAGGCCCGGTGCCTGTGAAGCAAGACCTAGTGCCTGTGAAGAATCTCCGCTCGTCACACTCTCACATAATAATGAGTGGGGCCGTACATGCCCCGGAGTCTCAGGAGTGCCGCCCTCGGGCCTCGGGGGCTCCCTCCCACGCCTAGTGGCAGCACTTAGGTCCGCGCTGGTGAGAAGACAAGAAGACTAGACTAGGTGCCGGACGCGGCTTTTCATTTGCTTTCCGTAGTTGGTTCGCCCCTCTTCAGTAAGAATTTGCATTCCGGTGTTCCTCCCTGGCCTGGTTCCATTGCCTTTTTGCCTCCTTTCTGCTCTCTGTTCCTCGTTTTTTACCTGTACTCTCCCTCGCATGCCTCGCGAGGGGGCTGGACAGGTGCCCTCGTTAGCATTTTCATGTTCCTATCTTTCATGAGGCACCCTCACTCGAGTTCGCAAGATAGCGCACCCATCTCAATCCGTGCCCCCGGGTACCATGATAGAAAGCACTGGGTCATGACCAACAGTGCCTTCGACCAAGATCCGGAAGGATAAGAATTTGCTAGAGAATTTTTGCAGTTCTCAGGCGCCTTCCGAGCATAGGAGGCCTCGTCAGGCAATGGGGAATGCACGTCTCGCGAGGCGCATCAAGCTAAGTTATTCCTACGCGCATACATAAAACATGACGCTCCAACAAAACACAAGAATGACAAACATAGCACAACCACTTTGAAATCATAATTGTTGCACGCCCCAGCAGGGCCCCATACTTGTCTCTCTCTTAATGCAGGAACGAAAGGAAAAATGAAACAAAAGCGGAACATGCTCCCGCGGCAGGTCGCGAGGATGGGTCCGTGGCGCTCTCCTGAGCTCAGCCAGACCCTCCTCGCGCTTCACCGGAGCATGGTGACGAGATGACCTGCTACCGCCTTCGAACCGGGCGTGGCGGCTGGTCGTAGCCGCCACTGCTAGAGCTGTCGCCAGGAGAAGAGTCGTCGTAGCTGGATGAGACATGGCCGGTGCCAAGGGCAGGCCCGCCGTCACTCTCATCGCGGCCATCGCTAAGGCCGAGCACCTCGTCGCCGTCGTTGTCCTTGGGGTAGCACCCAACGCGGAGATCATCTTCCTCGAACACCCTCACGAAGAGGGTCGTGTCGCCATCGTACTTGAAGTGGAGGGCACACTGCCTGTCCAGCCCGTGTGTGCGGGCAAATGTCTGCCAACCGCGGGCCAGGACCGCATTGCCCGCGGCGTAGAATTCCACCGCAACCCACGAAGCCCTGCTGTAGCAACCATCCGCCTGTAGCCATAGACCACCTGGACCTGCGGACGGCAGTTCGGTGACCAAGAATCACGGGAGCTGAAGCCAGGTGCCTGCTGGATTCTCTAACCACACGATGAACTCTGACATCACCTTCGCTGAATGGAAGCTCGGTCGAGGAGGCCACGCAACCATGGCACACCTCACCTCATCAATGGGACTGCCATGACCTAGGCGGCTGCCACCACGAGAAGAGACGCCACCGCGGCCACGAGGGGCCATGGCGGGAGTCGCAGTGTGCTTGCGGGGACGGCCGCACCCCCTGTTAGGTGGCGGTGAGCCGGGCCCCTCCTAGCGAGCCTTCCCTTTCTCTGCAACCGAGAGCCTCTTCGCAGGAGCCATGGGTGTCGCTGCCGGCAGTGGAGCAACGAAGAAGAAGAAGAAGTGGGCGAAGCAAAGGAAGAGATGGGTGACAGGTTAGGCCAATCACTGGCCTCCACAACCTAAGGTAATAATGATCTTTTTCTGCATGCAGCAAAGACTCGTCAAATCAGGCAGTTGCCGAGGCGGCGTGGGGAAGCAGAGACGCCCACGTCCAATTGATCACCACGCGTCAACCGATGCCGCAGGCTATTGGGGCCCGAGGCGCTCCGCACTTGCCCTTTGTCTTCGCCTCGAAGCCAAGCCCGAGTACGCCTTGGGCCCGGGGGCTACTGTCGGTGTTCTGGGAACGGGGGTCCCCAGGCCTGCCTGCCTGCGGCCCACAGTGTGGCTCCCCCAGCGGCCCTGTACGGCCCATCTTCACCAGCAAACACTCAAGACCCTCACGAGGGGCCAAGCCTCGCGAGGCGGACAATGCAAGACCTCCTAAGGGGCGGCCTCACTAGGATGGCTCTCGAGGGGCAGAGAGATCAAGGCAGAGGTCACTTCGCGAGGTTCCTATGACGTAAGCCATGACGACTTGAGACACGTGAGCGCCAGCGCGCGAAGTGTCCTCGTTTCCTCTTTGGTGCTAAAGAGGCAAGCACAGGCGAGGAGTCCCAAGGCATCAGGCAAAGGTTTCCACATTGGTGCAACAAGACCAAGACCTGCAGGACACCAGGACGGAGGTCACCGTGGATCCCAAGACGGTTTCACCACCAAAGCCTTTGGCAGGCAAAGACTACTTTTGTCAGGATAACTTGTACTAGTTGTCCCCCTTCGAATTTGTCCGTTGTGGGGTCCCTTCCCGCTCAATATTTGGGAAGAGGGCTAGTGCCTCTATAAATAGGATGAGCCACGACCATACAAGGGGGGGTCGGCTCATCCAGATCCCGATCATCCCCAACCACACAAGTTCACCAAGCACAAGAACACCTCCCCTCAGGAGGCTGTTCTTCCTTTGTAACTGTTCATCCTCAGCCTGAGAGGCAATCCACCACACCACACTAGAGTAGCGTATTACACCACAATGGTGGCCTAAACCAGTATAAATCTTGTGTCTCTCGTTCTTTGGGTTCGTTGAGCTAGGCCCTGAGATCATACAGAGTGCGAGCTAGAGAGGGGGAGAGATCTTTGTGCACACCCCAGTGTTTGAACCTCAAGGGTTTTGCCGGAACCCGAAATCCAACATATATGGTCAGTTGTGATGGACACATTGAACTCTTCAGGCCTCTTTGATTCGTAGGAGTTTGTAAACATAGGAATAGGAATTGTAGTGGTCTTCCCACTAGCATATTAGCAAGGAAATGTGGGGAGCTGTGTCGCCTTTGAGAGTTACACTGATATTAGCAGTACCTCACCTTCAGTTGAAGAGAGCTGGTATCCGAAGCCTTTCTAGCCGTACCGGCAATACTAGCACATATATTCCAGCATGTTCCACTTTACTGATTTTACTCCTAATGCTTACGGTTTTCCCATTATATCTAGACTATGACCTGTGTAGCTGCTTTGTGTCGCACTAGTAGCAGTCCACTCTTGAAACTAAACCACACACCAATCATAAGTCCAAAGCTTACTTATTGAAATACGAATTGTGATATGATACTGACTTTAGCTAACATACACACATTTAATTGGTTAGCTAATGCTCCCAATTGTGTTTCCAAATGCATGTGGCCACATATAGAGAGACATCATGGAATTGCATTTCATTGGGCGCTCTGATTCATCATGGGTGGGCAACTAACATTGTATAGAAAGAAGGGGAATCTCAATAATATGCTTCCTCTTCTGTTCTTTAACATGTTCCTCTTCTGTTCTTCTTTAGTAAGCATAGTATGTTCATTGTCAGGAAGGGGAGCAGGGATATCTATAGTCGACACCTCTATTGGGTCGGTTCTGCTAAATGATTTCGCACTTCGAGTTGGTCTGCCATAATACGCCAAAATGGTGGGAGCGGCATGGTCTTTGATAGACTAAACTGATAGTAACAGCTGTGCGCCTTCAGATGAATAGAGCTGGCCTGTAGGTGATCGATAGGCTGCATATTAGTAGCGGTGAAACCCTATGTTTTCCAGCCAGTTCCGCTTTCCCGATTTATTTATGGTGGTTATGGTGTACCCCTATTATCTACACTATGATCTGCCTACTGGCTCTGCACTCTCGTTATCATGGTTTGGCAATGAACTTTCTATATGGTATATTATGAACCTATCATCTGCCAACTATCCTTACATCTGGGCCCCCAATAGGCAATACTACAGGATGCTACTAACGTGACACTACGATCAGAGAACCTTCGACGAAACTGTGTGCAATGCAATAATCGCCAACGGTGGTGTAAAAAACCCGCCAAAAAGGTGCAAAACGTTTGCGATGAAGGATGCATCAAACACGGTTCGGATTTTAGTTGCATGTGCGATGCAGGGCATACGGTTTAGTTCAATTAACTATTTGCAATGAGGAGGAACAAAAGAAATGGGCAGCCAGATGAAGGTGTGTGCAATACACAACGTATGGTTCACTCGGATGAACTGTTTGTGATTAGGCAACACAAAAGAAACGGGCAGCCAGATGAAGGTGTGTGCGATGTATAGCATACGATTCACTCAGATGAACTATTTGTGATTAGGCAACACAAAAGAAACGGGCAGCCAAATGGAGGTGTGTTCGATGTACAACATACAGTTCACTCGGATGAACTGTTTGTGATTAGGCAACACAAGAGAAAACGGTCAGCCAGATGAAGGTGTGCGCAATGTACAGCATATGGTTCACTCGGATGAATTGTTTATGATTAGGAAACACAAAAGAAATGGTCAGCCGGATCAAGGTGTGTGCGATATACGGCATGCGGTACACTCAGCCTTGTTGCCAGTGTGTGACCCCTGTGGCAACCATTCGCTCCCCACTAGCCTCTTCTTGTACCGTGGCAACCGTCCACCACCTCTTCGCCTTTCCCTCTCGATTTGGAACTACTGTCGCACGCTCTTCCTCCCTCCATTTGCCTTCACCCTTCCTTCTGCCATTGTTCGATCATCTTCTCTATGGAGGGAACAGGCCTGAAACGACCAGGTTATTGTTGCCCCGATCTGAAAGCTGACGTGGTGGAGGAACTCATTGATCAGTGCGACATAATCACCTCGGCTAGCATGGCAGGTTCGTTCAAGAGCATTCTCGGCTGAACTAATAACATCATTACAAGGAACCCAAGGGTCCAAGAGCGGTTTGATCTCCCCTATCTTCTTTGTCGTGACACTGCTGACTGGCGCGGGGACGAGGGAATCCTCTCCTTGTGCAAGTTGATGTCGCTTGATAATGATACATATGATGTTAAGATGCCATCGCTTGAGGGCAAGGGTTGGGCAGGTGCAAATGGAGCTTGGGTTGTTTATATCCGGTAAAACTGCGAGTGGGAACTTATGAATGTGTACAGTCGTCACCGGGTTCCACTTCCAAAAATCTCAGATTGCCCGAAGGTTGAGTACACCGGTATTCTACGTGAGTTCAAATATGATCATGGTGACTGTCATCTACGGAAGATAGCAATTTGTCGAGTTCCCAACCGCTCTTGGGATTACATGAACTATGAAGTGGTTGCTATCTTCGACAAGCTTGTTGTCATCCTTACTTCCACGCCTTGATGCATATTGCTCAAAAATCAATTTTTGTAGACAGATGAGTACTGTGATGCAATTCAATATGAGGGTCATGTGTTTGCTGCAACCACTTGTGGCACTATTTTGGCATGGAATCCTTATGGTTTCAGTACGTTTGTCTTCCAGCGTAATTATAATTGTTTCATCCACATGCATGCGGGTGAGCTAGCTAGTTTCCTTTTACTAATTAACCTTCTTGTGTTTCCATGGTCCTGTGAACATTCCACCACCTATACTTGAAAACTTTATAACCAAGTGGGGGATAATGATGGTGATGATTACGAGTATGAGGACGAGCAGGACACATATACTCAGTGGCGCCTGGCAACTTATTCTGATGGATCACCTCTTCTTGTCTGTATACAGGGCACTTCCAATGTTACTAAGGAAGTAGGTGTTGTCTCGCATGGTTGCACTCTCCGGACCTTTTCCAACATCCATGGCAGGGTATTCGGGATGGACACTAGTGTGCTAGCGCCAATACGTTCTCCCTGGTTCAGTATTGATAGTCTTGGAGAAAACTCACTCTTCCTTGGACAAAACTATTCAATGATGGTGAAAGGCGATCCAGCTGCTGTTGATACAACGTCACTACCATTTATGAGAAGCAACTATATCTATAACTCGGACATTGATATGCTTCCCTATCGTGGCTATCACAATATGGGTATTGAAATAGGCCGCTTCAGCCTGGATGATCAGCCCTGCGTTGGTCCTGAGATTGAGAGTAGATGGCCCTTCCCAGAGAATCACTTCTGGTTCAAAGAAAGCATTTCCAACGTCGATGAGTGGTTGAGTTGAAGTTCATTTCATCACTTTCTTATTTGTTGTGTGAGAAAGACTTCACATTACTAGAATGTTTTGTCGGAAATGATCTATAATCCAACATGTATCCTCGTTGTCATTGTGGGTTGATGAATTGTTGTATGCAATCAATGGTACATTTGCATATGCGTCCATCAACTCACGCCTGCTAGTGGTGTCCATATGAACAATGCTAGTGATTTTAGTTGCAAAAATTAGACAGTGCTAGTGATTTTTAGCTACATATTTTGACAAATCGCAGTGTTACAAGGTGGACAAATGGCAATGTTACTAGATAAAGAAATGTCAATCTTTCCAGTTTGACAAATGGCAACATACCCAAAATGACAGATGCAAATCTTACCCAATTGTTTCTACGTGATTGCACACGGGTCATGCAAAACAACCGTTTGTGTTGAAGGGATGCACAAATCCTGCACTGCGAGGGAAGACCATAACTCTCACTTTGCATACGGGTGTTCTATCTAAAACGTTTGCGATCAAGAGTTGCAGAAATCCTGCTCGACACATTTTCCCTTGACTTCCTGGGGAAGCTGTCGGTTTGCATATGGGTGTTCTAACTAAAACGTTTGCAATGAGTGTTTTATATTCAAATAACATTGACGTTTTTTTTTCAAAAGAAAATTGTTTGATTAGTCTGTACATTAAGAGAGAAAAATGCAAGTTCGTTCGAACCATATCTTTCATTCAGTCACACTGCGAATTTATATTCATATGATCAAGAATTCGAGGTACAGTATTAAAACCCAAACAAAATATTTCCGGCGGCGGTGGAGGTGGCGTGCCGCGCCGTCATTGTCTTCCTCTTGGACCCCGTTGTTGAAGTCTTCAAGGCAGCACAAAATGTTCTTCACTTGTAAATCAAACATCATGTCGTCGTGTGATCGACGGGAGGGGCGCAGGAGGACGGCAACTGGCGCCGCTAAGAGGTAGTGGTCGACGCAGCGTCCCATGCGGCTGAGGGGGGCGCACGCATGGGCACGGGCATGGGCGCGACGGGTGCAGCCAAACGCACAGGACTGGTGCCGCTGTGGGTGGAAGGGCGTGCACGGGCAGGGGCATGGGCGCGGCGGGTGCAGCCAAACGCACAGGGGTGGCACCTTGGTGGGTGGAGGGGCGCGCACGGGCACGGGCGCTAGAATGTACACGAGCTTGCGTGGGTCCTCGGAGACATTGCTGACGCGCGCGGCTTCCAGCTCTGCGACAGTGCTCGGTGACCAACACGTCAATGCTACGGG
Organism: Triticum dicoccoides; assembly: GCF_002162155.2. Lineage (NCBI taxonomy): Eukaryota > Viridiplantae > Streptophyta > Magnoliopsida > Poales > Poaceae > Triticum > Triticum dicoccoides. The sequence goes on along the minus strand of NC_041382.1, from coordinate 243,762,516 downwards.
GATGGTCGCTAGCACGGGCAAGGTGATGGGAGCTGGGACAGGAGCGGGCGCAGCAACCGCCGCCGCCAGCTCGTTCTGGGCCATGTCCATGACGCCCCATTCCTCCTTATTTTCTATCTCCTCCGGTTCGTAGATGACTTCACCAAACTTGAAGACTAGTGGCAGATGATCATTCTGTGTCGTGGCGTTGGTGGAGGTCTGTGGGAGGAAGGGGAATGGGAGGCGAACAATAACGCCACATATTAAATAGTGGCTCGAGCGCCATTAATGGAGAGGAAGGCGGGCGGTCATTGAAGTAAAAGGGCTTGCTTTCCAGTGAGCTTGCGTAGCGTACAGCTCGCACGCTTCCTGGTGAACCTGCGCAATGGAGGACAGCTTGCACACCTCTCGATCAGCCTGAGCACTGGACTCCGCTCGCACGCCTCCCGTTCCGTCAAGGTCAAGCAGCTATCCGCACGGCACCTCCTATAGCCATTAAAACGAAGACATGTGGCATCACGTGAATGGTTAACAGAACGCACATGATTTGAATTATACAACCGTTTAAGCTGTTAAAGTGACAGTTATTTCTTCAAAACGACTTTGTTGGCTATTATTCGAGTGCGCTTCTCTCAAAATGGACACAAAAAATACCACAACATCTCGGGTGCCATTCCATGAAAGCATGCCAAGTTGCATGAATTTCAGACGAGTTTTGGATTTAGTAGAATTTAAAAACAAGGTATCTCAATGTTTTGCCGGCAATCAATGGTGCCTTGGTGTTTGAAATTCATTCCCATTTCTTGCATAACCTAAGCATGCATCCAAGGATACAGATTTGATTTTTTTCAACCAATTTATATGCATTAGATCATGTGCATGTAGTTTGAATTTGAATTATGCACATAAATGTATTGAAAACTCAATTAATGCATAAAAATGTCCAAACGAACCCTGAAAAATCCCAAAAATTGACACAACACTCATGTTGTTCTATGTTGTTGATTTTTTTTAAAGCAATAAGAGGCAATGGATATCGTTTTGTCCCCAAAGGTGGGACGTTCACTATCGAAACTATCAGGCTTGTTGTTAGAAGCTCTGGTTTGTGAGCAGCATATCCCTAAACTTGCCCCAAATGGGACAAAAAAAAATACCACGGCATGTTGCTGCCGCTCCATGATAGCATGCCAAGTTTCATGAATTTCGGACAAGCTTTGGATTTACTAGAATTTAAAAATCAGGTATCTCAATGTTTGCGGCCGAGTGACCGTGGTAGGGTGTCTGACATTCATTCTCATATCATGCATGGGACCTAAGCATGCACCCAAGGACACATATTTGATTTTTCAACCAATTTATTTGCATTAGTGTAACACCCCGGATGTAATTTACCTAATATGTACTCCAACTCTTGCCGTTTCCGGCGCTAAGTTATTCTATTTCCTCGGGTTCGGGTTTTTGTCTCTGTGTGTTGTTGTCGTTGTCATGCATCTCATATCATGTCATCATGTGCATTGCATTTGCATACATGTTCGTCTCATGCATCCAAGCTTTTTCCCCGTTGTCCGTTTTGCATTCCGGCGCTCCTATCTCCTCCGGTGGTCATTTCTTCCTTCCTTTCGTGTGTGGGGGCTAAACATTTCTGGATTGGACCGAGACTTGCCAATCGTCCTTGGTTTACTACCGGTAGACCTCCTGTCAAGTTTCGTACCATTTGGACTTCGTTTGATACTCCAACGGTTAACTGAGGGACCGAGAAGGCCTCGTGTGTGTTGCAGCCCAACACCCCTCCAATTTGGCCCAAAGCCCACCAAAACCCTCTCCATCTTCTAGAGCGTTCGATCACGATCGCGTGGCCGAAAACCGCACCTCATTTGGACTCTCCTAGCTCCTCCTATGTCTATATATAGCCCCCCTCCGAAATCCACGTCTCCTTGTTCCCCCGAAACCCTAGATCCACTCCTCCGCGCGGCCGGACACGTCCGCCGCTCGCCCGGACCAACCACACACCGCCACGCATCCCAGCCGGCACCCCACTTCGCCGCGAACCGCGCCGGCCCGTGAAGCCCGCCACGGGCCCTCCCCGACGCCGACCGGGCCCGAGGCTCCTCGCGCCGCGCCGCCCCTCTTCCCCAGCTCTGGCGCCCGAACCACCGCACCACCGCTGACCTCCGCCCGCTCCGACCGCTGCGGTCATCACCGCCCTGAAGTCCGGCCACCACCGTCCCTCGACGCCGGCCACCTGGGAGACGCCAAGTCCACCGGGAGCAACGCCCTGCCGCCGCGCCCCCTTCTTCCCCAGATCCGGCGCCCCCTCCTCTCCTCCGGTCGCCGGCGAGCTATCTCCGGCCGCTACAGGGATCCCGGCGAACCTCGGGTCGCATGCACCTCGGATCTGGATCTGAGATTTAAATCCCAGGTTGACTTTTATCCCTCAAACCCTAGTTATTTAGCTATGTTCATCGTGTGGTAACTTTGCATCCATAGATCCGTTTTTGGCGTCTAGCATATCAAAATGTTCGTCTCAGAGAGTACATCATCTCGTCTCCCGAAATGCTGTTGGAAGAGAGCTACGTGAGTTAATTGTCAGATCTGCTGCACCAAATAGCTATTTGTCATTTTTGCCATGTTTTATGTGTGCATGATATGCTCCTGAGCTCTACATGAGTTTTGTTATATGCCATGCCATCTTTCCAGAAGTGTTATCCATGTATTTTTGTGATATGTGTGGTGACTAGCACAAGCTTGCAAAGTAGTGCATTCGTCAATGTTGATTTCAGGGACTTAGAAATCTCACTAAGTCCTTGATCTGTTTTTATCAATATGCCATATGTTCTTGTTGTTTCCTAGTGATCCGTGCCTCTTTTGAGGATGATCAGTAAGGATGATTTGCTAATATTGTAGTGCTCTATCCATCCATGTCTTTGTTTGAAATTATGGAGCACCCTAGCTTGAGTCAATCGAGCTCTACTTTTGCTATTTCGTGAATCTGGGCAGATTGTCTACTTGTTAGCGATTTTGCCGAGGATGTTGTTGTTGATCCGTGTATGCTATGTTGTTGTTCTTGCCATGTCTATCTTATATAATATGTATTCTTGATGGGTGTATGCTTAGATTTTTCATGCCTTGCTCTGTAGTGAGTGCATCGAGCTCGTAAACATGCCTACTTGTTAACAGATTTGCATGTTCCAGTTTTTCTCTAAGTCTGAGATCTGTTTATGTTTTTGCCATGTTCACATGCTTGCAATTGTATTTTCTGATCCCTTTTGGCTCAAGGTCACTAAGGGACTTTTTTTAATCTCTTTGAGTAGCTCCATGCCATGCTTTACTTTGCCATCTTAAGTTCCTGTAGCATATAGTTTTCATGCTCCAAAGTGTGCTACCTGATCTGAAATTTCACTAAGTCTGAAATCTATTTACCGTTTGCACTTTTGCCATCCTTGTTTGAACCTGTTAATGGATGAATTGGCTCTAGCTTAGTGTTCATATTTTGTCAAGCATTATGAGTGGATCTCTGCCATGTGTTTTATTGCCATGTTTGAGTGCTGTAGCATGTTTAACTTGATGCATTTAGATGGCTACTTGCTGTTTATCGCAGACTGGTGCCATATTTGTTTTGCTTGCCATTTCCAAACCGTGTCTCCGATTCCGGTGTTCTTTATATCCATTTCAAGCGAAATCACCTCACCTTTCCAGTGGCACACTTGGTTTTACAATTTGAGGTCAGGTCCAACCATTCCTTGTCAAATCTTGCATATGCATCACATATCGCATCTCGCATAGCATACCATGTTTGCATCATGTTGTTTGAGCTTTGCACGTGGTTGATTGTGTTCCTTTTGCTTGCTTGTCTTGTTTTGGTAGAGCCGGGAGACAAGTTCACTAACTAGGAGCCCATTGAGTTTGCTTTCGAGGATCCAGTCAACTCTGACAACTTTGCAAGCAAGATGATCATACCCTCGAAATCACTTCTATCTTTGCTTTGCTAGATGCTTGCTCTTTTGCTATGCCTATGCTATGATGCCTACCACTTGCTTATCATGCCTCCCAAATTGCCAGGTCAAACCTCTAACCCACCATGTCCCTCTTATCTTAGAAAACCGTTGATTGGCTATGCTACTGCTTTGCTCAGCCCCTCTTATAGTGTTGCTAGTTGTAGGTGAAGATTGGAGGCCGTTCCTTGTTGGAACATTATTTACTTGTTGGGATATCATTATATTATCTTATTATCTTAATGCATCTATATACTTGGTAAAGGGTGGAAGGCTCGGCCTCTTGCCTAGTGTTTTGTTCCACTCTTGCCGCCCTAGTTTCCGTCATATCGGTGTTATGTTCCCGGATTTTGCGTTCCTTACGCGGTTGGGTAATAATGGGAACCCCTTGACAGTCCGCCTTGAATAAAACTCCTCCAGCAATGCCCAACATTGGTTTTACCATTTGCCACCTAGCATCTTTTTCCCTTGGGTTTCTGGAGCCCGAGGGTCGTCTTATTTAAACCCCCCCCGGGCCAGTGCTCCTCTGAGTGTTGGTCCAAACTAGAGCCCTGTGCAGCGCCCCCTCGGGGAAACTTGAGGTTTGGTTTTAGTTGTACGGATTGCTCATCTGAGTGTGCCCTGAGAACGAGATATGTGCAGCTCCTATCGGGATTTGTCGGCACATTCCGGCGGTGTTGCTGGATTTGTTTTAACTTGTCGAAGTTGTCTTGTAGAACCGGGATGCCAAGTCTGATCGGAATGTCTTGGGAGAAGGTATATCCTTCGTTGACCGTGAGAGCTTTTCATGGGCTAAATTGGGACTCCCCTGCAGGCATTTGAACTTTTGAAAGTTGTGCCCGCAGTTATGGGCAGATGGGAATTTGTTAATGTCCGGTTGTAGATAACTTGAATCTTAACTTAATTAAAATGAATCAACTGAGTGTGTTACCGTGATGGTCTCTTCTCGGTGGAGTCCGGGAAGTGAACACGGTGTTGGAGTAATGTTTGCCGTAGGTTGTTCTCTAGTTCTTCGGTCGTGCTTTGCCTTCTCTTCTCGCTCTCTTTTGCGAACAGGTTAGCCACCATATATGCTAGTCGCTTGCTGCAGCTCCACATATTACCTTGCCTTTCCTATAAGCTTAAATAGTCTTGACTGCGAGGGTGCGAGATTGCTGAGTCCCCGTGGCTCACAGATTACTTCCAAACTAGATGCGGGACCCGATGACTCCGTTCCAGATGATGCGCTTGAGCTCAAGTGGGAGTTCAACGAAGACTCACGCCGTTACTATGTGTCTTTCCCTGATGATAAGTAGTGGTGCCCAGTTGGGGCGATCGGGACCATGTCGCATGTTGGGTTGATCTTTTATTTTGGTACCGTAGTTGGACCATGAGTGTATTGGTTGATGTAATGCTATTTATGTACTTTGTGTGACGTGGCGAGTGTAAGCCAACTATGTACCTTTCCCCTTATTATCTATTTACATGGGTTGTTGTGAAGATTACCTTACTTGCGACATTGCTTTCAATGCGGTTATGCCTCTAAGTCGTGCTTAGACGCGTAGGAGATATAGCCGCATCGAGGGCGTTACAATTAGAGCATGTGCATGTAGTTCAAATTTGAAATGCACATAAATGCATTGAGAACTCAATTAATGCATAAAAATGTCCAAACGAACCCCGAAAATTCTCAAAAATTGACACAACACTCCTGTTGTTCTATGTTGACACGAAAAAAAATTGAAAGCAATAAGAGGCAATGGATATGGTTTCGTCCCCAAAGGGGGGACGTTCCTTGCCGAAACCATCACGCTTGTTGTGAGAAGCTCTGGTTTCTGAGAAGCATATCCCCAAACCTGCCCCAAATGGGACAAAAAATTTACCATGACATGTTGATGCCACTCCTTGGTAGCATGCCAAGTTTCATGAATTTCGGACGAGCTTTCAATTTATAGAATTTAAAAAGTAGGAATCTCAATGTTTGTGGCCGAGTGACCGTGGCTGGGTGTTTGACATTCATTCCCATTTTTGCACCGGACCTAAGCACGCACCCAAGGACACATATTTCATTTTTAACCAAGTTATATGCATTAGAGCATGTGCATGTAGTTCAAATTTGAATTATGCACATAAATGCATTGAGAACTCGATTAATGCATACAAATGTCCAAACGAACCCCGAAAATTCCCAAAAATTGACACAACACTCATGTTGTTCTATGTTGACATGAAAAAAATTTGAAAGCAATAAGAGGCAATGGATATCGTTTCGTCCCCAGAGGTTGGACGTTCCCTACCGAAACCATCAGGCATGTTGTGAGAAGCTCTGGATTGTGAGAAGCATATCCCCAAATCTGCCCCCAAATGGGACAAAAACTTTACCACAACATGTTTGATGCTGCTCCATGATAGCATGCCAAGTTTCACGAATTTCAGATGAGCTTTGGATTTACTAGAATTTAAAACCGGGTATCTCAATGTTTGCGGCCGGGTGACCATGGCAGGGTGTTTGACATTCATTCCCATTTCTTGCAAGGGACCTAAGCACGCAACCAAGGACACATATTTGATCTTTCAACCAATTTGTATGCATTAGAGCAGATGCATGGAGTTCAAATTTGAATTATGCACATAAATGCATTGAAAACTCCGTTAATGCATAAAATGTCCAAACGAACCTTGAAAATCCCGAAAATTGACACAACACTCCTGTTGTTCTATGTTCACATGAGAATTTTTTTGAAAGAAATAAGAGGCAATGGATATCGTATCATCCCCAAAGGTGGGACGTTCCCTAGCGAAACCATCAGGCTTGTTGTGAGAAGCTCTGGTTTGTGAGAAGCATATCCCCAAACCTGCTCCAAATGGGACAAAAAAATTACCACAGCATGTTGATGCCGCTCCACGATAGCATGCCAAGTTTCATGAATTTTGTACGAGCTTTGGGTTTACAAGAATTTAAAAACCAGGTATCTCAATGTTTGCGGCCGAGTGACCATGGCAGGGTGTTTGACATTCATTCCCATTTCTTGCATGGGACCTAAGCACGCAACCAAAGACACATATTTGATTTTTCAACCAATTTATATGCATTAGAGCATGTGCATGTAGTTCAAATTTAAAATATGCACATAAATGCATTGAAAACTCAATTAATGCATAAAATCTCCAAACGAACCCCAAAAAATCCGAAAAATTGACACAACACTCCTGTTGTTCTATGTTAACACGAGAATTTTTTTTAAAGCAATAAGAGGCTATGGATATGGTTTCGTCCCCAAAGGTGGGATGTTCCCTACCGAAACCATCAGGCTTGTTGTGAGAAGGTCTGGTTTGTGAGAAGCATATCCCCAAACCTGCCCCAAATGGGACAAAAAATTTACCATGACATGTTGATGCTGCTCCATGATAGCATGCCAAGTTTCATGAATTTCCGACGAGGTTTGGATTTACTAGAATTTAAAACCCAGGTACCCCAATGTTTGTGACAGTGTGACCGTGCCAGGGTGTTTGACATTCATTCCCATTTCTTGCATGGGACCTATGCTTGCAACCAAGGACACATATTTGAATTGTCAACCAATTTATATGCATTAGAGCATGTGCATGTAGTTCAAACTTGATTTATGCATATAAATGCATTGAAAACTTAGTTAATGCATAAAAATGTCCAAACAAACCACGAAAAATCCCAAAAAATTGAAACAACACTCTTGTTGTTCTATGTTGACACGAGAAATTTTTTGAAAGCAATAAGAGGCAAGGGATATCGTTTCATCCCCAAAGGTGGGACGTTCCCTAACGAAACCATTAGGCTTGTTGTGAGAAGCTCTGGTTTGTGAGAAGCATATCCCCAAACGTGCCCCTGAATGGGACAAAAAAATTACCACGACATGTTGATGCCGCTCCATGATAGCATGCCAAGTTTCATGAATTTCAGACGAGCTTTGGATTTACTAGAATTTAAAAACTAGGTATCTCAATGTTTGCGGTCGAGTGACCGTGGCAGGGTGTTTGACATTCATTTCTCGTTTCTTGCATGGGACCTAAGCAAGCAACCAAGGGCACAAATTTGAATTTTCAACCAATTTATATGCATTAGAGCATGTGCATGTAGTTAAAATTTGAATTATGCACATAAATGCATTGAAAACTCAATTAATGCATAAAAATGTCGAAACAAAGCACACAATCGTTCAAAGTGAATGGTCTGGCGGCACCCCGCGTAAAGTGTCCCTCCACATTTCCAAAATTTTGGCCTACCGCCAAAATATCTACACCGCCCCCTCCGCCATTCCCCACCCCCTTTTCTCCCCGACCACAAGTCACATTTCCCCTATTTCCTCCTTCCTTCCTTCCTTCCTTCCTAAGCTATAGTCGCTTCCTCACTCTCGCCGTCTCGCATCCTACCACCCGGGTCGCCATGGTCTTCTTCAAAGACCTCTCCAGCGGTTCCTCCTCCGGCGACGACTCCTTCACCACCCGGGTATGCCTCTCTTCTGTCTCTTGGGCTATGACTTGGAATGAAGGATTTTTACTCGGTGGTTGATTAGGGTCATTTCTTCCTCTTGTAGGTCCCTAGGACCATCAGTGGCAATGAATGGAGCGCGGTGGCTGAAGATCTATCTGCCCGTTGTGACCATCAATCTCCATGCGTGAAGCTAGTTGCGTTTGAATCTGTGGACAGTGGGAGGAAGTTTTTGACATGTGCAGAGAAGATTAGATCCTCTTTCGTTGTTATAAAACATTTGTTAGATGTGATTCACACATTGTCACGGTCCCTACCCATTCATACCACACCTTCAACCAAACGCATCCTAAGACAGTGTCACAGTTTGTACCTAGTATCTTAAATTGTTGCCATCTCATCAGCGGTGCCATTAGAAAATTATTTGGCACCGATTTAGCAGTTTGTGCAGCCAACTTTGGTCCACACATCCGAGCAGCCAAGCAGTAAAATACTAAATCATTATGTCCTGATGGAACTGGGCATCGGAGCAACTACGTGCTCCGGAGTCCGGGTGCCTAATCTTTTCCGTTGCATCGGCTCGCCATTGCATGGCACCGGTGCGAGATGTAGCAACAGTTTTCTTTACCCCAGTTTTGGCATACATAGTGGACGGCCTTAGTGTTATTTGTTCTATCTTACTAAATTTGTGCATGTACACACATGTTAGTATCAATTTGCTGTCATCCAAACACTGTCGCTATGCTGTTGCAGTTATATTTACCTTCCTCATAAAATGTTCAGTTTGTTATTTGTTGTACATGAGTAAGAACTTGTAGCATTGTTGTAGTTAATTATAGCTACTGATGTTCCAGAATTTGGTCGTTGTCTCAGTAGCAATTAATTCATTAGCACATTGATCTTTTTGAGAAGATATGTCATAATTAACATGTTTCTTCAGTTTTTCAAAATAAGCATTGGTGATTTTCTATGCTTCTATAAACCCATTTCCCCTACAATTGTTACTGATCTAGTTTTAAATATTATAGGATGAACAGAAGTGTTCTTACCTGGAGTGGGTTGATCAAGAGTGGCCATAGTCTTTGAAGATGTGCCTAGCGAAGCTCTGGAGCATGTATGAGTAGGCTTAGAGAAATTGTTGTCAATGCTGAAGAATATTTGAAGATACAGGATAAAAAGTTGAAGGTGGAAAATGACCTCGGGTTTTTTAAATCAGACTTTGCTAAGATGGTGTTGGTGAAGGAGGAGGCACTTTCACAGTTGGCCCATGCAAAACAAGTTCTTACTGAACTGAAAGGAGGGGTGGATAAGACGAGCTTGGATGATCCCGATGAGGGAAATGAATATATTGTTCTTATGAAGTTGAACTAGCTATATGTTGTACTGTGTTGTTTTCATGTAGCTATCGTACTATGATGTTATAATATATTTGTGTGCATGATATGAAATTGACAAACAACCGTTCGATATGAAATGTGAATATGTATAATACTGGAATTATTAATTGTAAACTAATAAACCTGCTAAATGTGTCATGGACCTTTGCAAACGGTTCTAGCAGTAAAAGCGCTTGCGATGGATAGCCCAATGCCACACAGTTTTCTTCATCAAATCGTATGTGATGTAGTTGATAAAAGCAAATAGTTAACCAATGCAGACCGTTTGTGGTAGTTACACCTTTCACACACAAGCCTACACATAAAACTGTGTGGGATGTACGTACGAACAGAAACGTTTTCCTTGGATTGATTGTGTGTGATATACATACCTACGGAAATGTTTTTCTGGGATTCACCAGGTGGGATGTACATACCTACGGAAATGTTTTTCTGGGATTCACCATGTGGGATGTACATACCTACGGAAAAGTTTTTCTAGGATTCACCATGTGGGATGTACATACCTACGGAAATGTTTTTCTTGGATTCACCGTGTGGGATGTACATACCTACAGAAATGTTTTTCTGGGATTCGCCATGTGGGATGTACATACCTACGGAAATGATTGGGTTTTGATGCCTCGCCTGATCGCACACGGCCGCAGCCTGTGTTCTAGGAGGTCCTATCCCCGACGATTTCTGGGTCATGTGGGAATGACCCCCCTATCACCCACACTCACTTGGCGAAGGTTCCAAATACCGTCGCAGAAAGGGGTTAAAAACCATTTGTATAGCACCGATGCGTACCAGTGAGGGAGCCTATTTTTTGTGTAGTTGTGACAACTTATATTAATTTACTAACCATATTACAACACACATGGGTTGTCTCATCAGAATCCAGTGATAACACACAAGGGTTTACGGGGAGCCTCTATTATATTACAATATCCTCTGCATTACAAAGATAATGTCACAACTATTTGTGTTTTCATGCTTTACAGATATTGTACATAATCACAATGAATATAAGAATGCGCACATCATAAGAATATTGCTGAACAGTTCAATGGGTAACAAACTTGGCATCAAAGGATTGAGGTCCATTGTGGATGCAATGAAACCCACATGCTCCCGACCTATAGATTCGTATCTAGAATATTGCCGTAATGACTATTCTGAGCTCAAGGAGTCAAAAGTAGATGACCTGTCCTATTCATCCAATAAGGTGCTTGTTCTAATTTGGCAAGGTTTTATTGGTTGCACATATCCTTCATAAGGTGTCTTGCATTTCTTTTGCTTCATTGCACCACCATCTGCTTAGTTTACTCATGATATATGTGAAGATGCCATGCCCATCCATTATCAACACCTATTCCATTTGTCGTGATACCATGTTTTTCCATTCAAATGTTGTTCTTGTGTTCAGACATCCAAAAGGAAGAGGGTGATTACAGAACATGAAGGATTACAAGAAAAGTCCTTGAAAAAAGTGGTGCTACCGGTGAAATCACATAGCACCCGACGTATATTGGTGATAGAACCAGCGCCGCAAAACCTAGGATATCGCAGCTATGATGGTCGCTGCTTTGCTCTTGTGAGTACCTATTGTCCTATCGCTATCCTTACATTCATACCTGGTGGATTATGTGACATCATTGTGCATTATAGCTTGCTTATCCACTGTTCGCTCCAAATTATCAGATCTATATTAATGCTTAAATTAATGTAGAATAAACCCAATGCCTATAAAGAAATTTAGTTATGCATTGTTCTTGCAAGTATCTGTTGTCCTTCATCACTGTACTTATATTTGTCAACTAGTTCTTCATGTACGCTTTGTAGCTTATTTTCCCTTGTCCTCCATTTTTCTACACATCAGATCTACATTTATTCTTGCCAAAATATTGAATAAAACCAATGTTACTGAAGAAGTTTAGCTCTGCATTGCTCTTGTCAGTGCCTTCTGCCTGTATGCTATATTTACATTTGTACTCTGCAACTTAAGTTAAATAATCGCCATTTGTTCCTATATTTCCACATCTGTATTTACTCTTAACAAAATGTAGAGTAAAGGCAATACTCTTGAAGAAGAGGCCTTTATAGAGCCAGTCTTCACTACTAATGTAAGTTTGTCGTCCTCGAGCCTTCAAACTTTTTTGTGTATATTTGGATAGCTATGAGCGCAAATATTGTTTATTTTTGGCATCTGCATCAAATTGCTTGTTCAAAGTTTATAAAGTAGAAGTACATAAACATAAGTTTGTCCTTCTCAATTCCAGTCTTTAGTTGTACAATCTAGTTCCTTATTCGTACCATGTAAATTAAACTAAACATAGCAAGTTATCTTCTTTAGCACTATGTGTATGCTTGTGTTCATGATCTGTAATCCAATGGTGTGGTGAGACTACCAACAACAGCACAATGTCATATCCTGCTATGTCTCAACTATGAACAATGCCATATTATATTAATGTTATTTAAATCGTGTCTCTTTATTTACAAATCTGAAATGGTATAAATTGATAGTACACTCACCATTCATTCTTATACGTTGTTTAGAACTACATATATGCTTGTGTTCTTGATCGGTAATCCAGTGGAACCGGTGAAGCGGGCCGCTCTTGTAAAATGCCATTTCCTCTCGTCTTAATTATGAACAATGCCTATTATGTTAATGCTACTTTAAACCATGTCTCTTTATTTCTGACCAAGAAATGAGATGAATTGACAGTGATGATGCTTATACATGCAAAACCTATTATCTACCTACTTGTTTCTCTTTCAGGGTGACAACACTGCTGCTAGGACGAACTACCACAATGATAGTGAGACGAACCCATTGTTTGTCCCTCCAACACATATTCCAGAGGACAAGGCAACACATATTGAGGGTAGGGATACAACCACAAAGTCACATCTTGATGTAGTGTCAAACTTACTTAGTGACACAAGCTCGATGAAGTCGATGCCTGAATCTGTTCGACTTCTTCAGTCTGAAATTCAAGCAGAAATACATGCTTCCGCTCAAATACGACTGGAACTCCAATCTCTATGCAAGATTAGCCATAAGTATAGGATGTTTATTGATGCTATGCATCTTAAGTTGGTGGATATGAGCGCCAAAGAAGCGCAATCTCATTAGGTTGCTAAGCTGCTTGTGCAGCAGCTCCTAGGTCGGGCTAACCTTTCTTGAACTAAGTTGAAGTGTTGTTGGTTCTGTCTATTATTTTGTCCGCTTGTTAACTTCCACCATTGGCCACCTGCCCAGTTTATGTAATCTGCTATCTAGTTTCCCTTTATTATCACTGCCGGTGAACTTTGATACCAAGGGAATGTAATATGTTGTAATTTCTTTGTTGTATAGTCTAGGTTTATTCTTGGTCAGTATGTTGTAATTTCGGCCAGAAGGTTCTTCAGGCCGGCCCATTACTCATATGGGCCAAAACGTGGGCCTATAATAATATTGGGACATTAGCAGGTCTAAGCCTATAGTTGTTTCCCGCCTTTGACAGGCCGAGTAAAGTTTTGGCTAGCTAGGCCAAAGAATACCATGGGCTTTTAACATGCTAAAACCTAGATTGGGCTAGCGTTGAGCCGAAAAATTCACGGGCCAATACAGACCGAAACTGCCTAAGGCCCATGTTTGGCCCAAATAGGACGAGCAGTTAACATGCCAGAATATAGCTCGGGCCTGATTGGCCCACTAAAATTATGGGCTTTAAGCAGGCCGGTTTCTACGAGGGCCATAGGCCGAAAAGTGTCACGGGCCATTATGAGATGGGCTGTAAGCAGGCCGGATTCAACACAGGCTGTAATTAGTCCCAATTGTTACATGGGCCATTAATAGGTTGATAGACTAGTTGGGCTGAAATTTATCCATGGAGACTACGGGACATTAAGAAGCCTAAAGTTACTTTGGACAAGAAATAGCCCAGTTTCTACATGGACCTTTAAATGTCCTAAAGTTAAACCGGGCCAACAATGTCCCAGATGCACCACGGGCTGCTAACAGGCCGAAACTATTAACGGGCCGAACTGGCGGGCATTTAACAGGCTGAAATACAAACCTGTCTTAGAATGTTCCCAAAAGAACAGTGGCCTGTTAATGGGCCTAATCCGATATGGGCCGTAATGGCCCAAAACATGGCAGGCTGTGAATGGGCCTGATCTGGTATGGGCCTCATTTTGACCCAAAACATGGCAAGCTGTTAATGGGACAGCCCACTAGTGTCTGAAAAAACATGGTGGGCCTTTAGCTGGGCCGGCCTTTTCACCAGAATGGGCCTCTGTTGGGCCGTGCCACGTGTCAACGTATCATAGGCGCCTCCTGTCCAATGAGTGGATGACATATGTCCCAACGGTGAGCCAGCACGTGTTTCCTCCGGCCAATGAGAATTTTACACATGAAAAATCCCTATTGGTCCGGGCTATTAACGGGTTATCGGATCCAAAACCAGACCCGATAGCTTAACGGCAACCCATTACGGTCGATGCCATGTGTCGGTCACCCTTGACGAAAGCACTTCTATGACGCACGATTTATCGTCATGGAAGTGGACACTTCCATGATGATAATTTTGGTAATGTCATCGAACACTTCTACGACAACACATGTATGACTATCTTGATTCTGTCATAAAATCGTCATGGATGTACATCCATGACAGAAAACGTGACCTACTCTGACAAACACGTATCAACATGGAAGTGTATTTTTTTGTAGTGTATGCATGTTACTAGTTCATGTTACTATCATCATAGTGGGTAGTAACATAAATGTAGGGTCATGCAAGCCTTCATTTATTATGTTGTAGACTCATTTTGCGTTGGTGTGCGTTATGTTACGGCAACATATTTTGTTAATACAAACACCTCTCTCCTCATTGACTCCATTCCATATAAGCATATATGTCTTCGGATGCGTTATGTTCAAAAAACCTTCGATTAACATGTGTTCAAAAAACAAAAAATATGTCAAAAATTACAAAACAAAGACCTCGATATTGACTAGATGGATGGGTCACTTCAAAGGTTTATAATAAAGGGAGTACACTCTCCTCATTAACTGCCTCTAGTTAACATCGAGTCCACTTCCCACCCGGTCACCCATCTCATGACTACACCAGCCTCAACACAGTTTTTTTGACAGAAAGACTGTAAGGGACCCCCCTACAGTATAATTGGTGCAACAAACCCAAATTGCAAGTACCATGCCTTGAATCTGGGTGGGTGGGAAGGCATCAGCCCCTTCCCACCACTAGGCTATGCCTAAACACAGTTAACTTGGGAGTTCTGTTAGATGAGCTATCGGTAGGGTAGTTGGTCCTTGGTGATAGAGGATGCCTCTTCGTATTCTTTATGGCGTACCCGGACGACCGCACGTTGCCGCCCAATAGCCAATGCCACGTCCCCTGCAAATGTAGAAGCTTCCCTCCCTCGTCTAGCTGGTTCGCGCATTTTCCCTTGTTTTAAGCCGCCTGCCGACCTATAGAACCGCCTCCCTTTGGCCAGTTCCTCTACCAACACCTAGGGAGGCGGTTAAACCAAACAAGTCTAACTTGTTTCTAGTGGGTACATTGAGGTAGCATCGAAAGGGTGTGATAGCTGACTCTGGCAAAATAATTGGCTAGTAACACATTGGTATACATGAGCATGGGGCCCGGACACATCAAAAGTAGTGCATTAGTCTCCAAAAAGGGTTGACCATGTCCATGTATACCATCCCATGCTCTGTCATTCAGTGTGTGCTTCTATTCATTCTGCGAGTTGAAGGGACACATCAAAGTTAATACGTATTTTGTAATCTCTCCAAAAGGGCCGACCATGTCCATGGCTAGCATCCTGTGCTCCATCATTGAGTACATGCACTATTCACGTGCCATCAACGAGGAAAAATATTGTGTAGTGCATGACTCACTTATGCACTGGTTATCTCCATTTTCATGCATGACACGTGCACCTTGATGCTAAATGTCCCGCGTGTTGGCAAAAGGATGAACAAAGCTCATGTCAAAAAAGAGTGGAAGAACATATATTCCCGATGACTGAGAAGGAGCAAGGAACCTCGTGGTGGAGCGTCTGCACTCATCATAGTATTTCATATTATTCAGCGATATAAAATCAACCAATCATCTCCAGAGTAGACCGGAAGAGTATGAAACACGGCAGCCCAGTGTAGTTACATCATAGTATACATGGCCAACCCTCGCTATCACCATATTTCTTGGCTTCCGTGCGACACCTAGCTCTAGTAATCGACCAGTACGTATTGCTTCTCGCGCCTCGTCTCTCTCAAAGTGCGGCAGGCTGGCTTTTTTCCTTCTATTGAGGTCGGTTAACTCATCACATGTTAGCGACTCTTGGGTGGCACTAGTATGCGTTGGTGCTATACAAACGGTTTTTAACCCTTTTCTGCGCCGACATTAGGGACCGTTCCCAAGTGAGTGTCGGCGATACGGTGTCCTTCCCACATGACCCAGAAACCGTCATGTGCGATGCAGGACGGTGGAGCAGTGATCCAGAGGCCTTCCAAAATGTAACCATGTGCGATGCAGGACACACTAAATTCTTTTGCATGTGTGGTATCGGCGATTAAACGTTTCTAACGATGCAGTGAAACCATACGGTCTATCGTAATGAACTGTTTGGGAAATAGTATGTAAGGTACACGGGCCAACACATGAACTGTGTGCGATTTGTGCCCCATCGCACATGAGTTTTCTGCGTAACCCGTCTTCCATGCAAGACTCCACCGCACACGTTTCCCAACAATTACCATCTGTGATAATGCTCTATCACAAACGGTTCAGGAGCCCCTTCGCACACATACAAGTGCTGCAGACCGTTTGTGATTTGTTGGGTATCATCGATGGTTGCCGCAAGAGTGACTTGTGCTTTTCATTTGGGATCCCACACGTTTCATGAAAAAATTATGACTAGGATTGTATTTTACAGTAGGCACGGTTTACTCTGAGTTCTCGTGTGCGATAATGCGATATCACAAGCGGTTCTCGAGACCCTATGCACACGTAGTAGCGCTACAAATCGTTTACGATCTGCTGTGTATCACCAACGGTTCCTCTACGATTGACGTATGCTTTCTGATGTGGATCGCACAGACACATTTAGTTGAACCGTGTGCGGAGCAATTTCCAGGTTGAAACAAAAATATCCCAATTTGAATCGGCATGCAAAAAGCAAATTCGTCACAATATTCAATTGAACAAATAAACAAAAATATCAAATTTTGAATCGGCATGCAAAAAGCAAATTCGAGACAATATTCAATTGAACAAATAAAAAAAATATTCCATTTTGAATCGGCATGCAAAAGAAAATTCGCCACAATATTTAATTAAACAAATAGTGTCCACAGGAAGAACATTCATCAGATTTTACAACAATTGCAATTGAACATATGGTAGCCAAATTCCAATGATTTTTCCACACATATATGCATTACATAATTAATCATAGTGTACGAAATACGAGACCTGATCAGATGGAAAACAATTGATCCATGCGTTATATGTTTAGCGGCTAACTCTTACTAAATGTTTCAGGAGAAGGCATGCTGAAATCTTAATTATCACTTGTGGGATTGATGTAGTGATCCAGGAAGAAGTCGCTGATAAATCTCAGAACCATTAGCAATTCACTAGCCAGGAGCGGTTCAGGGGTCCTCAGCTTTAAGATGAGCTGCAGTATTTTTAAGATCAGAATATGCCATATGAGTGGAGTAGAAGATATTAATTAAGATAGACTTACTGGTACTAATTTGCAAGGATCGTCACAACTATCAGCAGATTTGCAAATGGAGATCATGTGTCTGCAAACATAGTATTCACAAAGGTTGGTCCTTGCTTCTTGGTGAGGACACTGAAATTTTTTGCAAAGAATTAGTCATGTATTTGTCCTCTTAGGAACAACCTAACCGGTGTTAGATGTATTATTTTTTCTTTGGACAAAATAGAAAGAGTTTATTTAGAAGCTTGAACATTCGACTAGCATAAGGAAAGGTTTTTGTAGACTGTTGGATAAATTTTCCTAAAATAATGGTTTTGGTGTGTTACCGGAGAAACGATCTCATGCTGCAGAGGTGGTTCCCTGTTGAACAGGTTCCCTGGTTTAGTTTTCCACAATGCGAGCACACTGCAAATGATGTTGAATTTTGACAACATCAATTATTGAACCATATATGAATGCAAATTAATTTCAACATCATAGAATTCAATACCTTTCCATGAATTGCTGAAGATGCGTCAGATCCTGAGCGTTTGTTGACTCTCTAAGAGAACCGATGTAGTAAACTGTGTTCTTGTTTGGAACAATGAATACCAATATCCGGTGATTGCTACATATTAAGAATGCCATGAACTTACGAATTATGTCGAAATCTGAAAGACAATAAGTGTATGCGTGGTTGTTTACTTGACTTACCGTTCATGATATGGCCAGAGAAATGATTCTGCATGGGCCATGTTTTCGAAGAGATGGACGACCGTGTTAACGGCCCAGTCCCGTAGGTCCTTATCATGTATTGTTGTACCATTTTCTATTTCAGGATCTATGAAATACACTCTCACTTTTTCTTTTCTACGCGTTCAATCCCCTGAGAGGAATAAAATGCAGTTAGCTGCTTATCATTTACACCCTCATATGGAGAAATTGATCAGAGTTTGTTAAGTACTTACAAAATCAAGCATCTAACAAGAGTGGCATCGAGCACGTTGAAGTTGAAGAAGAGATGTAAGTCCTCAAAACTCACATCGATTGAAGCAACATCATGTCAGAAATGATCTTTGTTATAGTGGACTAGCAAACCATGATGACCTGCTGACATTAGATCCATGCAATATTCATGTAACTCGCGGCAACTGGAGCTGCACTCATCAAAGTATTCGCCAACAAGAAATGGCTGGGCCTCGACATAATAGCATGCTTGACGTACGTCTGCTTTACTTTTAGCGAGCAACAAACATACTTCTTCATCATCCATGGTGTTAGAAATAATATTACTACCCCATTCAAACAAGCTGCTTTAATTTGGTTCTGGGCGATGAGTGCTTTAAGTAAGAGGCAATCGTTTTCTTTCATCTTCACTTTCCCACTGCGCTTCCTCATTGTCGGGGGAAACGACACCTATGGGATCACTGGGGTCCCTTTTTCCTAAGGTTGGTAGGTGCGGGGTTGTGCAAAGAGCGGGTCTAGAAGGCAGCATGAGGATCTTTTACCCAGGTTCGGGCCGCAAGGATGCGTAATACCCTAATCTTGCTTTGGTGTATATTTGAGTGTTCTTGAGTTCTTGAACTAGCTACGATGCATGCGTTGTCCAAAAAATCGAAATCCTCCCTCAGTACGCCGCAGGTCTCCTTTTATAGTCAAAAGGGGCTGCCACAGTAGCACACAGGAGGTGGAAAGGTATATAGTAATAGAGTCTATCTCATGGCACTGTAGGATAAACGCATTTAATGTGCTGCCAACGTGCCCTTATTGCTTTATTGGGGACGGAAAGGAAGCTCGTCCCAGCTGTCGCCGCCTCGCCTGGTTTTGACGCGCGTATGAACTGACGAGGCGTGTAGTGCCACATTGGCTTGCTGCTGAGTTGGTGCGGTGGCTAAATCTTCACGAAGATCTGCATGCCACCACGCAGGTTCTTGTCGAGTCGGCCTAGACGCCGCTCGTGGCCACGCAGGCGCCTGCCTAGATGGTGGGCTGGCAGCTGCATGGGAACGACGGTGGAGTCTTGGAAGGCGTGGGCCTGGCTGCGGCCCCGCGGATATTTTTGGCAAGAGTCTTGTAGGGGCCCTGGCAAGGGCCTTGTCGCGGCATCTTGGTTGTCCCAGCAAGGGCCTTGCCGGGGGTCTCGTGGGTATCGTTGGCAAGGATCTTGCCGAGGATCATCGTCTTCTAGGCGTCATCTTATCTTGTGTGTTTTTGGTTTCCACAAAGATTTGCATGCCACCATGGAGGTGCCTCCTGAGCCACGGTTCCAATGCTTTCGATGGCGTCGAAACTCGTAGGCTCAAGGATGACTGTGATGTTGGTGTTGGGCAAGTTGCCCCGGCAAGGTTCTTGCCGGGGCTGTGGAGGCCGCCCCGGCAAGGGCCTTGCCGGGGGAGTCCACCTCGCCCCTCTGCTCATCGTGCTTCTAGCTTGGCGTTGTTCTGGTTGTCTTATGGCTTTGCTTCCTTCCTCTGCCCCGCTAGGTGTGGCCGCAGGCGCGCCTCCAACTGCCCGCGCACAAGTAAAGGGGTACAAAATAGGACCCCTCCTTTTGTGCAACGACAGGAGCCCCCGGGCTTGGGCCATACATAAGCGCGACGCGTTGTTGGGCTAGGCCCAAAAGGGTGCGCAGGCATGCGGGGCCGAGTTTTACCACTGTAACTCCCTCGCCCGTCGCACTTCCCCATGACTCATGTTGAATGCACGATGTGGGGGTTCTGCGTGGCGTGGGGGTCATGCGTGGGGCGGTTGCTGCCCTGATACGTCACATCGTAGTAAATGGTAAAGAGGCGGCCCGCGCCTTCCCCAGAAAATGGAGGAAAACGCTATGGCGTGGCTCATTTACCAAGTGGACTCGGGCAGCGCCTTCAAGGAGCCCACGCCCCATGGTCATGGGGTGGAATGCAGTCGCTTTGGTCGTCCTCTTGATTCTGGTTCGCTTGCCACATGTCCTTCATGCCTTGAGGAGGGTAGGTGGTGGACGCAGAGGGCACAGACCATAATGTGGAAGCAGGAAAATTGGGTCGTCGCTAATTGGAGTAGCGGGTCAGTCCCGATTCCCCGCGCCTCTAGGTGGCTGGATTGGTCGAGCAGGGCGGCCGAGCTTCAGCCCTGCCCCGTTAAAATAAGGAGGGGAGGGGGGACATCATCCTTCGATCCTTCAGTGCTCATCTTCTCTGCCTCGACTCCTTCCTTCTCTTCATCATTGCTAGAGGGCGTGCTAGTGCTCCGATGGCGGCGACGAGAGCCTCCGATCGACAGCGCGCCCCTCGTTCCCAAGAGCTCATGGAGCCGACCGCGACAGGTAGAGGGAGGGGGTGAGGCCGAGGCCCTCGTGGCACTCGGGGAGGAGGAGGATGGGGCGACGCACCGGCGTTGCCTCCGCCTACGGCCCTTCCAATGGAGGGCCATGTCGGAGACCAACCCCGTGAGTTTTTCGCCAGTCTGTGTGGGCTAGTGCATGGCCGTCTTCGTCTCCCCACTCCGTTTGCTCGGGAGATGGAGCTTGATCCGCCTTAGGCTCTTAGGCTGCACATGAGGGGCTGCGGGAATGGCTGCATGCAGGTCAATGTCGACTTCCCAGCCCCTCACGTTATGTATCTCTGTCGTGGATGGAAGACCTTCGCCCGTGCCCATAGCGTGTCGGAGGGGCTCGTCCTTCAATTTAAATTGATGGAGGATGGCCTGCTCTCCGTCAAGGTCTTCGGGCTCATGGGAACTCGCTTCAGGTGTTGTGCGGAGAGCTCCTCGGATGACGAACCCTCCTCCTCGAGCGGGAGTGACGAGGAGGACAACGATAGCGACGACGAGGGCGTCCAGCGGGAGAACGTCGACTCCGACTCCGACTGACTGCGCCGCCCCCTCCCTCAGCCCCGCGTCCTGCCGAGGGTCTTCCTCGTCAAGCTCTCATTCGGCCCGCTCCCCGCCTTCTCTTTTTTGCCTTCACCTGTTGCACCTAGGAGGAAAGCGGCAAGAATGGAGATCACGGGGAACCTATCTTTTTTCTTAAATTGTAGGCACTTGCCAAATCTTAATTTCTATATAATGTAATCTCTCGAGCCCATGCTTGTATCATGTAACCTTTGTACTTGCATCAGCATATTAATGAAAAAGTCTAGTCCTGTCGGTAACACGTGCACGTGTACGTTCGTGCGGAGGCAAAATGCCTTCTTAGTGTAAATAAACGAGTCCTTCCGGCAGGCCACATTGCCGGTACCCCTTGCGCCTGCTGGAGAATCACATTTGCCAGGTTACAGACAAAGGGCCCAGCCCCCCGTCCACCTCTTTTTGACAAGGGTCACCATGACTGAGGGAGTCCTGGATTAGGGGGTGTCCGGATGGCCGGACTATACCTTCAGCCGGACTCCTGGATTATGAAGATACAAGATTGAAGACTTCGTCCCCTATCCGGAAGGGACTTTCCTTGGCGTGGAAGGCAAGCTTGGTGATACGGATATTCAGATCTCCTACCAATGTAACCGACTCTATGTAACCCTAACCCTCTCTGGTGTCTATATAAACCGGAGGGTTTTAGTCTGTAGGACAACATACACATCAACAATCATACCATAGGCTAGCTTCTAGGGTTTAGCCTCTTTGATCTCGTGGTAGATCTACACTTGTACTACCCATATCATCAATATTAATCAAGCAGGACGTAGGGTTTTACCTCCATCAAGAGGGCCCGAACCTGGGTAAAACTTTGTGTCCCTTGCCTCCTGTTACCATCTGGCCTAGACGCACAGTTCGGGACCCCCTAACCAAGATCCGCCGGTTTTGACACCGGCATTTGTGCTTTCATTGAGAGTTCCTCTGTGTCGTCGCCGTCAGGCCCGATGGCTCCTACGATCATCAATAGCGATGCAGTCCAGGGTGAGACCTTCCTCGCCGGACAGATCTTCGTCTTCGGCGGCTTTGCACTGCGGGCCAATTCACTTGGCCATCTGGAGCTGGTCGAAAGCTACGCCCCTGGCCATCAGGTCAGATTCGGAAGTTTAAACTACACGGCTGACACCCGCGGGGACTTGATCTTCGACGGATTCGAGCCACTGCCGAGCGCGCCGCACTGTCCCGACGAGCATGATCTAGCTCTGCCGCTGAACAGTGCCCTGGAGGCCGCACCCGCATCGGTTCCAACCCTTAGTTAGGAGCCAATTACGCCCATCGAGGATGGGCGGTTGGACGCCACCTCGGGGGCTGCGACCCTAATGGCGATTGAGCCGAACACTAGCCCCGTACTCTGCGAGACTCATGACTCCAAGGAGCCGGACTCCTCTCCGGACTCCGAACCCTCCGCGCCCCCGCCAATCGAATCCTATTGGGCGCCGATCATGGAGTTCACAGCCGCGGACATCTTTCAGCACTCGCCTTTTGGCGATATCCTGAAGTCACTAAAGTCTCTCTCTTTATTAGGAGAGCCCTGGTCGGACTACGGTCAGCAAGGTTGGGGTACGGACGATGAAGAAATTCAAATCCCACCCACCACCCACTTTGTAGCCACTGTCGACGACTTAACCGACATGCTCGACTTCGACTCCGAAGACATCGACGGTATGGACACTGATGAAGGAGATGATGAAGAACCAGCGCCTACTAGGCCCTGGAAAGCCACCTCGTCATATGACATATACATGGTGGACACCCCAAAAGAGGGAGATGGCGATGGAACAGCGGAGGATGACCCCTCCAAGAAACAGCCTAAGCGCCGGCGTCAGCGGCGCCGCTCAAAATCCCGCCAAAACAAAAACAGTGATTCCAGCATGGGACACAATAACACTCCGGAAAGTGCCGAAGAAAACCCCCTCTAGCAAGACGTAGCACAGGAGGATGGAGAAACCAGCCCTCATGAGAGAGCGACAGACAGAGAGGTCGAGGACGATAATTATATGCCTCCCTCCGAAGACGAGGCAAGCCTCGACGACGACGAATTCGTCGTGCCAGAGGATCCCGTCGAGCAAGAGCGTTTTCAACGCAGGCTTATGGCAACGGCAAGAAGCCTCAAGAAAAAACAGCAACAACTTAGAGCTGATCAAGATTTGCTGGTTGACAGATGGACTGAAGTCCTTGCGGCCGAAGAGCATAAACTCGAACGCCCCTCCAAGAGCTACCCAAAGCGCAGGTTGCTACCCCGATTAGAGGAGGAAGCACTTGATGCGGCCGACCAGCCACCGCGTGGCCGCGACAGAGAGGCCTCCCGGCCCTCCACTCAAGCCGCACCCCGTACCAAGGCACGGGAATATGCGCCGGATTTACGAGACATGTTGGAGGACAAGGCAAGGCAAACACGATCGATCTATGGATCGCATGGGCGCCCCACGGCTCGAGACGGTAACCGTCACGCCGGCCACAAATTCGGCAGGGCCGAAGACAGTAGACAAAGCTCATTGGAGCTACGTCATGATATCGCCCAGTACAGAGGCGCCGCACACCCACTATGCTTTACAGACGAAATAATGGATCATCAAATCCCCGGGGGTTTCAAACCCGTAAACATCAAATCATATGATGGCACAACAGATCCTGTGGTATGGATCGAGGATTATCTCCTTCATATCCACATGGCCCGCGGCGACGATTTCCATGCCATCAAATACCTCCCACTCAAGCTTAAAGGACCAGCTCGTCATTGGATTAACAGCTTGCCAACAGGTTCAATGAGTTGTTGGGAGGACCTGGAAGCTGCATTCCTCGACAATTTCCAGGGCACTTATGTGCGACCCCTAGACGCCGATGACCTAAGTCACGTAATTCAGTAGCCAGAGGAATCAGCCAGGAAATTCTGGACACGGTTCCTAACAAAGAAAAATCAAATACTCGACTGTCCGGACGCTGAGGCCCTAGCAGCCTTCAAGCACAATATCCGTGATGAGTGGCTGGCCCGGCACCTTGGACAGGAAAAGACAAAATCTATGGCAGCACTCACGACACTAATGACCTGCTTCTGCGCGGGAGAAGACAGCTGGCTTGCTCATAGCAACAATATGACCAAGAACCCTGGTAGTTCAGACACCAGGGGCATTAGTGGCAGGTCGTGTCACAACAAGCACAAGCACCGCATTAACGGTGACAACGCTGAGGATACGACAGTTAATGCCAGATTCAGAGGCTCTAAATCCAGTCAGCGGAAAAGCCATTCCAAAGGAATCCTAGGGGCCCGTCCAGTTTGGACCGAATACTCGACTGCTTGTGCCAGATACATGGCACCCCCGAAAAGCCGGCCAACCACACCAACAGGGATTGTTGGGTGTTCAAGCAGGCAGGCAAGCTAAACACCGAAAATGAAGACAAGGGGCTGCATAGCAATGACGACGAGGAGCCCCGGCCACCGAACAATAGTGGACAGAAGGGTTTACCCCCACAAGTGCGGACTGTGAACATGATATACGCAACCCACGTCCCCAAAAAGGAGCGGAAGCGCGCGTTAAGGGACGTATATGCGGTAGAGCCAGTCGCCCCAAAGTTCAATCCATGGTCCTCCTGCACGATCACCTTTGATTGAAGAGACCATCCCACAAGCATCTGTCATGGCGGATTTGCCGCATTGGTTCTAGACCCAATTATTGACGGATTTCATCTCACTAGAGTCCTTATGGATGGCGGCAGCAGCCTGAACCTGCTTTACCAGGATACAGTGCGGAAAATGGGCATAGATCCCTCGAGGATTAAGCCCACCAAAACGACCTTTAAAGGTGTAATACCAGGCGTAGAGGCCAACTGTACAGGCTCAGTCACACTTGAAGTGGTCTTCGGATCCCCGGATAATTTCCAAAGCGAGGAGTTGATCTTCAACATAGTCCCATTCCACAGTAGCTATCACGCACTGCTCGGACGAACCGCATTCGCCAAGTTCAATGCGATACCGCAATACGCATACCTTAAGCTCAAGATGCCAGGCCCTCGTGGAGTAATTACGGTCAATGGAAACACCAAACGCTCCCTCCGAACGGAGGAGCACACGGCGGCCCTTGCAGCGGAAGTACAAAGCAGCCTCTCCAGGCACTTCTCCGGTCAGGCCATTAAACGTCCGGACACCGTCAAGCGCGCCCGGAGTAACCCACAACAAGACCGCCTGGCACGTTCCGAGCAGGCGTAGCAATGCGGCCCCAACCCCAACCCTCACAAAAAGGCGATGACAATACTTCGCGTACATAACTACGCTCTAGAAATACCATGGGCATAGGGGGAGGGGCACCATCATGGCACGCCCAA
This sequence comes from Triticum dicoccoides, assembly GCF_002162155.2. Taxonomy (NCBI): domain Eukaryota; kingdom Viridiplantae; phylum Streptophyta; class Magnoliopsida; order Poales; family Poaceae; genus Triticum; species Triticum dicoccoides. The sequence continues at coordinate 243,736,786 of NC_041382.1, read as the reverse complement.
AACACGGCCTAAACCGCACCAGGGGCTACCGATTTTTTAATTTTCTCTTACTTTCAGGACTCTACTCTTCGGAAGGCCTGTTCGGCAGTTCAATTGCCGCACAAACGATGCAAGAACCAGGGAGGCAGACAAGCCATGCCGCATTACGGAACTCCCAGGTGGTCTCTATCACGAGCAGTATACCTATTTCGCATACTATTCCGCAGCTTGCCCCTGGAGCAGACATGTTAAATAGTCCAACTTTTTGTTTATTGGATTACTTGTATCGTTCTGCTTTGATCGCAGCTATCTTTAATAAACAATGCATAGATTTTGTCTATTTTTGCATTACCTTTTTATAAATAGAGGTTCCTTAACGACATGTTGCACCCGTACAATTTGGTACGGCCAAAATACACCAGGGGCTTTTAGCACCCCTCAATATGGTGTGAGAAGTCCGAACACTTTCACAAGTGTGGCACCCCGAACTTATAGCATTATATGCATCGGCTCCGAATCATGTCTTGGGTCAATAGTTGGGTTTGCCCGGCTCCTATGTTTTGGTGCCTTACGTTCCACTATATCGGCTAAGGTAGCACTAGGAGAACCACTGCGATTGTGCCCCAGTTGAGTTGGGCCAAGCACCTCAGTGGAGAAAGCTAAAACTGACTATCATGATGAAGCGAGAGTTGGTCGCTGTTTGTGAGGTTTTTTCGAGTCCCTAAAGACTTATGCCGCTTAGGGCGAGGAACCGGCTCTGTCCGGCCAAGGCGTGGATAGCGCCCCGAACTCGGTCTTCCGAATACTAGGGGCTTCGCCAAAGTTTAAAATTATAGAATTCTATGGCTAAGTGAGAGTTTTCACGCATTATAGTCTGATTGCCTTGTTCGTTGGGCTGAGCGCCTCCCTCGAAGGACCCAAATATGGGAAAAAGAGCGCCCAGGTTTATCCCCGAACACCCCAGCACTAGCGGCATGGGGGCAGAAGCCGACGACTCGCCATCTCTTAGAATTGATAAATAGCCGCACAGAAGGTAATATTTTAAATTCAAACAGCATTGATCGGCGCATATGAACAAGTTTTCAGTGCACAGGATAACACGAGCGAGTTTTACTCAAAAAATACATCCTTGCTACATTCATCCGCCACAAGGCAAGCACCCTCCAGAACATCCTTATAATAATTCTCGGGCTTGCGATGCTCTTTCCCCGGCGGTGGCCCGTCCTTCACAAGCTTCTCAGCATCCAGCTTGACCCAGTGCACCTTAGCACGGGCAAGGGCCCTACGGGCACCTTCAAGGCAGACAAAGCGCTTGATGTCATCGAGCCTCAGATAGGCCCCCACCAGCCGCCGCACCAGCCCGAAATAGCTCCCAGGCAGAGCCTCTCCAGGCCACAGCCGAACCAAGAGGCCCTTCATGGCCTGTTCGGCCGCCTTATGGAGCTCGACCAGTTGCTTCAGCTGGTCGCTCAGGGGCACGGGGTGTCCGGCCTCAGCGTACTGAGACCAGAACACCTTCTCTGTCGAGCTACCCTCCGCGGCTCGATAGAATGTGGCGGGATCGGATACACTCCGGGGAAGATCTGCAAACGCTCCTGGAGAGCTCCGGATTCGGGTAAGTATCAAGTAACTCACGTTTTATGTGTTTACTTTGCATAAAGAATGTCTTACCCGCCACTATCTTCTTCACCTCATCCAACTCCTGGAGGGTCCTCTGGGATTCGGCCATGGCAGACTTGGCATTTTCAATAGCCACCACGAGCTCGGATGCTCGCGTCTTTGAGTCAAGCTCCAAACTCTCATGTTTTTCCATAAGAGCCCAGAGCTCTTGCCGCACCTTGCCAACCTCGGCCTCATACTTCTCCCGCTTGGTGCGCTCCGCGGCCGCACTCTTCTCGGCCTCAACCAGCGCTTTCTTAAGGGTCGCCACTTCAGACGTGGCCCCTACAATAGCCATGTTAATCCTGTCATTTTTTGCAATTGCACCTTTTTTATATATATACTCAAACAAGGTATTTCTTACCTTCCTTCTCCTCGAGCTACTTCTTGGCACGCCCGAGCTCTTTCTCGGACTTCTCGAGGCTCTGCTTCAGCGTGTCCACTTCCGCAGTCAGTGCAGCGGACGCCATCAGAGAAGCCTGCATACACATATTGACTCTTTTGTTAGACTCCTGCGATTTCTTTGATCCTCTATTCGGCTTTTCTTCCCGAATTGCCAACAGAGCATCAGGGGCTACTGTCTATGGGTAATATTATTTACACATTATTTACTTACCTCAAAGCCTGTCAACAGGCTAGTACAAGCTTCAGTCAGTACGCTCTTGGCGGACTGAACCTTCTGGACCACCGCACTCATAATAGTGCGGTGCCCCTCGTCGATGGAGGCGCCTTCAAGCACCTCCAACAGATTGTCCGACGCCCCCGGTTGGACGGGACTCACCGGCATGGTAGGCTTGCTCCTCTTGGAAGGAGGTCGCCCGCCGAACTCTGGAACCTTTGAAGGTTCCGGAGCGGTGTCCGGCCCTGAGCCGGACTTGGAGCCCTGGGGGTTTCACCCCCTTTACTCCTGGAGTCCGGGAGGTTGCCTTGCGGCGCCTCCAGGACCACCTCCTCCCTGCTTGGAACCTGTTGGGACAACACCTCAGTGTCGTCCGTAGGGCGGGGGGAGGAAGCCGTCGGAAGCGAATTCACATCCGACGAGTCTAGTGAGCCGCTCGACGACGCGTCGAGCCGGTCTCTGGGTGGGCTGCATAAACATGTTCGACGTAAGGGGAATCTGCGCAATAAATGAATACTATGAATTACTCTATTATCTGGATACTTACGATTTTGCCAGGGGCTTGGCCCTAGGCTGCCACCCCTCTCTGCCATCGTCGGCATCGGTGGAGTAGTCCAGAGGAAGTGTTTTACCCTTCTTGGACCCTTCGGCCTCCTCAGAGAGGGCGGCCTTCCTTTTCTTCTCTCCTCCCGCTGGAGGGGAAGAGGTTTCTTCTTCTTCCTCCTCGTCTTCACGAGAGGAATGCACTTCGGAACTGTCGGGTGATGAATCTGACACCTCCTGGCGCCGGGCACTCTTTCGAGTCCCCGTGGCCCTTTTCGCGGCCTTCTTCTCCGGCACCACATAGGGTGCCAGAACCAGCAGCTTCGCCAAGCGAGCGTCCGCTGGGCCTTCGGGCAAAGGAGCCGGACAGTTGATTTGTCCGGATGTCGCCTGCCAGTCCTGTCAAAGGTAAGCGAGTTTAGATCCCGCATGGAGTCAAACTATGAAAAACTGATACCCTGGAAAAGGACAAAAACAGCTTACCGCGAGAGCGTGACGCTGCGCATTGAATCTGCGATTCTCGATAGCGGATGCGGGAGCCTCGGCGCCCTTGGAAAGCATCCTCCAAGCATCTTCGTACGTCGTGTCAAAGAGCCTGTTCAGAGTTCGGTGATGCGCCGAGTCGAACTCCCACAGGTTGAAGGCCCGTTGTTGACACGGGAGGATCAGGCGGATGAGCATAACCTAGACTACGTTGACAAGCTTGAGCTTCTTGTCCGCCAGGCTTTGGATGCTTGTTTGGAGTCCGGTCAACTCTCCTTTTTTACCCCAAGACAGGCTCGTCTCCTTCCAGGAAGTGAGCCGCATAGGGGGGCTGGATCGAAACTCAGGGGGTGTGACCCATTCAGCGTCGCGCGGCTCGATGATGTAAAACCACCACGATTGCCACCCCTTCAGGGTCTCTGCAAAGGAGCCCTCGAGCCAAAGGACGTTGGCCATCTTGCCCACCATGGCACCTCCGCACTCTGCCTGGGTGCCGCGCACCCCCTTCGGCTTGACGTTGAAAGTCTTGAGCCATAGGCCGAAATGGGGGCGGATGCGGAGGAAAGCCTTGCACACGACGATAAACGCCGAGATGTTGAGGACGAAGTTCGGGGCCAGATCGTGGAAATCCAGGTCATAGTAGAACCTGAGCCCCCGGACAAATGGATGTAGAGGGAAGCCCAGTCCGCAGAGGAAATGGGGGAGGAATACCACCCTCTCATGGGGCCTAGGGGTGGGGACGAGCTGCCCCTTTTCAGGAAGCCGGTGCGCGATGTCGTTAGACAAGTATCCGGCCTTCCTCAGCTTTTTGATGTGTCCCTTCGTGACGGAGGAGACCATCCACTTGCCTCCCGCTCCGGACATGACTGGAGAAGGTTGAGGTGGGAGTGCGGACTTGGGCGCTGGAGCTCGAGTGCACAAGAATGGATAGGCAAAGGAGGAAGAAGGCGTGGGTAAAAAGGTGGATCCTTATCCCCTTATATGGGTGGACGCAACTACATGTCCCCACTAGCCTGGTAAAACTCGCTTATCTCCAAGCGCCGTAATCAAAGGCGCGGTTGGGTTACCCACGCCCGTATTGATGAGAATCCCGGAATAAGGGGACACGATCTCTGCTTTGACAAGACGTGCCAAGGAAACTGCCTCGCATGACACGCTGAGGTGGCATAATGAAACGACTCAGATAAAGGCTTGGCCGTGGTGTGTCACACTAAGGGATACGTCAGCAGATTAGATTTGTGTACATATTATTCTCTCTAGGGCAATATGTGAAAACTTATTTTGCAGAGTCGGACAATATATTTGTGTTTAAAATCTTCTATGAAGTACTTGGAGGAGGAACCCACCTTGCAATGCCGAAGACAATCTGCGCGCCAGACTCGTCATCATTGAAGCCTGGTTCAGGGGCTACTGAGGAGTCCTGGATTAGGGGGTGTCCGGATGGCCGGACTATACCTTCAGCCGGACTCCTGGATTATGAAGATACAATATTGAAGACTTCGTCCCGTGTCCGGACGGGACTTTCCTTGGCGTGGAAGGCAAGCTTGGTGATACGAATATTCAGATCTCCTACCATTGTAACCGACTCTATGTAACCCTAACCCTCTCCGATGTCTATATAAACCGGAGGGTTTTAGTCCATAGGACAACATACACATCAACAATCATACCATAGGCTAGCTTCTAGGGTTTAGCCTCTCTGATCTCGTGGTAGATCTTCTCTTGTACTACCCATATCATCAATATTAATCAAGCAGGACGTAGGGTTTTACCTCCATTGAGAGGGCCCAAACCTGGGTAAAACTTCGTGTCCCTTGCCTCCTGTTACCATCCGGCCTAGACGCACAGTTCGGGACCCCCTACCCGAGATCCGCCGGTTTTGACACCGACATTTGTGCTTTCATTGAGAGTTCCTCTGTGTCCTCGCTGTCAGGCCTGATGGCTCCTACGATCATCAATCCAACGCCTTCTGCACTTGTGCAGCTTGTCAAAAGTCCTGGTCTTGAGGCCCTGCAACACTTCCGCATTCGCCCTCTCAGCTTGGCCTTTACTTCTGGGATGGGCAACAGAAGAAAAACAGACCTTGCTGCTGAGGTCTTGAATGTACTGCATGAAGGTGCGTCTCATGAACTACGTGCCGTTGTCGGTGATGACTCTGTTCGGCACACCGAAATGGCAGAGTAGTCCCTTGAAGAACTTGACGATTGACTGTGTTGTTACCTTTCTCACTGGCTCCACTTCCGGCCACTTTGTGAACTTGTCGATTGCGATGTACAAGTACTCAAAGCCCCCGACAGCACGGGGAAAGGGGCCCAGTATGTCGAGCCCCCAGACCAAAAATGGCCAGGAAAGAGGGATGGTCTGAAGAGCTTGGGCGGGTTGATGAAGCTTCTTTGAATAGAACTAGCTCGCTTCACACTTGGTTACTAGCGTAGTTGCATTCTAGAGGGCGGTGGGCCAGAAGAAACCTTGCCGGAATGCTTTGCCGACAAGAGCCCTTGACCCTATGTGGGAGCCACACATGCCTCCATGTATCTCTGCCAACAGCCTCAGTCCGTCCTCTCAAGGAATGCACTTCAATTTCACACTGTTCGGTCTTCTCCTATAGAGGGCATCATCCATGAACTGGTACATGCTGTACCGACAGGCTACTTCCTTTGCTTCTTCATGCTCCTTAGGGAGCTCTCCTGTTTGGAGGAAACGGACGGTGGGTTGTGTCCATGCCGGAGCCTAGGGCTCGACGGCAAGGACTAAAGGCTCATCCTCGGCCGTAAGGGCAGCTGCTTCTATGGCCAGGGCATGAGGCCCTACCGAGGGTTGCTGCCCTCCGGGAAGTTTCGGACTCCCAGCAATGTCCTTGCCGACGGCTCCTGGGAGCTCAGCGGGAAAGTACTTACTGGGCCTGCCTTCCTTCATTTGTTCTGTCCTATTAATGGTTCAACGGATGGGTGAGTTAGCTGAAGCACAAAGGTACCTAGTTCCATAGGCAACTTGAGGACAACACGCTTTGACAGGTCGTCGACAATGCTGTTCTCCGCTTGGGGAACATGCTCTACTTGCAATCCATCAAAGCGCTCTTCCAACTTCCTCACTTCATCCACATAGGCCTTCATCAACAGGCTCTGGTAGTCCTTGTTTACTTGCTTGACGAGTTGTGAATCACCTCTGACGATGAGCTTTCTGATTCCAAGCTCTGTCGTGATCCTCAGACCGGCCAACAACCCCTCGTACTCCGCCGTGTTGTTCGTCGATTTTCCCGGGGAAAGTGCCTCTGGATTACATACTTGAGGTGCTCTCCGCTGGGCGCGACGAGCAATACGCCGGCACCAGCACCTTGGAGTGAGAAAGCTCCATCAAAGTACATAATCCACTCACTGCTCGTTTCCTTGCCGGGAAGGGTGGTCTCTTGAATCTCCTCATCGGGGGTTGCGGTCCATTTTGCTATGCACTCTGTCAGGCCTTGGCTCTTGATTGTTTAAGTACTTTCAAACTTGAGGCCAAAGCTCCACAGCTCCAACTCCCACTCCGCAATCCTCCCAGTCGCATCTGGGTTGTGCAAGATTCGTTGCAATGGGAGGCGCATGACGACGGTGATTTCATGTGCTTGGAAATAGTGGCGCAACTTTCTCGAGGCCATGAGGAGGCTGAAAATTTACTTCTGCATACCATAATATCTTAACCTAGCCCCCTGCAAGAGAGAACTGACAAAATAGACTGGGTGCTGCACCATCTTGTTCTTCTGTCCTACTTTGCTCATCTGCTCAGACTCCGCCTTGCCGGGATCGGGTCTCGCCAGGGGTTCTATCTTGCCAGCGTCAGATTCTGCCTGGGATGGCCCCGGCCCACCACCCGATGCCTCCGCTGCTACTGCTGCCTCTTCCTCGAGTTCCCTCTGCGGCACCAGCGCGGCACTGACCACTTGATTCATTGCTGCCAAGTATAGTAGCAACGGCTCTTGCGGCTTGGGCGCGACTAGTATCGGCGTGGAGGAGAGATACCTCTTCAAATCTTGTAGTGCGGCCTCTGCCTCCAGAGTCCACTTTACTGGACTTGCCTTTTTCAAAACTTTGAAAAAGAGGAGGGCGCTCTCAGTAGATTTGGAAATGAATCTACTCAGGGCGGCGATGTAGCCGGCGAGCCTACGGACGTCTTTGACCCGCTTTGGTGCGTCAATCTGCTCGATCGCCTTGATCTTGTCGGGATTTTCTTCAATTCCGCGCTGAGACACAAAGAACCCAAGAAGTTTGCCGGATGGGACACCGAACACGAACTTCTCGGGGTTGAGCTTGAGGTTGATCTTACGAAGATTTGCAAATGTTTCTTCTAGGTCTTGTATGAGCGTGGCCCTATCCTTGGTTTGGACCACTATATCATCCATATAGGCTTCCATATTTCTATGTAGTTGGGGCTCAAAATCAATTTGGACTGCTCGGGCAAATGTCGAACCGGCACTCTTCAACCCGAAAGGCATCCGTACAAAATAGTACATACCACATGGGGTGATGAACGCGGTCTTCTCTTCGTCTTCTTTCATCATGAAGATCTGGTGGTATCCTAAATAGGCGTCGAGGAATGACAACAGGTCACACCCAGCATTGGAGTATACAATGCGGTCGATGCGTGGCAAAGGGAAAGGATCCTTCGGACAGGCTTTATTGATATGTATGTAATCAATACACAGCCTCCACTTCCCATTTGCCTTATGCACCACCACCAGATTGGCTCTGCCGCAACGACCTCACCCGCCCACTGCTTCAGCTGGTGGTGTGAGGTGTGCAATGAGGCGCCACCGTCGACACACATGGCCTGTTTATCCTTCTGGAACTCGTGCTCGCCGAACTCGTCATCCTCGTCATGATCATCATCCTCCTCTTTCTTGTCACGGCCCCAAGCGAGCTTCTCTTATTGGTTATCTTTGCCGCGGCGACCCCCTTGGCCGCCACGCTTCTTGCCAGATCCCTCAGCAACATCCTTACCATTCTCCTTGTCTCGCCATTCGTATTCAACCTTCTGCTTTTCAACAAGCAGCTGAACTTGTCGGCAGTTCTGGAGGTCATGGCCCTTGGTGTGGTGGATCTTGCAATACTGCTTGTCGGAGCCTCTTGGCTTGCCGGCAACCGCTAGGGCCAGGTAGGCGGCGCACTTGGCAACCTCCTTGCTGGGGTCGTCAGCCTTGGCCTTTTTGGCGGCACCGAGCTCGCCGGATCCCTCAACGACAAGCACAATCTTGCCCTTGCGCTTCCTGATGCGGTGTCGGCCCTTCTTCGTTAGAGCGGCGGTGTCTTCGTCTGTGGAGTCGGTTTCCGCACCTGCGTCCTCGCCGGGGTACTTCCTCCCCTCTTCAGCTCGAGCACATCTATCGGCCAGAACATAAATTTCAGCCACATCCTTGACCTTGCTCATCGCCAACTCCTCGCGCATCTTGCAGTTGCGCACATTCTGATGGAATGCACTGATAACTGCGGCGGGATGAAAATCTAGGATGTTGTACTGCACTCCGCTGAACCTTTGTATGTACTTGCGCATGTTTTCTCCTTCTTTCTGGGGGATGATGTGCAAATTGCTTGCTTGGCCATGAGCTTGGTGGCCTCCAGTGAAGGCGCCAATAAACTAATGACACAAATCCGACCAAGAAGAAATGGAATCCACTAGCAAGAGCATCAACCACGACATGACGTTGGGTTTGAGTGCCGACGGGAAGTAATTGGCAAGCACCTTGTCATCGCGGGCTCCAGCAGCTTGCATCACGATGGTGTACATGCTAAGGAACTTCGATGGGTGGGTCTTGACGTTGTACTTCTCGCCAACATCGGGCTTGAACATGCAGTGAGAGGGCCACTGGAACTGCCGCAACTCTTGGGTTAAGGCTGGACAACCCACCTCGTAAGGCAGGTCGCCGGGCCCCCCGGTGCCGGGTGGTCCATAGTAGTTCCCACACGCCGATCTGACTGATGGAACGTCTACATCGTTCGATGGTAGTTCGAGCGTCTTCCTGGGCTCGTTCCCGAAGGACTTGAAGTTGGCCGCGGCGGGTTCACGAGTTGGACGACCTGGTGGAAACATTGTCACCAATGTCGGGTCGACGGGCTGATGGCTGTTGTTGCGGTCGCGGTGGTGGAGAGTGCACCGTGGTCACAGCGTCACTGACCCCCCCCCCCACTGCCAGCGTGCACCGGCTCGTCAGGACGCCAGTGTGAGGGTCCTGCTGGAGCGGCTCATCTTTGTTGGCGAAGGTGATAAGGCTTCGGATGGTGGCTCTCCACTCGTCGAGCTTCTCCACAGTGGGGGGGTGGGGGGAGTTGAGGAGTAGCAGCTGCTGGCGTAGGCAGCGGCAAGATCTGTGTAGACTGTGATGCGCTCCGAGTTCTAACTAGGTTAGAAGGGGCTCGGTCACGGCCTCGCGGCCGCGCGCCGCCCGCGCCGGCGTCTAAGCATGCACACCGGCCTGGTTCGTCCTGCGAGTGGCGCATAGGCCTCTTTCTACGGCGGTGTTGCTCATCGCATGTGGCCTGGGAAGGGATCTGCGTGGGCACCAGCTGGGGTGCTGTAGAGGCTGTTGCGCCGCACGTGGGCCGCACGGCCCCGCCCCCGGACCCAGCAACACGCGACTCGTCGTCTTGGATTTGGGCGACGCCGCTCGCCTGGCTCCGATCGCCAGAATGTCGTGGTCGCTCGCGGGCCATGCCTTCGGCCCCATCCATGGGTACCCGACCGTCTGCTTGTGCTGGCGCGGACGGGCCGGCCCCGAACAAACTGATCGTCGTGATCCCCTTTCTCTTGGGGGCCATGGTGATGATGAAGTCGGTGTGCTAACCTTCAAACCGGATTTTCACAACCGCACAGACCACTACCTGGCACGCCAAAGATGTCCGGGGAAACGACACCTATGGTATCACTGGGTCCCTTTTTGCTACGGTTGGCGGGCGCGGGGTTGTGCAAAGAGCAGGTCTAGAAGGCAGCACGAGGATCGTTTACCCAGGTTCGGGCCGCAAGGATGCGTAATACCGTAGTCCTTCTCTGGTGTATATTTGAGTGTTCTTGAGTTAGTGAACTAGCTACGATGCGTGCTTCATCCAAAAAATCCGAATCCTCCCTTTGTACGCCGCGGGTCTCCTTTTATAGTCAAAAGGGGCTGCCACAATGGCACACAGGAGGCGGAAAGGTATACAGTAATCGAGTCTATCTCATGCAACCGTAGGACAAACACATTTAATGCGCTGCCGACGTGCCCTTCTTTCTTTATTGGGGACAGCAAGGCAACTCGTCCCAGCTATCGCCGCCTCGCCTCATTTTGATGCGCGTCTGAACTGACGAGGCGTGTAGTGCCACGTTGGCTAGCTGCTGAGTTGGTGTGGTGGCTGAATCTTCACGAAGATCTACATGCCATAACGCAGGTGCTTGTCGAGTCGGCCTAGAGGCCGCACGTCGCCATGCAGGCGCCTGCCTAGCTGGTGGGTTGGCAGGTTCATGGGAACGACGGTGGAGTCTTGGCAGGCGTGGGCCTGGCTGCGGCCCCGCGGATGTTTTCGGCAAGAGTCTTGCCAGGGCCCTGGCAAGGGTCTTGCCACGACATCTTGGTCATCCCGACAAGGGTCTTGCCGGGGGTCTCGTGGGTATCCTTGGCAAGGATCTTGCCGAGGTTTGTCATCTTCTGGGCGTCATCTAGTCTTGTGTGTTTCTGGTTTCCACAAAGATTTGCATGCCACCATGGAGGTGCCTCCCGAGCCTCGGTTCCAATGCTGTCGATGGCGTCGGAACTCACAGGATCAAGGGTGGTTGCGATGTTGGTGTTGGGCAAGTTGCCCCGGCAAGGTTCTTGCCGGGGCTGTGGAGGCCGCCCCGGCAAGGGCCTTGCCGGGGGAGTCCACCTCGCCACTCTGCTCTTCGTGCTTCTAGCTTGGCGTTGTTCTGGTAGTCTTGTGGCTTTGCTTCCTCCCTCTGCCCCGCTAGGTGTGGCCGCAGGCGCGGTTCCAACTGCTCGCCACAAGTAAAGGGGTACAAAATAGGACCCCTCCTTTTGTGCACCGACACTCGTGGTCGTGGCTGTAGCCTTTTTGACCACTTCCTTCTTGGTACTTGAAGCATTTCTACCAGAACAGCTGGTTGCCTGCATGGTAGACTGCCCAACAGACGGCGAAGCTGGGACGGACTGCTTAGCAGATGGTTTATCTATGCCGGACCGTTGAGTTGGCGGTGCTATTGTGACGGACTGCTAGGCTGTTGGTGCAGAGGCATCAGACTGCTGACCATGCATTGAAGCTATGTTGGGTTTCTGTGCAGGTGGTGCCAACTTGTCGGTGTGCTGAGGAGGCCGTGCCAACATGTTGGTTTGCTGAGTAGGAAGTGCTGATGCATTGGTATGCTGATCACGCGACTACAGACCGACGGACTGATGAGCAGTCGGTTCTGGACCAACAGACTACTTAGCAGACGGTTCTGAAGCGTCAGACTGCTTAGCAGTCCATTCCACCGGGTTGGTCTACTGAGCATGTGCTGCATCTGGGTCTTGCCCCACTGCTTCAGCAGCCGACATTTGAAACGGTGGTGCGTCTTCAGCAGTTGTAGGCCTTGCCACTGGCTGCTTTGGGGCGGAGGATGACATGGCATGTATGGCACAAAGTCAGGCCGGATGATCACAGGTTGATGCATCAGCCCGCGAGATCTGCTATCGCAAGGAGAGCATCACTGGTTGAGGGGCGATAGTGGTTGCTCTTGGCGGGGCTTCAGGGATCTCATTGATGAACTCTATTTGATTTCGTGGCCACTCAATGTGATGTAACAGTGTCTCTCCCAAGGTCCTTTTCTCATCGAAGTCCCCTAGGACATTCTTCAGGGAAATTCATTGAATCCAGGCTCTACTTCAGTCACGTAGCACTTCACACAGCCCGACTTCAATGGCACATTGTCCAAGAAGAGGCCATTTTCCAAGAAGGGTGGGCAAACTCAGGTTGTTGCACATTTTAATGTACCTTCATAATGTGTAAGCACGCCCTTCATTATGTCTTTCATTCCAGATAGATCAGATATAGCATCATCACGCGCAGCTGCAGTCTCAATGTCGCTGGGGTTAGCTGATGCACAACTACTCTTGTGCAGTGTTGTCGCGCAATAAGCAGCATCCTCCATGTCCGCCTCCCCTCCCATCTGCTGGCTATCTGTCAGTGTTAGAGTCTTCTACATCATCATTGACTCCTTAACATCCTTTCGAACAACCGGATAAATCTCCTTCATCAACCTTTCATACAATGCATTCTGCTTCATTTCACTCCTCGCTTTTTCCATGCTGAGCCTCTCTTCTTTGCTGAGTGTGAAAGCCCTCTTGTGCGGGACATTAACACCTATACCCCTTGCACGGCTAGGGGGCTCTTTTGTTTCTAGAGCAATGGACAAAATATCACATGGCCCTGAGTTACTGTAGAACCTTCCAGGGATCTTGGAAGCCTCTAAAATCACTTGATACAGTTCGGCGTTGGTACGTCTCTAACATATCTATAATTATTTATTGTTCCATGCTATTGTATTATCCATCTAGGATGTTTTATATGCATTTATATGCTATTTTATATGAATTTTGGCACTAACCTATTAACCTAGAGCCTAGTGCTAGTTTCTGTTTTTTCCTTGTTTTTGAGTTTTACAGAAAAGGAATACCAAACAGAGTCCAATTGACGTGCCAATTTTTGATGATTTTTTATAGACGAAAAGAAGCCCCGTGAGTAAAAGAGTTGGGCCAGAAGAGTCCCGGGCCGTCCACGAGGGTGGGGGCGCACCCTAACCCCCTGGGCGTGCCCCCCCCTATATTGTGGACGACGTGGGGACCACCCTAACTTGTTCCTGGTGCCAAAAATTCCTATAAATATAGAAACCTCAAGAAAATAACCTAGATCGGGAGTTCCTCCTCTACAAGCCTCCATAGCCACCAAAAACCAATCTAGACCTGTTCCACCACCCTGCCGGAGGGGGTATCCCTCTCCGGTGGCCATCTTCATCATCCAGGCGATATCCGTGGCGAGGAGGGAGTAGTTCACCCTCGGGGATGAGGGTATGTACCAGTAGCTATGTGTTTGATCTCTCTCTCTCTCTCTCTCTTGTTCTTGATTCGACACGATCTTGATGTATCGCAAGCTTTGCTATTATAGTTGGATCTTATGATGTTTCTCCCCCTCTACTCTCTTGTAATGGATTGAGTTTTTCCTTTGAAGTTATCTTATCGGATTGAGTCTTTAAGGATTTGAGAACACTTGATGTATGTCTTGCATGTGCTTATCCGTGGTGAAAATGGGATATTCACGTGATCTACTTGATGTATGTTTTGGTGATCAACTTGCAGGTTCCGTGAACTCGTGAACTTATGCATAGGGGTTGGCACACATTTTCGTCTTGACTCTCCGATAGAAACTTTGCTGCACTCCTTGAAGTTCTTTGTGTTGGTTGAATAAATGAATCTGACATTGTGTGATGCATATCGAATAATCATACCCACGGATACTTGAGATGACAATGGAGTATCTAGGTGACATTAGGGTTTTGGTTGATTTGTGTCTTAAGGTGTTATTCTAATACGAACTATAGGATAGATCATACGGAAAGAATAGCTTCGTGTTATTTTAATACGGACTCTTAAATAGGTCGATCAGAATAACTTTGAGGTGGTTTTGTACCCTACAATAATCGCTTCGTTTGTTCTCCGCTATTAGTGACTTTGGAGTGACTCTTTGTTGCATGTTGAGGGATAGTTATATGATCCAATTATGTTACTATGGTTGAGAGAACTTGCACTAGTGAAAGTTTGATCCCTAGCCTTGTTTTAATGCATTGCAATACCATTTTCGCTCACTTTTATCATTAGTTACCTTGCTATTTTTATATTTTCAGATTACAAAAACCTATGTCCACCATCCATATTGCACTTGTATCACCATCTCTTCGCCGAACTAGTGCACCTATACGATTTACCATTGTGTTGGGTGTTTTGGGGACACAAGAGACCCTTTTTTATTTGTTTGCAGTGTTGTTTGAGAGAGACCATCTTCATCCTACGCCTCCCACGAATTAATTAACCTTAGGTCATCCACTGGAGGGAAATTTGCTATAGACCTCTGCACTTGGAGGCCCAACAACGTCTACAAGGAGAAGGTTGTGTAGTAGACATCAAGCTCTTTTCTGGCGATGTTAGTGGGGAGGTTAACGCTTGAAGGTATATCTTTAGATCTTGCAATAGAATCTTTTAGTTTCTTGCTTTATCACTAGTTTAGTCTATAAAAGAAAACTACAAAAAAAGGAATTAAGGTTGCCTCATATGCTTCATCTTTTTTAATATCTTTCGTGAAAAAAAGGATTCCGATAATTGTGCCTAAGTGTTAGAAGAAGACTGCATTAAAATGTTTGGCACTAAATCTTTGAATGATGTGCATGATTGCAATGTTTTTAGTATTAATTCTTTGAATATCCATGATGCTAATGATATGCAAAGCCACAAGCTTGGGGATGCTATGTTTGATGAAGATGATATTTTTTCTCCCCCATGTTTTGATGAGCAAATTTATTATGATGAAATCATCCCTCCTATCTATGATGATTATTGTGATGACACCTATGCTATAAATAGTAATGATATCCATGAAACTTGTCATCATGATTTTAATTTTCAATTGGATTATGCCTCACATGATAGTTATTTTTTTGAGTTTGCTCCCACTACTATTCATGAGAAGAAATTAGCTTATGTGGAGAGTAATAAAAATTCTATGCTGGTAGATCATGAAAAGAATGCTTTATGTGATGGTTATATTGTTGAATTCATTCATGATGCTACTAAAATTATTATGAGAGAGGAACATTTGCTTCTACATATTGAAATAATATCAAGTTTCCTCTCTATGTGCTTAAAATCTTGAAGTTATGCTTGTTTGGCTTTCCTGTGCAAGTTGATTCTTGTTCCCACAAGTTGTTTTTCTCACAAAATCCCTATGCATAGCAAGTGCGTTAGACTTAAATGTCTTAGTAATATGCTTCATGATGCTCCCCTTTTGTTTCAATTCTTATCTTTTATGTGAGCATCACTGAAATTATCATGCCTAGCTAGAAATGCATTAAAGAAAACAGCTTGTTGGGAGCAACCCAATATTTATCCCGTCTGTTTTTGTGTGTTCACATCAAGGTATTCAGAGTTGGGATTCGGAGTCGGATCGGTTTTCCTTAGACAGAATAGAGTCATAAGATCGAGTCATGGAATCGAGGATTCTACTATATTTACTCAAATAAGATATTTTGTATGTACACAAGAAATTTATATCGGTTCTACAGAGTCTTGACACTAAATATGGAGCAAACAACATACACATCAATGCTAGTTGTATTCCACTTCTTTTTATGGATAACCTACCATCTAGCTCGCATGTATGGAACATATATGAGAGGGAAATATAAATAACATTTAAACCTTCAACGCAAGAAATTTACTTATGTTCTTTTTAGAGTGCGTGAATAGTCGATCACTTGTCTATCTGACCTACAGTGCTATCCTTGAAGGGTCTTGCTCTCCTTCTCCGATCAATCTTGAAGCATCCTCCCTTTCACGCTAATTCCATATGTCGACAAGCCTGATCCTCAATTTTGATCTAGGGTTTCTGAGAGCTAGATCAAAGGTGTCTACGGCTGAGCATTTGGACTTGGGAGGGGAATAAAGGTCCATGAGGTATATGAAAAGGGGTTTGGGTGATGTCATACTATTTTTATACAACTAAATAAACAGCTTAGATAAGTTAGTAGAATTGGATGTAGTCCATACCATACTTGGGATTGTACATTTTTTTATAGGATTCTATCATTTGGATCGCGACTAAACATGGACTCTACCTGATCCAGATTCATAATGGGATTTGGATCGACATGATTCCGTAGGGTCGTGAAGTTGTAGGATTCTAGCAGTCGAATCAGGATTCTAACTACCTTGGTTCACATGATTAAGATACTGTAGTAATCATGTATTATAGCTTTTCTTTCAATAAAATGCCAAGACCTTTGGGATGATCTAGGGTGATTGTTGTTTGATCTCGCTGCTAAAAACAGATAGTATGCGGCCACGAAGATAATTTTCATTTTTTACCAGAGAGCGATAAAATACAAATTCCATCTGTCGTAGATCAACATACAAATTCTCCTGGTCGTCCTAATTTTTCATAATTTTTGGAGTTACAGAAGTATTCGAAACATCCAGATTGCTACAGACTGTTCTCTTTTTGACATATTCTGTTTTCAATTTGTTGTTTGTTTATTTTGATGAATCTATGAGTAGTATCGGAGGGTATGAACCATAGAGAAGTTCGAATATAGTAGGTTTAACACCAGTATGAATTTAGAATGAGTTCACAACAGTACCTAAGTGGTGATTTATTTTCTGATACTAACGAAGCTTATGAGTTTTCTGTTAAGTTTTGTGTTGTGAAATTTTCAAGTTTTGGGTAGAGATTCGATGGACTATGGAACAAGGAGTGGCAAGAGCCTAAGCTTGGGGATGCCCAAGGCACTCCAAGGTAATATTCAAGGACAACCAAGAGCCTAAGCTTGGGGATGCCTCGGATGGCATCCCCTGTTTCATCTTTGTTCATCGATAACTTTACTTGGAGCTATATTTTTATTCACCACATGATATGTGTTTTGCTTGGAGCGTCATTTTATTTTATTTTATTTTGCTTGCTGTTTGAATAAAATACCAAGATCTGAAATTCTTAAATGTTAGAGAGTCTTCACATAGTTGCATAATTATTCAACTAGTCATTGATCATCACTTATATCTTTCGGAGTAGTTTGTCATTTTCTCTAGTGCTTCACTTATAACTTTTAGAGCACGACGGTAGTTTTATTTTGAAGAAATAGATGAACTCTCATGCTTCACTTATGAAATTAGTCCTAATATGATGGGCATCCAAGAGGGATATAATATAAACTTTCATATAGTGTGCATTGAATACTATGAGAAGTCTGATTCCTGATGCTTGTTTTGAGATATGAAGATGGTGATATTAGAGTCATGCTAGTGAGTAGTTGAGAATTTGAGAAATACTTGTGTTAAAGTTTGTGATTCCCGTAGCATGCACGTATGGTGAACCGTTATGTGATGAAGTCGGAGCATGATTTATTTTTTGATTGTCTTCCTTATGAGTGGCGGTCGGGGACAAGCGATGGTCTTTTCCTACCAATCTATCCCCCTAGGAGCATGCGTGTAGTACTTCGTTTCGATAACTAATAGATTTTTGCAATAAGTATGTGTGTTCTTTATGACTAATGTTGAGTCCATGGATTATACACACTCTCACCCTTCTACCTTTGCTAGCCTCTCTTGTGCCATGCAACTTTAACCGGTACCATAACACCCACCATTACCTTCCTGAAAACAGCCACCATACCTACCTATAATGGCATTTGCATAGCCATTCCGAGATATATTGCCATGCAACTTTCCACCGTTCCATTTATTATGACACGCTTGATACGTCTTCGTCATATCTACTTTTGCAAACACTTTTGCCCTTGTTTTGGACTCTAACTTGCATGATTTGAATGGAACTAACCCGGACTGACACTGTTTTCAGCAGAATTACCATGGTGTTATTTATGTGCAGAAACAAACGTTCTCGGAATGACCTGAAACTTCACGGAGCAAATTTTCAGAAAATATGAAAAATACCTACAAAAGAAGAAGGCCAGGGGGCCCACCACCTGTCCACGAGGGTGGGGCGCGCCCCTGCCCCCCTAGGGCGCGCCCCCTACCTCGTGGGCCCCCTGTTGCCTCTCCGACTCCAACTCCAACTCTATATATCTTGTTTCGGGGATAAAAAAATCAGAGAGAAGAATTCATCGCGTTTTACGATACAGAGCCGCCGCCAAGCCCTAAAACTTCTCGGGAGGCCTGATCTGGAGTCCCTTCGGGGCTCCGGAGAGGGGAATCCGTCGCCATCGTCATCATCTACCATCCTCCATCACTAATTTCATGATGCTCACCGTCGTGCGTGAGTAATTCCATCGTAGGCTTGCTGGACGGTGATGGGTTGGATGAGATCTATCATGTAATCAAGTTAGTTTTGTTAGGGTTTGATCCATAGTATCCACTATGTTCTGAGATTGATGTTGCTATGACTTTGCAATGGTTAATGCTTGTCACTAGGGCCCGAGTGCCATGATTTCAGATCTGAACCTATTATGTTTTCATCAATATATGAGTGTTCTTGATCCTATCTTGCAAGTCTATAGTCACCTATTATGTGTTATGGTCCATTAACCCCGAAGTGACAATAATCGGGATACTTACCGGTGATGACCGTAGTTTGAGGAGTTCATGTATTCACTATGTGTTAATGCTTTGTTCCGGTACTCTATTAAAAGGAGGCCTTAATATCCCTTAGTTTCTGTAAGACCCCGCTGCCACGGGAGGGTAGGCCAAAAGATGTCATGCAAGTTCTATTCCATAAGCACGTATGACTATATTCGGAATACATGCCTACATTACATTGACGAACTGGAGCTAGTTCTGTGTCACCCTAGGTTATGACTGTTACATGATGAACCACATCCGGTATAATTATCCATCACCGATCCATTGCCTACGAGCTTTCCATATATTGTTCTCCGCTTAATTACTTTTCCGTTGCTATTGCTATCATCACTACAAAATACCAAATACATTACTTTTACTACCGTTACCTTTTTCTACCATTACCACTACTATCATATTATTTTGCTACTAAATACTTTGCTGCAAATATTAAGTTTCCAGGTGTGGTTGAATTGACAACTCAACTGCTAATACTTGAGAGTATTCTTTGGCTCCCCTTGTGTTGAATAAATAAATTTGGATTGAATACTCTACCCTCGAAAACTGTTGCGATCTCCTATACTTGTGGGTTATCAAGACTATTTTCTGGCGCCGTTGCCTGGGAGCATAGCTCTATTCTTTGAGTCACTTGGGATATATATCTGCTTATCATTATGAAGAACTTGAAAGATCCAAGAACCAAGATTTATCCCTCAACTACAAGGGGAGGTAAGGAACTGCCATCTAGTTCTGCACTTGATTCACCTTCTCTTTTGAGTAAGCTTGCGACACCTACACCTTCTTCTGCTATTCGTTCTGATATGTCGCATGTTATTAATGATGCCACTTCTGCTATGCATGATACTTATGATGAAACTACTTCTATGCTTGATACTACTGTGCCACTTGGTAAATTTCTTGATGAACAACTTGCTAGAGCTAGATAAATTGAAAATATTGAATCTGATGATACTGATGAAAGTGATGATGTAGAATCACTTGTTATTCCTAAGGGTTGTGTTTTTGATCAAGAAGCTTCTTTAGCTATTTTAGCTTGCAAAAATATAAATGAACTCAAAAGGCTATTAGCTAAATGGAGTAAGCAATCTATAAATTCTAGAATGAAACCTGACCCTGCTTCTGCTACTTCACCTATCTTTGTTACTGATAAGGATTATGAATTCTCTGTTGATCCTGATATAATTACTTTGTTTGAATCTGATACCTTTCATGGTTATGAATCTGAAACTGTTGTGGCACATCTTACTAAATTGAATGATATAGCCACCCTGTTCACTAAAGATGAGAGAACTCGTTACTTTTACATCCTTCAAATATTTCCGTTCTCATTAAAGGGTGATGCTAAGATATGGTTTAATTCTCTTGATCCTGGTTGTGTGCGTAGTCCCCAGGATATGATTTATTACTTCTCTGCTAAATATTTCCCTGCTCATAAGAAACAAGTTGCTTTAAGGGATACATATAATTTTGTGCAAATTGAAGAAGAGAGTCTCCCACAAGCTTGGGGGAGGCTTTTCCAATTACTTAATGATTTGCCTGATCATCCTCTTAAGAAAAATGAAATGCTTGATATCTTTTATAATGGACTAACCGATGCCTCCCGAGATTACCTGGATAGTTGTGCTGGTTCTGTTTTCAGGGAAAGAACACCGGATGAAGCTAAAATTCTATTGAATAATATGTTGACAAATGAAAATAATTGGACACCTCCGGAGCCAGTTCCTGAGCCTATTCCTAAACCAACTCCGAAGAAAAGGGGTATTCTATTTTTCAGTCCTGAAGATATGCAAGAGGCGAAGAAATCTATGAAAGAAAAAGGTATTAAAGCTGAAGACGTTAAGAATTTAACTCCTATTGAAGAAATACACGGTCTTAATTTACCGCCTATTGAAGAAACATATGATCTTGATCCCTTACCTATTGAAGAAAATCATGGTCTTGATAACCCAACACAGGTAGTAAAGGTAAATTCTCTCTATAGATATGATAAAACTGGAATCCCATTCACTAAGTTTGCTAGCCCATGCTTAGATGAGTTTGATAAATTTATGGCTAAGCAAGAAAACTTTAATGCTTATTTTGGTAGAAAATTGAAATACAATTCAAATATGCTTCAACACTTGGGTGATTATATGGCTAATGTTAAAGGTGAACTTAAACTTATTAGTAAACATGCTTCCATGGTTACCACTCAAGTAGAACAAGTACTTAAAGCTCAAAATGATTTGCTCAATGAATTGAATAGTAAGAATAATCATAATGCTGTTAGAGTGGCTACTAGAACTGGTAGAATGACTCAGGAACCTTTGTATCCTGAAGGCCATCCTAAGAGAATTGAGCAAGATTCTCAGAGAAATAATATAGATGCACCTAGTCCTTCTAAAAGGAAGAAAAATAAAAATGACATGACCTTGCATGCTTCTAGTGAACCTGTTGTTGAACCACCTGAGAATCCAAATGATATTTCTATGTCTGATGCTGAAACACAATCAGGTAATGAATCTGAAACTAGTGATAATGTTAAGAATAATGTTCATGATGATGCTCAACCTAGTAATGATAATGATATAGAAATTGAACTTGATTTTGATCTTGATAACCCACAATCAAAGAATCAACGTTATGATAAAAAAATACTTTGTTGCTAGGAAACATGGTAAAGAAAGAGAGCCTTGGGTTTAGAAACCCATGCCTTTTCCTCCCAAACCATCTAAGAAAAAGGATGATGAGGATTTTGAGTGCTTTTCTGAAATGATTAGACCTATCTTTTTGCATATGCGATTAACTGATATGCTCAAAACCAATCCTTATGCTAAGTACATGAAATATATTATTACAAATAAAAGAAAGATACCGGAAGCTGAAATTTCCACCATGCTTGCTAATTATACATTTAAGGGTGGAATACCAAAGAAACTTGGAGATCCCGGTGTACCAACTATACCATGCTCTATTAAAAGAAATTATGTTAAAATTGCTTTATGTGATCTTGTAGCCGGTGTTAGTGTTATGCCTCTCTCTTTATAACATAGACTTGATTTGCATAAGTTGACACCTACTGAAATATCTTTGCAAATGGCTGATAAATCAACTGGTATACATGTCGGTATTTGTGAGGATGTGCCTGTTGTAGTTGCAAACGTTACTATTTTAACGGACTTTGTTATTCTTGATATTCCCAGGACGATAGTATGTCTATTATTCTTGGAAGACCCTTTATGAATACTGTAGGGGCTGTTATTGATTGCACTAAATGCAATGTCACTTTTCATGTTAATGGTAATGAGCATACGGTACACTTTCCAAGGAAACAACCTCAAGTTCATAGTATCAACTCTATTGGAATAATGCCATCGATTATATTTGGAGGTTTTGAATTTCCTCTTCCTACTGTCAAGAAGAAATATGGCATTCTTATTATTGGGGATGTGCATATCCCCGTTGAGGTAAAATAGTATTATTTGAAATTTCTCTGATTCCATGTTATTCGGAATGAGTTCGTTAACAAGACTTGATCAACCTTGTTAGTGGATTCCTTTTGATGAGCGTGAGATGGATGAAACTAGAAGGCACAACCTTCTGTACCCTCCTTTTACTTTCTGTTATTTATATTAAATAAAATAAAAATAAATATTTTTCTGTCTGTTATCTGATTATCCGTGCAATATAAAAATACCTCGAAATAAAAGTTCTCCAAATGCCCTGAAATTTAAATATGATTTTTTCCAGAATATTTGAGAATATTTGGCACTAAGAACACAGCAGGGGGGTCAACCACCTGCCCACGAGGGTGGAGGGCGCGCCCTACCCCCCTGGGCGCGCCCCCCTACCTCGTGGGCCCACGGTGGCCCTCCTCCAATTATCCTTTCACCCATACACTCCTTCTTCTTCCCCAAACACGAATATCCAGCTCCAACACGAGTTCTAGCTCACTTTGCTGCCATTTTCGATCTCCTTGCTCAAAGCACCTCTCACAAAACTGCTTGGGGAGATTGTTCCTTGGTATGTGACTCCTCCATTGGTCCAATTAGTTTTTGTTCTATTGCTTTATTCATTGCAAATTTTTGCTGCTTAGGTGACCATGTTCTTGAGCTTGCATGTCAAATTTATATGGTCAAAAGTAGTTTTGATGCATGATATATTCTCTAGGCAATTGTAGGAGTAGTTGCTATCAATATTATTGAGTTCGGTTTACTTTTATTTTGAAGTTACTAAAAATTTCAGAATTTTTCAGAAAATGATGAGGAGACTTTTGAGGGGCTCATCGATCCAAAGCTCGAAGGAAAAGGCACCGAAGCCTAAGTATAATCTGCCGCACACCATGGAGGTTCGGGCGTGTGAATGGCCTTCCATGGATTTCTTGAGAGCAGCCGGGATTTATGAAGATTTTCATGAATTGGCTAAGAATGCAGGCCTCACTGCTTTCCTCCACGACCAATGCAATCAGTATCTCTTACTCACAAATATCTGTGTGCAAAACTTTCATTTCCATTCCAGGAGCTCACCACCTACGGTGGAGTTTTATTTATATGATAAGCATAAGGAGATGTCACTTTATGATTTTTGTCGGGTTTGTTTAGTCCCTTTTGAGGGCAAGACAGTAGAACCACGTCACGATGATGTGGAGGGGTTTATTGATACTATCACTATAGGGGAAACAAGGAAGATTTCTGATGCACGAATCACTAGCATACATTTTCCTGTTTTACGTTATTTTTGCATTATTTGCTAGTCGTTTCTTAATTGGTCGCGGAAACTGTGGAAACCTTAGTATCCCTGATATTATTATTTTGCTCCACGGTTTATATGGTGATAACTCTGTTAGTATGGGCGGCATTATTGCCAAACGGTTAAGTCTGAATCGTACAAAGGGCCCCATCTTTGGAGGCATCTATGCTTCACGCCTAGCTTCACATTTTAACATACCTATTAGGCATTATGAGAAGGAAGAAAAAGTACGGCCTTGCGTTTATCTAGATTATAGAAGTATGGTGGCACATGATTTTATTGTTAAGAATAGGGAAGGAGAGCTTAAATATCAATTGTTCTTTAATAAACATCATCCTGAGACTGTCACCCTGCCTGCTCCTTCTTTGTTTGATTTATCTGTAGGCCAGTACCTTCTTCCGTTGAAGGCTATTCACGCCTACCGGAACCCTGCACCAGCCATGGAGCCATAGCCGGAACCACAGGTTGATCCTTCACGACAGTCTAATTACCAGTGGGATCCAGAGATGATTGTCAGCCAGTGGCAATGGGGGTATTCCTCTTCTTCTCCTCATTACGACCCCAACTACTATTATGGATATCCGCCAGGCCAGTCGTGGCCATAGACCAACTTAGGCCAAAATCCTAAGCTTGGGGGAGTATGTATTTCCCACCGACATTACATTTATGTTTATACACTCATTGCTAGATGTCGGTGCACATACTTTTTCATTTGTATCATCCATGCTAGTTTATTTCCTTTTTATGTTTTCTTCTTGTGTGTGTAATAAACCTTAAGAAAAACAAAAAAAATAGTTGTAGCTTTTAATCAGTTTAATTTCCATGCTTGTAGTAGTAATTAAAAAGAAAACCCAAAAATATTTCCTGTTCTTTTTTTGCTTGTTGGGAGCTTTCCCGTGTAAATAGTTTTGTTTCTTTTCTTTTCTTTGAGGGTCGATAGGAGAAGACCATAATTAAATTGTTGAAGTGGCTCTTTTAGGCATTATTGTTTATATGACAAAAGAGCCCATATTGCCTTGTCTTCTCCTGTTTATTGAATGCTTGCAGATTCCAGCTTAGTCCAATGCACGTGCACTATCATTATTATTCACATTGTTCAGTCGTGTAAGTGAAAGGCAATTATGATGATATATGATGGACTCGCTGAGATGAGAAAAGCTGGTATGAACTCGACCTCTTTTGTTTTTGTAAATATGATTCGTTTCTGATTCAGCCTATTATGAATAAACATGTTTGCAATGACAATTAGAGATAATAGTTTCTTGTGCCATGCTTGATTAGCTATGAGTTATAATGGTTTACCTTGCGTGCCAACATGCTATTGAGATATTTATGATGTGTTATGTTAGTGTGGTATCCTCCTCGGAATGATTTAAGTGGCTTGACTTGGCACATGTTCACGCATGTAGTTGAAACAAAATCAACATAGCCTTCACGATATTTATGTTCATGGTGGATTATATCCTACTATTCGGTGTTGATTAATTTTAATGCATGTTCATGACTGTTGTCGCTCTCTAGATGGCCGCTTCCTAGTCTTTTGCTAGCCTTCACCTGTACTAAGCGGGAATACTGCTTGTGCATCCAATCCCTTAAACCCCAAAGTTATTCCACATGAGTCCACTATACCTACCTATATACGGTATCTACATGCCGTTCCAAGTAAATTTGTATGTGCCAAACTCTAAAACTTCAAATAAATATCTTGTTTTGTATGCTTGAATAGCTCATGTATCAACTAGGGTTGTCTATATCTTCCATGTTAGGCGGGTTATTCTCAAGAGGAGTGGACTCCGCTCCTCACTCACGAGATAAATGGCTGGTCACCGGGATGCCCAGTCCCATGCTTTATGCAAACTAAATCAAAATAATTGCAAACAAAACTCCCCCTAGGACTCTTATTAGTTGGAGGCACTCGTTGTTTCGAGCAATCCATGGATTGATGCTTGTTGGTGGAAGGGGGAGTATAAACTTTACCATTCTGTTTGGGAACCACCTATAATGTGTGTAGCATGGAAGATATCGCCATCTCTTGGTTGTTATGTTGACAATGAAAGTAAACCGCTCCAAATATTATTCACCTCTATTTCAAAACCGAGCTCTGGCACCTCTACAAATCCCTGCTTCCCTCTGCGAAGGGCCTATCTATTTACTTTTATGTTGAGTCATCATCCTCTTATTAAGAAGCACCAGTTGGAGAGCACCGTTGTCATTTGTATTTCATGACTGTTAGTTTACATTGAGTATGACTTGACTGGATCTCTTTTACAATGAATTACAATGTCTAGCCAGTCCTTGGTCTTTAAAGGTGCTCTGCATTTATGTTTTGCGGTCTCAGAAAGGGCTAGCGAAATACCATCTTGTTATATCATATTATGATTGTTTTGAGAAAGTGTTGTCATCCGAGATTTATTATTATTGCTCGCTAGTTGATTGTTCCATAATGAGAAAACTTGAGACCCATGCGTTATTGCAAATGTGGTTAGTTATATACTTTGCTGAAAATTTGAATGTTGGCTTTACATATTTACAACAACAAGAGCAAACAAAGTTTGTAAAAGTTTTTCTTTATCACTTTCAGTTTGTCAACTGAATTGCTTGAGGACAAGCAAAGGTTTAAGCTTGGGGGAGTTGATACGTTTTCGTCGTATCTACTTTTCCAAACACTTTTGCCCTTGTTTTGAACTCTAACTTGGATGACTTGAATGGAACTAACCCGGACTGACGTTGTTTTCAGCAGAATTACCATGGTGTTATTTATGTGCCGAAACAAACGTTCTCGGAATGACCTGAAACTTCACGGAGCAACTTTTCAGAAAATATGAAAAATACCTACAAAAGATGAAGGCCAGGGGGGCCACCACCTGTCCACGAGGGTGGGGGGCACGCCTGCCCCCTAGGGCGCGCCCCCTACCTTGTGGGCCCCCTGTTGCCTCTCCGACTCCAACTCCAACTCTATATATCTTGTTTCAGGGATAAGAAATCAGAGAGAAGAATTCATCGCGTTTTTCATACATGTCAATCTTGATTCATTGCACATCCCGGTACACCGCTGGAGGCATTCATATAGAGTCATATTTTGTTCTAAGTATCATGTTGTAATTCTTGAATTGTTAGTAAATAAAAGTAAGATGATCATCATTATTAGAGCATTGTCCTAGTGAGGAAAGGATGATGGAGACTATGATTGCCCCACAAGGCGGGGTGAGACTCCGGATGAAAAATAAAAAAAGAGGCCATAAAAAAAGAAGGCCCAAAAAAATGAGAGAAAACGAGAGAGGGGGCAATGCTACTATCCTTTTACCACACTTGTGCTTCAAAGTAGCACCATGATCTTCATGATAGAGAGTCTTCTATGTTGTCACTTTCATATACTAGTGGAAATCTTTCATTATAGAACTTTTCTTGTATATTCCAATGATGGGCTTCCTCAAAATGCCCTAGGTCTTCATGAGCAAGTGAGTTGGATGCACACCCACCTAATTTCTTTTTGAGCTTTCATACACTTATAGCTCTAGTGCATCCGTTGCATGGCAATCCCTACTCACTCACATTGATATCTATTGATGGGCATATCCATAATCCGTTGATACGCCTAGTTGATGTGAGACTATCTTCTCCTTTTTGTCTTCTCCACAACCACCATTCTATTCCACCTATAGTGCTATGTCCATGGCTCACGCTCATGTATTGCTTAAAGATTGAAAAAGTTTGAGAACATCAAAAGTATGAAAAAATTGTTTGGCTTGTCATAGGGGTTGTGCATGATTTAAATATTTTGTGTGATGAAGATAGAGCATAGTCAGACTATATGATTTTGTAGGGATAGCTTTCTTTGGCCATGTTATTTTGAGAAGACATATTACATTGTTAGTATGCTTGAAGTATTATTATTTTTATGTCAATATTAAACTTTTGTCTTCAATCTTTCGGATCTGAACATTCATGCCACAATAAAGAAAATTACATTGAAAAATATGTTAGGTAGCATTCCACATCAAAAATTCTGTTTTTGTCATTTACCTACTTGAGGATGAGCAGGAATTAAGCTTGGGGATGCTTGATACGTCTCCAACGTATCTATAATTTTTTATTCTTCCATGCTATTATATTATCCATCTAGGATTTTTATATGCATTTATATGCTATTTTATATGATTTTTGGGACTAACCTATTAACCTAGAGCCCAGTGCCAGTTTTTGTTTTTTCCTTGTTTTTGAGTTTACAGAAAAGGAATACCAAACGGAGTCCAATTAATGTGCCAATTTTTGATGATTTTTTATGGACCAAAATAAGCCCGCGGAGTAAAAGAGTTGGTCTAGAAGAGTCCCGGGCCATCCACGACGGTGGGGGCGCGCC
>NC_041382.1:243707709-243708912 GCF_002162155.2 Triticum dicoccoides | reverse complement strand
TTGCTCCCGATGCCAAAAATTCCTATAAATACAGAAACCTCCAGAGAATAACCTAGATCAGGAGTTCCACCGCCGCAAGCCTCCGTAGCCACCGAAGACCAATCTAGACCCATTCCGGCACCCTACTGAAGGGGGGAATCCCTCTCCGGTGGCCATCTTCATCATCCCGGCGCTCTCCATGACGAGGAGGGAGTAGTTCACAATCGGGGCTGAGGGTATGTACCAGTAGCTATGTGTTTGATCTCTCTCTCTCCCTCTCTCTCTCTCATTTTTTTAATTCGGCACAATCGTGATGCACTAGTAGAAAACAGAGCTTTAAAACCGGTTCGTAAGGGCCTTTAGTGCCGGTTCTGTAACCGGCACTAAAGTGTGGGCACTAAAGGCCCCCCCCTTTAGTACCGGTTCGGCACGAACTGCCACTAAAGGCCCACCACGTGGAGTGATCACTCATTCCAAATCGTCTAACTTCTCGGTCGGTCACCCATCCTCTCACTCCCCCAGCCTGAGCACGCTTAACTTCGGAGTTCTATTCCCCCTACTTTCCAAGTCTGCACTTGTTGTTTTCCTGACAAATGTAAGCTGTCAATCCTATTAACCCTCAGCAGTTTAGCTTGAGCATTAGGTCACTCGTTTCACCATTTGAGTTTGAAACTATTATTCTAAAAACCAGTAATTATTTAGTAACACTAATATTTCTTGAATAAGTTTGACCATAGTTTGACCACAGTTTGACCATAGTTTGACCAGATTTGACCAAAATTTAAAAATTGAAATAATTATTTAGTAACACTAATATTCTTGAATAATTATGTAGTAACATTAATACTTCTTGAATAAGTAGTTTGACCATAGTTTGACCAAAATTAAAAAAAACTGAAATTTGAGCATATCTTTTTTTCCTTTTGGAATTTGAGGATTCTAAAAAATTGCAAACAGGCCATTGGCTGTCAAAATCGGATGCGGATTTTCGGGCTTAATTTTTTGATATATTATACGTTTTTTCTGACATCGTATGCAGAAGTTATAGCCGTTTTACATTTCCTTACAGTTTTTGCAAAGCATGTCCAAATTTAAGTTTTCAAATTTTCATAACTAGTAGGTGTAGTAATATAACTACCTCTCAAAGGATTTTATTTTCTGAAGTTTTTATCATTTTCTTTTGATTTTTTTCAAAACTGAAATAACTATACACGCGGGGGGGGG
>NC_041382.1:243689461-243707344 GCF_002162155.2 Triticum dicoccoides | reverse complement strand
TTCATGGCACAACCCGGTACTAAAGGTTAGCCCTTTAGTACCGGTTTGTGCCACGAACCGGTACTAAAGGTGATCATGGGGCAAACTCAGGTTGTTGCACATTTTAATGTACCTTCATAATGTGTAAGCACGCCCTTCATTATGTCTTTCATTCCAGATAGATCAGATATAGCATCATCACGCGCAGCTGCAGTCTCAATGTCGCTGGGGTCAGCTGATGCACCACTACTCTTGTGCAGTGTTGTCGCGCAATAAGCAGTATCCTCCATGCCCTCCTCCCCTCCCATCTGCTGGCTATCTGTCAGTGTTAGAGTCTTCTACATCATCATTGACTCCTTAACATCCTTTCGAACAACCGGATAAATCTCCTTCCTCAACCTTTCATACAATGCATTCTGCTTCATTTCACTCCTCGCTTTTTTCATGCTGAGCCTCTCTTCTTTGCTGAGTGTGAAAGCCCTCTTGTGCGGGACATTAACACTTATACCCCTTGCACGGCTAGGGGGCTCTTTTGTTTCTAGAGCAATGGACAGAATGTCACATGGCCCTGAGTTACTGTAGAACCTTCCAGGGATCTTGGAAGCCTCTAACATCACTTGGTACAGTTCGGCATTGGTACGTCTCCAACATATCTATAATTTTTTATTGTTCCATGCTATTGTATTATCCATATAGGATGTTTTATATGCATTTATATGAATTTTGGCACTAACCTATTAACCTAGAGCCCAGTGCCAGTTTCTGTTTTTTCCTTGTTTTTGAGTTCTACAGAAAAGGAATACCAAACAGAGTCCAATTGACGTGCCAATTTTTGATGATTTTTTCTGGACCAAAAGAAGCCCCTGAAGTAAAAGAGTTGGGCCAAAAGAGTCTCGGGCCGTCCACGAGGGTGGGGGCACGCCCTAACCCCCCGGGTGTGCCCCCCTATATCGTGGACGACGCGGGGACCCCCCTAACTTGTTCCCGACGCCAAAAATTCCTATAAATACAGAAACCTCCAGAAAATAACCTAGATCGGGAGTTCCGCCTCTACAAGCCACCGTAGCCACTGAAAACCAATATAGACCTATTCCGGCACCCTTCCGGAGGAGGGAATCCCTCTCCGGTGGCCATCTTCATCATCCAGGCGATATCCGTGGCGAGGAGGGAGTAGTTCACCCTCGGGGCTGAGGGTATGTACCAGTAGCTATGTGTTTGATCTCTCTCTCTCCTATTCTTGATTCGACACGATCTTGATATATCGCAAGCTTTGCTATTATAGTTGGATCTTATGATGTTTCTCCCCCTCTACTCTCTTGTAATGGATTGAGTTTTCCCTTTGAAGTTATCTTATCGGATTGAGTCTTTAAGGATTTGAGAACACTTGATGTATGTCTTGCATGTGCTTATCCGTGGTGACAATGGGATATTCACGTGATCTACTTGATGTATGTTTTGGTGATCAACTTGCGGGTTCCGTGAACTCGTGAACTTATGCATAGGGGTTGGCACACATTTTCGTCTTGACTCTCCGGTAGAAACTTTGGTGCACTCCTTGAAGTTCTTTGTGTTGGTTGAATAAATGAATCTGACATTGTGTGATGCATATCGAATAATCATACCTACGGATACTTGAGGTGACAATGGAGTATCTAGGTGACATTAGGGTTTTGGTTGATTTGTGTCTTAAGGTGTTATTCTAATATGAACTATAGGATAGATCGTACGGAAAGAATAGCTTCGTGTTATTTTAATACGGACTCTTAAATAGGTCGATCAGAAAAACTTTGAGGTGGTTTTGTACCCTACAATAATCGCTTCGTTTGTTCTCCGCTATTAGTGACTTTGGAGTGACTCTTTGTTGCATGTTGAGGGATAGTTATATGATCCAATTATGTTACTATGGTTGAGAGAACTTGCACTAGTGAAAGTATGAACCCTAGCCTTGTTCTAATGCATTGCAATACCGTTTTCGCTCACTTTTATCATTAGTTACCTTGCTATTTTTATATTTTCAGATTACAAAAACCTATGTCTACCATCCATATTGCACTTGTATCACCATCTCTTCGCCGAACTAGTGCACCTATACGATTTACCATTCTGTTGGGTGTTTTGGGGACACTAGAGACCCTTTTTTATTTGTTTGCAGGGTTGTTCGAGAGAGACCATCTTCATCCTACGCCTCCCACGAATTAATTAACCTTAAGTCATCCACTGGAGGGAAATTTGCTACAGACCTCTGCACTTGGAGGCCCAACAACGTCTACAAGAAGAAGGTTGTGTAGCAGACATCAAGCTCTTTTCTGGCGACGTTGTCGGGGTGGTTAATGCTTGAAGGTATATCTTTAGATCTTGCAATAGAATCTTTTAGTTTCTTGTTTTATCACTAGTTTAGTCTATAAAAGAAAACTACAAAAAAGGAATTAAGGTTGCCTCATATGCTTCATCTTTTTAATGTCTTTCGTGAAAAAAAGGATTCCGATAATTGTGCCTAAGTGTTAGAAGAAGACTGCATTAAAATGTTTGGCACTAAATCTTTGAATGATGTGCATGATTGCAATGTTTTTAGTATTAATTCTTTGAATATCCATGATGCTAATGATACGCAAAGCCACAAGCTTGGGGATGCTATGTTTGATCAAGATGATATTTTTGTCCCCCATGTTTTGATGAGCAAATTTATTATGATGAAATCATCCCTCCTATCTATGATGATTATTGTGATGACACCTATGCTATAAATAGTAATGATAGCCATGAAACTTGTCATCATGATTTTAATTTTCAATTGGATTATGCCTCACATGATAGTTATTTTGTTGAGTTTGCTCCCACTACTATTCATGAGAAGAAATTTGCTTATGTGGAGAGTAATAAAAATTCTATGCTTGTAGATCATGAAAAGAATGCTTTATGTGATGGTTATATTGTTGAATTCATTCATGATGCTACTGAAATTATTATGAGAGAGGAACATTTGCTTCTACATATTGCAATAATATCAAGTTTCCTCTCTATGTTCTTAAAATCTTGAAGTTATGCTTGTTTGGCTTTCCTGTGCAAGTTGATTCTTGTTCCCACAAGTTGTTTTTCTCACAAAATCCCTATGCATAGGAAGTGCATTAGACTTAAATGTCTTACTAATATGCTTCATGATGCTCCCATTATGTTTCAATACTTATCTTTTATGTGAGCATCACTGAAATTATCATGCCTAGCTAGAAATGCATTAAAGAAAACCGCTTGTTGGGAGCAACCCAATATTTACCCGTCTGTTTTTGTGTGTTCACATCAAGGTATTCAGAGTTGGGATTCGGAGTCGGATCAGTTTTCCTTAGACAGAATCGAGTCATAAGATCGAGTCATGGAATCGAGGATTCTACTTGATTTACTCAAATAAGATATTTTGTATTTACACAAGAAATTTATATGGGTTCTAGAGAGTCTTGACACTAAATATGGAGCAAACAACATACACATCAATGCTAGTTGTATTCCACTTCTTTTATGGATAACCTACCATCTAGCTCGCATGTATGGAACATATATGAGAGGGAAATATATATAACATTTAAACCTTCAATGCAAGAAATTTACTTATGTTCTTTTCAGAGTGCGTGAATAGTCGATCACTTGTCTATCTGACCTACAGTGCTAACCTTGAAGGGTCTTGCTCTCCTTCTCCGATCAATCTTGAAGCATCCTCCCTTTCACGCCAATTCCATATGTCGACAAGCTTGATCCTCAATTTTGATCTAGGGTTTCTGAAAGCTAGATCAAAGGTGTCTACGGCTGAGCATTTGAACTTGGGAGGGGAATAAAGGTTCATGAGGTATATGAAAAGGGGTTTGGGTGATGTCATACTATTTTTATACAACTAAATAAACGGCTTAGATAGGTTAGTAGAATTGGATGTAGTCCATAACATACTTGGGATTGTACAATTTTTTATAGGATTCTATGATTTGGATCGCGACTCAACATGGACTCTACCTGATCCAGATTCATAGTGGGATTTGGATCGACATGATTCCGTAGGGTCGTGAAGTCGTAGGATTCTAGCAGTCGAATCGCGATTCTGACTACCTTGGTTCACATGATTAAGATACTGTAGTAATCATCTATTATAGCTTTTGTTTCAATAAATTGCCAAGACCTTTGGGATGATCTAGGGTGATTGTTGTTTGATCTCGCTGATAAAAACAGATAGTATGCACCCACGAAGATAATTTTCATTTTTTACCAGAGAGCGATAAAATACCAATTCCATCTGTTGTAGATCAATATACAAATTCTCCTGGTCGTCCTAATTTTTCATAATTTTTGGAGTTACAGAAGTATTCGAACCATCCAGATTGCTACAGACTGTTCTCTTTTTGACATATTCTGTTTTCTATTTGTTGTTTGTTTATTTTGATGAATCTATGAGTAGTATCGGAGGGTATGAACCATAGAGAAGTTGGAATATATTAGGTTTAACACTAGTATGAATTTAGAATGAGTTCAAAACAGTACCTAAGTGGTGATTTATTTTCTGATACTAACGGAGCTTACGAGTTTTCTGTTAAGTTTTGTGTTGTGAAATTTTCAAGTTTTGGGTAGAGATTCGATGGACTATGGAACAAGGAGTGGCAAGAGCCTAAGCTTGGGGACGCCCAAGGAACTCCAAGGTAATATTCAAGGATAACCATGATCCTAAGCTTGGGGTTGCCCGGATGGCATCCCCTGTTTCATCTTTGTTCATCGATAACTTTACTTGGAGCTATATTTTTATTCACCACATGATATGTGTTTTGCTTGGAGCATCATTTTATTTTATTTTATTTTGCTTGCTGTTTGAATAAAATACCAAGATCTGAAATTCTTAAATGTTAGAGAGTCTTCACATAGTTGCATAATTATTCAACTAGTCATTGATCATCACTTATATCTTTTGGAGTAGTTTGTCATTTGCTCTAGTGCTTCACTTATATCTTTTAGAGCACGACGTTAGTTTTATTTTGAAGAAATAGATGAACTCTCACGCTTCACTTATGAAATTAGTCCTAATATGTTGGGCATCCAAGAGGGATATAATAAAAACTTTCATACAGTGTGCATTGAATACTATGAGAAGTCTGTTTCCTTATGCTTGTTTTGAGATATGAAGATGGTGATATTAGAGTCATGCTAGTGAGTAGTTGTGAATTTGAGAAATACTTGTGTTAAAGTTTGTGATTCCCGTAGCATGCACGTATGGTGAACCGTTATTTGATGAAGTCGGAGCATGATTTATTTTTTGATTGTCTTCCTTATGAGTGGCGGTCGGGGACAAGCGATGGTCTTTTCCTACCAATCTATCCCCCTAGGAGCATGCGTGTAGTACTTCGTTTCGATAACTAATAGATTTTCGCAATAAGTATGTGTGGTCTTTATGACTAATGTTGAGTCCATGGATTATACGCACTCTCACCCTTCCACCATTGCTAGCCTCTCTTGTGCCGTGCAACTTAACCGGTACCATAACACCCACCATTACCTTCCTCAAAACAGCCACCATACCTACCTATAATGGCATTTCCATAGCCATTCCGAGATATATTGCCATCCAACTTTCCACCATTCCATTTATTATGACACGCTTGATACGTCTCCGTCGTATCTACTTTTGCAAACACTTTTGCCCTTGTTTTGGACTCTAACTTGCATGATTTGAATGGAACTAACCCGGACTGACGCTGTTTTTCAGCAGAATTACCATGGTGTTATTTATGTACAGAAACAAACATTCTCGCAATGACCTGAAACTTCACGGAGCAACTTTTTAGAAAATATGAAAAATACCTGCAAAAGATGAAGGCCAGGGGGCCCACCACCTATCCACGAGGGTGGGGGGCGCGACCCTACCTCGTGGGCCCCCTGTTGCCTCTCCGACTCCAACTCCAACTCTATATATCTTGTTTCAGGGATAAAAAATCAGAGAGAAAATTCATCGCGTTTTACGATATGGAGCCGCCGCCAAGGCATAAAACCTCTCGGGAGGGCTGATCTGGAGTCCCTTCGGGGCTCCGGAGAGGGGAATCCGTCACCATTGTCATCATCTACCATCCTCCATCACCAATTTCATGATGCTCACCGCCGTGCATGAGTAATTCCATCGTAGGCTTGCTGGACGGTGATGGGTTGCATGGGATCTATCATGTAATCAAGTTAGTTTTGTTAGGGTTTGATCCATAGTATCTACTATGTTCTGAGATTGATGTTGCTATGACTTTGCTATGGTTGATGCACTAGGGCCCGAGTGCCATGATTTCAGATCTGAACCTATTATGTTTTCATCAATATATGAGTGTTCTTTATCCTATCTTGCAAGTCTATAGTCACCTATTATGTGTTATGATCCGTTAACTCCGAAGTGACAATAATTGGGATACTTACCGGTGATGACCGTAGTTTGAGGAGTTCATGTATTCACTATGTGTTAATGCTTTGTTCCAGTACTCTATTAAAAGGAGGCCTTAATATACCTTAGTTTCCGTAAGACCCCGCTGCCACAGGAGGGTAGGACAAAAGATGTCATGCAAGTTCTATTCCATAAGCACGTATGACTATATTCGGAATACATGCCTACATTACATTGACGAACTGGAGCTAGTTCTGTGTCACCCTAGGTTATGACTGTTACATGATGAACCACATCCGGTATAATTATCCATCACCGATCCATTGCCTACGAGCTTTCCATATATTGTTCTCCGCTTAATTACTTTTCCGTTGCTATTGCTATCATCACTACAAAATACCAAATACATTACTTTTACTACCGTTACCTTTTTCTACCATTACCACTACTATCATATTATTTTGCTACTAAATACTTTGCTGCAAATATTAAGTTTCCAGGTGTGGTTGAATTGACAACTCAACTGCTAATACTTGAGAGTATTCTTTGGCTCCCCTTGTGTTGAATAAATAAATTTGGATTGAATACTCTACCCTCGAAAACTGTTGCGATTTCCTATACTTGTGGGTTATCAAGACTATTTTCTGGCGCCGTTGCCTGGGAGCATAGCTCTATTCTTTGAGTCACTTGGGATATATATCTGCTTATCATTATGAAGAACTTGAAAGATCCAAGAACCAAGATTTATCCCTCAACTACAAGGGGAGGTAAGGAACTGCCATCTAGTTCTGCACTTGATTCACCTTCTCTTTTGAGTAAGCTTGCGACACCTACACCTTCTTCTGCTATTCGTTCTGATATGTCGCATGTTATTAATGATGCCACTTCTGCTATGCATGATACTTATGATGAAACTACTTCTATGCTTGATACTAGTGTGCCACTTGGTAAATTTCTCGATGAACAACTTGCTAGAGCTAGATAAATTGAAAATATTGAATCTGATGATACTGATGAAAGTTATGATGAAGAATCACTTGTTATTCTTAAGGGTTATGTTTTTGATCAAGAAGCTTCTTTAGCTTTTTTAGCTTGCAAAAATAGAAATGAACTCAAAAGGCTATTAGCTAAATGGAGTAAGCAATCTCTAAATGCTAGAATGAAACCTGACCCTGCTTTTGCTACTTCACCTATCTTTGTTACTTATAAGGATTATGAATTCTCTGTTGATCCTGATATAATTACTTTGGTTGAATCTGATCCTTTTCATGGTTATGAATCTGAAACTGTTGTGGCACATCTTACTAAATTGAATGATATAGCCACCCTGTTCACTAAAGATGAGAGAACTCGTTACTTTTACATCCTTAAAATATTTCCGTTCTCATTAAAGGGTGATGCTAAGATATGGTTTAATTCTCTTGATCCTGGTTGTGTGCGTAGTCCCCAAGATATGATTTATTACTTCTCTGCTAAATATTTCCATGCTCATAAGAAACAAGCTACTTTAAGGGATACATATAATTTTGTGCAAATTGAAGAAGAGAGTCTCCCACAAGCTTGGGGGAGGCTTTTCCAATTACTTAATGATTTGCCTGATCATCCTCTTAAGAAAAATGAAATGCTTGATATCTTTTATAATGGACTAACCGATGCCTCCCGAGATTACCTGGATAGTTGTGCTGGTTCTGTTTTCAGGGAAAGAACACCGTATGAAGCTAAAATTCTATTGAATAATATGTTGACAAATGAAAATAATTGGACACCTCCGGAGCCAGTTCCTGAGCCTATTCCTAAACCAACTCCGAAGAAAAGGGGTATTCTATTTCTCAGTCCTGAAGATATGCAAGAGGCAAAGAAATCTATGAAAGAAAAAGGTATTAAAGCTGAAGATGTTAAGAATTTAACTCCTATTGAAGAAATACACGGTCTTGGTTTACCGCCTGTTGAAGAAACATATGATCTTGATCCCTTACCTATTGAAGAAACTCATGGTCTTGATAACCCAACAAAGGTAGTAAAGGTAAACTCTCTCTATAGATATGATAAAGCTGAAATCCCATTTACTAAGTTTGCTAGCCCATGGTTAGATGAGTTTGATAAATTTATGGCTAAGTAAGAAAACTTTAATGCTTATTTTGGTAGACAATTGAAATACAATTCAAATATGCTTCAACACTTGGGTGATTATATGGCTAATGTTAAAGGTGAACTTAAACTTTTTAGTAAACATGCTTCTATGGTTACCACTCAAGTAGAACAAGTACTTAAAGCTCAAAATGATTTGCTCAATGAATTGAATAGTAAGAATAATGATAATGTTGGTAGAGTGGCTACTAGAACTGGTAGAATGACTCAGGAACCTTTGTATCCTGAAGGCCATCCCAAGAGAATTGAGCAAGATTCTCGGAGAAATAATATAGATGCACCTAGTCCTTCTAAAAGGAAGAAAAATAAAAATGACAGGACTTTGCATGCTTCTAGTGAACCTGTTGTTGAACCACCTGAGAATCCAAATGATATTTCTATGTCTGATGCTGAAACACAATCAGGTAATGAATCTGAAACTAGTGATAATGTTAACGATAATGTTCATAACGATGCTCAACCTAGTAATGATAATGACATAGAAATTGAACCTTTGTTGATCTTGATAACCCACAATCAAATAATCAACGTTATGATAAAAAAGACTTTGTTGCTAGGAAACATGGTAAAGAAAGAAAGCCTGGGGTTTAGAAACCCATGCCTTTTCCTCCCAAACCATCCAAGAAAAAGGATGATGAGGATTTTGAGTGCTTTTCTGAAATGATTAGACCTATCTTTTTGCATATGCGATTAACTGATATGCTCAAAACCAATCCTTATGCTAAGTACATGAAAGATATTATTACAAATAAAAGAAAGATACCACAAGCTGAAATTTCCACCATGCTTGCTAATTATACATTTAAGGGTGGAATACCAAAGAAACTTGGAGATCCCGGTGTACCAACTATACCATGCTCCATTAAAAGAAATTATGTTAAAACTGCTTTGTGTGATCTTGTAGCCGGTGTTAGTATTATGCCTCTCTCTTTATATCGTAGACTTGATTTGAATAAGTTGACACCTACTGAAATATCTTTGCAAATGGATGATAAGTCAACTGCTATACATGTCGGTATTTGTGAGGATGTGCCTGTTGTAGTTGCAAACATTACTATTTTAACAGACTTCATTATTCTTGATGTTCCCCAGGACGATAGTATGTCTATTATTCTTGGAAGACCCTTCTTGAATACTGTAGGGGCGGTTATTGATTGCACTAAAGGCAATGTCAATTTTCATGTTAATGGTAATGAGCATACGGTACAATTTTCGAGGAAACAACCTCAAGTTCATAGTATCAACTCTATTGGAATAATGCCATCGATTATATTTGGAGGTTTTGAATTTCCTCTTCCTAGTGTCAAGAAGAAATATGATATTCTTATTATTGGGGATGTGCATATCCCCGTTGAGGTAACATAGTGTTATTCGAAATTTCTCCGGTTCCATGTTATTCGGAATGAGTTCGTTAACAAGACTTGATCAACATTGTTAGTGGATTCCTTTTGATGAGCATGAGATGGATGAAACTAGAAGGCACAAGCTTCTGTACCCTCCTTTTACTTTCTGTTATTTATACTAAATAAAATAAAAATAAATATGTTTCTGTCTGTTATCTGATTATCCGTGCAATATAAAAATACCTCGAAAATAAAAGTTCTCCAAATGCCCTGAAATTTAAATATGATTTTTTTAGAATATTTGGCACTAAGAACACAACAGGGGGGTCAAGCACCTACCCACGAGGGTGGAGGGCGTGCCCTACCCCCTGGGCGCGCCCCTGCCTCGTGGGCCAATGGTGGCCCTCCTCCACTTATCCTTTCACCCATACACTCCTTCTTCCTCCCCAAACACGAATATCCAGCTCTAGCACGAGTTCTAGCTCACTTTGCTGCCATTTTCGATCTCCTTGCTCAAAGCACCTCTCACAAAACTGCTTGGGAGATTGTTCCTTGGTATGTGACTCCTCCATTGGTCCAATTAGTTTTTGTTCTAGTGCTTTATTCATTGCAAATTTTTGCTGCTTAGGTGACCATGTTCTTGAGCTTGCATGTCAATTTTATATGGTCAAAAGTAGTTTTGATGCATGATATATTCTCTAGGCACTTGTAGGAGTAGTTGCTATCAATATTATTGAGTTCGGTTTACTTTTATTTTGAAGTTACTAAAAATTTCAGAATTTTTCAGAAACTGATGAGGAGACTTTTGAGGGGCTCATCGAGCCAAAGCTAGAAGGAAAAGGCACCGAAGCCTAAGTATAATCTGCCACGCACCATGGAGATTCGGGCGTGTGAATGGCTTCCGAGGATTTCTTGAGAGCAGCCGGGATTTATGAAGATTTTCATGAATTGGCTAAGAATGCAGGCCTCACCGCTTTCCTCCACGACCAATGCAATCAGTATCTCTTACTCACAAATATCTGTGTGCAAAACTTTCATTTCCATTCCAGGAGCTCACCACCTACGGTTGAGTTTTATTTATATGATAAGCATAAGGAGATGTCACTTTATGATTTTTGTCTGCTTTGTTTAGTCCCTTTTGAGGGCAAGACAGAAGAACCACGTCACGATGATGTGGAAGGGTTTATTGATACTATCACTGTAGGGGAAACAAGGAAGATTTCTGATGCACGAATCACTAGCATACATTTTCCTGTTTTACGTTATTTTTGCATTATTTGCTTGTTGTTTCTTAATTGGTCACGGAAACTATGGAAACCTTAGTATCCCTGATATTATTATTTTGCTCCACGGTTTATATGGTGATAACTCTGTTAGTATGGGCGGCATTATTGCCAAACGGTTAAGTCTGAATCGTACAAAGGGCCCCATCTTTGGAGGCATCTGTGCTTCACGCCTAGCTGCACATTTTAACATACCTATTAGGCATTATGAGAAGGAAGAAAAAGTACTGCCTCGTGTTTATCTAGATTATAGAAGTATGGTGGCACATGATTTTATTGTTAAGAATAGGGAAGGAGAGCTTAAATATCAATTGTTCTTTAATAAACATCATCCTGAGACTATCACCCTACCTGCTCCTTCTTTGTTTGATTTATCTATAGGCCAGTACCTTGTTCCATTGAAGGCTATTCACGCCTACCGGAACCCTGCACCAGCCATGGAGCCATAGCCGGAACCACAGGTTGATCCTTCACGACAGTATAATTACCAGTGGGATCCGAAGATGATTGTCAGCCAGTGGCAATCAGAGTCTTCCTCTTCTTCTCCTCATTACGACCCCAACTACTATTATGGATATCCGCCAGGCCAGCCGTGGCCATAGACCAACTTAGGCCAAAAGCCTAAGCTTGGGGGAGTACGTATTTCCCACTGACATTACATTTATGTTTATACACTCATTGCTAGATGTCGGTGCACATACTTTTTCATTTGTATCATCCATGCTAGTTTATTTCCTTTTTATGCTTTCTTCTTGTGTGTTTAATAAACCTTAAGAAAAACCAAAAAAAATTAGTTGTAGCTTTTAATCAGTTTAATTTCCATGCTTGTAGTAGTAATTAAAAAGAAAACCCAAAAATATTTCCTGTTCTTTTTTGCTTGTTGGGAGCTTTCCCGTGTAAATAGTTTTGTTTCTTTTCTTTTCTTTGAGGGTCGATAGGAGAAGACCATAATTAAATTGTTGAAGTGGCTCTTTTATGCATTATTGTTTATC
The DNA here is from genome assembly GCF_002162155.2 of Triticum dicoccoides. Lineage (NCBI taxonomy): Eukaryota > Viridiplantae > Streptophyta > Magnoliopsida > Poales > Poaceae > Triticum > Triticum dicoccoides. The sequence continues at coordinate 243,695,214 of NC_041382.1, read as the reverse complement.
TGACAAAAGAGCTCATATTGCCTTGTCTTCTCCTGTTTATTGAATGCTTGCAGATTCCAGCTTAGTCCAATGCACGTGCACTATTATTATTATTCACATTGTTCAGTCGTGTAAGTGAAAGGCAATTATGATGATATATGATGGACTCGCTGAGATGAGAAAAGCTGGTATGAACTCGACCTCTTTTGTATTTGTAAATATGATTAGTTCATCATTTCTGATTCAGCCTATTATGAATAAACATGTTTGCAATGACAATTAGAGATCATAGTTTCTTGTGCCATGCTTGATTAGCTATGAGTTATAATGGTTGACCTTGCGTGCCAACATGCTATTGAGATAGTTATGATGTGGTATGATAGTGTGGTATCCTCCTCGGAATGATTTAAGTGACTTGACTTGTTACATGTTCACGCATGTAGTTGAAATAAAATCAACATAGCCTTCATGATATTTATGTTCATGGTGGATTATATCCTACTCATGCTTGTATTCGATGTTGATTAATTTTAATGCATGTTCATGACTGTTGTCGCTCTCTAGATGGTCGCTTCCCAGTCTTTTGCTAGCCTTCACCTGTACTAAGCGGGAATACTGCTTGTGCATCCAATCCCTTAAACCCCAAAGTTCTTCCACATGAGTCCACTATACCTACCTATATACGGTATCTACCTGCCATTCCAAGTAAATTTGTATGTGCCAAACTCTAAAACTTCGAATAAATATCCTGTTTTGTATGCTCGAATAGCTCATGTATCAACTAGGGTTGTCTGTATCTTCCATGTTAGGCGGGTTATTCTCAAGAGGAGTGGACTCCGCTCCTCACTCACGAGATAAATGGCTTGTCACTGGGATGCCCAGTCCCATGCTTTATGCAAACTAAATCAAAATAATTGCAAACAAAACTCCCCCTGGGACTCTTATTAGTTGGAGGCACTCATTGTTTCGAGCAATCTCTTGGTTGTTATGTTGACAATTAAAGTATACCGCTCAAAATATTATTCACCTCTATTTCAAAACCGAGCTCTGGCACCTCTACAAATCCCTGCTTCCCTCTGCGAAGGGCCTATCTATTTAATTTTATGCTGAGTCATCATCCTCTTATTAAAAAGCACCAGTTGGAGAGCACCGCTGTCATTTGCATTTCATGACTGTTAGTTTACATTGAGTATGACTTGACTAGATCTCTTTTACAATGAATTACAATGTCTAGTCAGTCCTTGGTCTTTAAAGGTGCTCTGCATTTATGTTTTGTGGTCTCAGAAAGGGCTAGCGAGATACCATCTGGTTATATCATATTATGATTGTTTTGAGAAAGTGTTGTCATCCGAGATTTATTATTATTGCTCGCTAGTTGATTATGCCATAATGAGAAAACTTGAGACCCATGCGTTATTGCAAATGTGGTTAGTTATATTCTTTGCTAAAAACTTGAATGCTGGCTTTACATATTTACAACAACAAGAGCAAACAAAGTTTGTAAAAGTTTTTCTTTATCACTTTCAGTTTGTCAACTGAATTGCTTGAGGACAAGCAAAGGTTTAAGCTTGGGGGAGTTGATACGTCTCCGTCGTATCTACTTTTCCACATACTTTTGCCCTTGTTTTGGACTCTAACTTGGATGATTTGAATGGAACTAACCCGGACTGACGCTGTTTTCAGCAGAATTACCATGGTGTTATTTATGTGCAGAAACAAACGTTCTCGGAATGACCTGAAACTTCACGGAGCAACTTTTCAGAAAATATGAAAAATACCTGCAAAAGATGAAGGCCAGGGGCCCACCACCTGTCCACGAGGGTGGGGGGCACGCCTGCCCCCTAGGGCGCGCCCCCTACCTTGTGGGCCCCCTGTTGCCTCTCCGACTCCAACTCCAACTCTATATATCTTGTTTCAGGGAGAAAAAAATCAGAGAGAAGAATTCATCATGTTTTACGATACAGAGCCGCCGCCTAGCCCTAAAACCTCTCGGGAGGGCTGATCTGGAGTCCGTTCGGGGCTCCGGAGAGGGGAATCTGTCGCCGTCGTCATCATCAACCATCCTCCATCACCAATTTCATGATGCGCACCGCCGTGCGTGAGTAATTCCATCGTAGGCTTGTTGGACGGTGATGGTTTGGATGGGATCTATCATGTAATCAAGTTAGTTTTGTTAGGGTTTGATCCCTAGTATCCACTATGTTCTCAAATTGATGTTGCTATGACTTTGCTATGCTTAATGCTTGTCACTAGGGCCCGAGTGCCATGATTTCAGATCTGAACCTATTATGTTTTCATCAATATATGAGTGTTCTTGATCCTATCTTGCAAGTCTATAGTCACCTATTATATGTTATGATCCGTTAACCCCGAAGTGACAATAATCGGGATACTTACCGGCGATGACCGTAGTTTGAGGAGTTCATGTATTCACTATGTGTTAATGCTTTTTTCTGGTACTCTACTAAAAGGAGGCCTTAATATCCCTTAGTTTCCGTAAGGACCCCGCTGCCACGGGAGGGTAGGACAAAAGATGTCATGCAAGTTCTTTTCCATAATCATGTATGACTATATTCGGAATACATGCCTACATTACATTGACGAACTGGAGTTAGTTCTGTGTCACCCTAAGTTATGACTGTTACATGATGTACCGCATCCGACATAATTCTCCATCACCGATCCATTGCCTACGAGCTTTCCATATATTGTTCTCCGCTTATTTATTTTTCCGTTGCTATTGCTATAATCACTACAAAATACCAAAAACTTTACTTTTACTACTGTTACCTTTTGCTACCGTTACCACTACTATCATATTATTTTGCTACTAAATACTTTGCTGCAGATATTATGTTTCCAGGTGTGGTTGCATTGACAACTCAGCTGCTAATAGTTGAGAGTATTCTTTGCCTCCCCTTGTGTCAAATCAATAAATTTGGGTTGAATACTCTACCCTCGAAAATTGTTGCGATCCCCTATACTTGTGGGTTATCAACGCTCCATCATTGTCATATTGTTTTGCATGATCATGTAGTTGACATCGTATTTGTGGCAAAGCCACTGTTCATAATTTTTCATACATGTCAATCTTGATTCATTGCACATACTGGTACACCGCCGGAGGCATTCATATAGAGTCATATTTTGTTCTAAGTATCGTGTTGTAATTCTTGAGTTGTAAGTAAATAAAAGTAAGATGATCATCATTATTAGAGCATTATCCTAGTGAGGAAAGGATGATGGAGACTATGATTGCACCACAAGGCGGGATGAGACTCCGGACGAAAAATAAAAAAAGAGAAAAAAGAGGCCATAAAAAAGAAGGCCCAAAAAAATGAGAGAAAAAGAGAGAGGGTGCAATGCTACTATCCTTTTACCACACTTGTGCTTCAAAGTAGCACCATGATCTTCATGACAGAGAGTCTCCTATGTTGTCACTTTCATATACTAGTGGAAATTTTTCATTATAGAACTTGTCTTGTATATTCCAATGATGGGCTTCCTCAAAATGCCCTACGTCTTCATGAGCAAGTGAGTTGGATGCACACCCACTTAGTTTCTTTTTGAGCTTTCATACACTTATAGCTCTAGTGCATCCGTTGCATGGCAATCCCTACTCACTCACATTCATATCTATTGATGGGCATATCCATAGCCCGTTGATACGCCTAGTTGATGTGAGACTATCTTCTCCTTTTTGTCTTCTCCACGACCACCATTCTATTCCACCTATAGTGCTATGTCCTGTGCTCATGCTCATGTATTGCGTAAAGATTGAAAAAGTTTGAGAACATCAAAAGTATGAAAAAATTGTTTGTCTTGTCATAGGGGTTGTGCATGATTTAAATATTTTGTGTGATGAAGATAGAGCATAGTCAGACTATATGATTTTGTAGGGATTGCTTTCTTTGGCCATGTTATTTTCAGAAGATATGATTACTTTGTTAGTATGCTTGAAGTATTATTATTTTCATGTAAATATTAAACTTTTGTCTTCAATCTTTCGGATCTGAACATTCATGCCACAATAAAGAAAATTATATTGAAAAATATGTTAGGTAGCATTCCACATCAAAAATTCTGTTTTTGTCATTTACCTACTCGAGGATGAGCAGGAATTAAGCTTGGGGATGCTTGATACGTCTCCAACGTATCTATAATTTTTTATTCTTCCATGCTATTATATTATCCATCTAGGATGTTTTATATGCATTTATATGCTATTTTATATGATTTCTGGGACTAACCTATTAACCTAGAGCCCAGTGCCAGTTTTTGTTTTTTCCTTGTTTTTGAGTTTTACAGAAAAGGAATACCAAACGGAGTCCAATTAACGTGCCAGTTTTTGATGATTTTTTATGGACCAAAATAAGCCCCCGGAGTAAGAGAGTTGGGCCAGAAGAGTCCCGGGCTGTCCACGAGGGTGGGGATGCGCCCTACCCCCCCCCCCTCGGGCGCACCCCCCTATCTCGTGGATGACTCAGGGACCCCCATGACTTGTTCCCGATGCCAAAAATTCCTATAAATACAGAAACCTCCAAAGAATAACCTAGATCAGGAGTTCCACCGCCGCAAGCCTCCGTAGCCACCGAAGACCAATCTAGACCCATTCTAGCACCCTACTGAAGGGGGGAATCCCTCTTCGGTGGACATCTTCATCATCCCGGCGCTCTCCATGATGAGGAGGGAGTAGTTCACAACCGGGGCTGAGGGTATGTACCAGTAGCTATGTGTTTGATCTCTCTCTCTCTCCCTCTCTCTCTCTCTCTTTTTCTTGATTCGGCACAATCGTGATGCACTAGTAGAAAATGGAGCTTTAAAACCGGTTCGTAAGGGCCTTAGTGTCGGTTCTGTAACCGGCACTAAAGTGTGGGCACTAAAGGCCCCCCCCTTTAGTACCGGTTCGGCACGAACCACCACTAAAGGCCCACCACGTGGAGTGAGCTCGTGCCGTGGCATGGGGGACCTTTAGTACCGGTTGGTAAGGTTTTGTTTCGATTTTCAATTTTCTAAATTGAATTATTTGATGATTTAGTCTCTAATCACCCCTCTTAACTGCTCAAGTGTGGATCACTCATTCCAAATCGTCTAACTTCTCGGTCGGTCACCCATCCTCTCACTCCCCCAGCCTGAGCACGCTTAACTTTGGAGTTCTATTCCCCCTACTTTCCAAGTCTGCACTTGTTGTTTTCCTGACAAATGTAAGTTGTCAATCCTATTAACCCTCAGAAGTTTAGCTTGAGCATTAGGTCACTCGTTTCACCATTTGAGTTTGAAACAATTATTCTAAAAAACAGTAATTATTTAGTAACACTAATATTTCTTGAATAAGTTTGACCATAGTTTGACCAAAATTCAAAAAATTGAAATAATTATTTAGTAACACTAATATTCTTGAATAATTATGTAGTAACATTAATACTTCTTGAATAAGTAGTTTGACCATAGTTTGACCAAAATAAAAAAACTGAAATTTGAGCATATCTTTTTTTCCTTTTGGAATTTGAGGATTCTAAAAAATTGTAAACAGGCCATTGGCTGTCAAAATCGGATGCGGATTTTCGTGCTGAATTTTTTGATATATTATACGTTTTCCCGACATCGTATGCAAAAGTTATAGCCGTTTTACATTTTCCTTACACTTTTTGCAAAATATGTCCAAATTTAAGTTTTCAAATTTTCATAACTAGTAGGTGTAGTAATATAACTACCTCTCGAAGGATTTTATTTTTTGAAGTTTTTATCATTTTCTTTTGATTTTTTTCAAAACT
>NC_041382.1:243686513-243689210 GCF_002162155.2 Triticum dicoccoides | reverse complement strand
AGGTCAGACCCCTTTAGTCCCGGTTCATGGCACGAACCGGTACTAAATGTTAGCCCTTTACTACCGGCTGGTGCCACGAACCGGTACTAAAGGTGATCATGGGGCCCCGCCTTGACACCAGCCTGCCCCCACCCCTTTAGCACCGGTTCGTGGCACGAACCGGTACTAAAGGTTCAACACGAACCGGCATTAATGCATAGCCGTTCGAACCGGCACTAATGGTGCCATTAGTACCGGGCCAAAATCGAACCGGGACTAATGTGTCTCACATTAGGTCGTTTTTCTACTAGTGATGTATCGCGAGCTTTGCTATTATAGTTGGATCTTATGATGTTTCTCCCCCTCTACTCTCTTGTAATGGATTGAGTTTTCCCTCTAAAGTTATCTTATCGGATTGAGTCTTTAAGGATTTGAGAACACTTGACGTATGTCTTGCACGTGCTTATCAGTGGTAACAATGGGATATTCACATGATCTACGTGATGTATGTTTTTGTGATCAAATTGCGGGCTCCGTGACCTCGTGAACTTATGCATAGGGGTTGGCACATGTTTTCGTCCTGACTCTCCAGTAGAAACTTTGGGGCACTCTTTGAAGTTCTTTGTGCTGGTTGAATAGATGAATCTGAGAGTGTGTGATGCATATCACATAATCATACCCACGGATACTTGAGGTGACATTGGAGTATCTAGGTGACATTAGGGTTTTTGTTGATTTTGTGTCTTAAGATGTTATTCTAGTACGAACTCTAGGATAGATCAAACGGAAAGAATAGCTTCGTGTTATTTTACTACGGACTCTTGAATAGGTCGATCAGAAAGAATAATTTGAGGTTGTTTCGTACCCTACAATAATCTCTTCGTTTGTTCTCCGCTATTAGTGACTTTGGAGTGGCTCTTTGTTGCATGTTGAGGGATAGTTATATGATCCAATTATGTTATTATTGTTGAGAGAACTTGCACTAGTGAAAGTATGAACCCTAGGCCTTGTTTCTACGCATTACAATACCATTTTCGCTCACTTTTATCATTAGTTACCTTGCTGTTTTTATATTTCAGATTACAAAAACCTATATCTGCTACCGTCCATATTGCACTTGTATCACCATCTCTCGACCGAACTAGTGCACCTATACAATTTACCATTGTATTGGGTGTGTTGGGGACACAAAAGGCTCTTTGTTATTTGGTTGCAGGGTTGTTTGAGAGAGACCATCTTCATCCTACGCCTCCCACGGATTGATAAACCTTAGGTCATCAACTTGAGGGAAAATTGCTACTGTCCTACAAACCTCTGCACTTGGAGGTCCAACAACGTCTACAAGAAGAAGGTTGTGTAGTAGACATCAGGCGTCACATGAGTTTTCGAAGTAATAAGTGCCATCATCATACCTCTTTGCACGTGCATGCAAGTAGTCTCTGGCGCGTTCGACCCTGATTTCACTAAAGGCCGGATTCCCACCCGCCGCTACTGCTTCTTTGTCCTCCTGTTCCCATATTAGTTTCATGCCGTAGTATCCTGCCACACCCATACACTGGGGGTGTATGTTCTTCTTCTGAAGTTCCAATTGCATGAAACTCTTCTCAGAAAACTCTTTAGTTGCCCTGACCCTTTTGAATTCTGTCTGGTCTGCCTTTATAATTTGGGGGTATGCAGGGATTGGGTCCTTGCCTTCACTCAAGTACTTTTTGTACATCACGTGCTTCCAGTTTCTCCAAGCATCCCTAGCCTTCTTCAGTGCATCGTGTTTCACATGCATTCTCCACTTCTCTGGAACATTGAAGTGATCCATGATCTCCTGGACTATCCATCGCCGTGTTTCTGTGTCAGCCTTCTGAAACCCCGGCAGATTAATGTTGAGCCTTGCCCTGCCAACAAACCCACACACACTCCTAAACCTCATGCATGCTTTATCTGGTTTAGTTGGATCCCAAGACTTTAAATCAATCTCGGTTACTTCATATACACCTTTAGGCTGGTGTGTGGGCTTCCTTGGAGCATTCCTCCGTGTCCTGACTGGAAGGGTAATTGTTGTAGCTCTATCCCGTTCAAGATTACTTGATCCCTCACAATCTGCTAAAGACCTAGGGTTGTCCGAATCAGATGAAGATACATCGCCTAAAGCACGAGTGTTGTCGCTGCTACTCGGCATCTACAGAGAACACATGCAAAAATCAGGAAAGGAGGATAAGCATAAAACTAACAACTTGGTATCAAGCTTTCTAAACATGCCATGCAATAATTTAGAAAATGTACAACTAATTTGTTATGTTTGTGTGACTTGGGCGCCCGTGATCTGTAAATAGGCAGTAACTTATTGGAACAAATATAGCTTATATGTAATAAGGTAGGTAGATAATGAACATATATGCGCTCTCCGTTATTTTATAGCCAATTTGGGAACATACGGAACGCAATTCGAAGAGGGATTGCGAGGAAATATGCCTCACCGCGATGGAGAGCAGTAACTAACAGGCTTCTTAATGCAAACGTGGCCGGACCATAGGAGAGGCGAGGGTTACTGCATCGATGTGCTCGAAGGTGGCTGGCGAGCAAATGAAGACAGCGAGGCACGGGCGGCCACATGTAGGGAACGGCAGTGGAGGTAGGCTTGATGCCGAAGAGTGGGCACACGGCTGGGATGACCATGTCGGCGCCAGAGAGGGTTCGACCGTGGATCTGGGGGAGGGGGAGCTG
>NC_041382.1:243665038-243686400 GCF_002162155.2 Triticum dicoccoides | reverse complement strand
GGTGTTGGCGGCCTAGGTGAAAAGGGTAAAAATATCCCCGGTCGTCGCGCGGGCAGAAAGGCCTATGCAAATGGTTGCCTCTAAGCGCTCGTGTGCACAAACAGAATAATTTATTTTGAAATGAAGACATACTAATTTTGAAATTAAGACGTGAGTTCATTGTTTCACCTCTAAATTTTTCCGCGTAAAGCAATCACAATTATACCACGGGTTTGATTTGCTATCGCATTTCAGGTCTGGTGTGCTATATGTAAGACATTTTTTGGCATTTACCATGCTTTTTGGCATATAAATCAATTCCTAACCGGACTGCATTTCCTGTTGAAAGGGATGAGGATTGTCGTTTGATCTGGGAGCATCCAATGGTGCAGACGTACGATCCGCGGGGTTTGGGTTCTGGCCAATCAGACCGCATGACTCAAATCGCGCACGCAGCAAAGGGGGGGCATCGGCCACGGTTTGGTAGGCACACGACTTTTGTGTGTGAACTGTGTTCTATTTTGAAAATATTTTTTGGGAGGGGCTATTTGAAAACATTTACATGTGCTGTCGAAAGGGATGAGGATCGTCGTTCGATCAAGGATAATCCAATGGTGCAGACGTACGATCCATGGGGTTTGGGTTCTGGCCAATCAGAAAGCACGACTCAGATCACGCGCGTGGCAGAGTGGGGTGGCATCGACCATGGTTTAGTGGACACACGGCTTTCATGAGTGAACCGTGCGCTCTTTGAAAACATTTACATTACCTAACATCATATTTTTGTTCGAATGAAAATATGAGTTCATCATTTCACCTCCAATTTTTTTCCACGGTAAGAAATCATGATTGTAGGTTACGAGATCTGATGGGTTTCACCTCTAGCCTACCCCAACTTGTTTAGGAATAAAGGCTTTATTGTTGTTGTTGTTGTTGTTGGTAAGAAATGATGATTGTACCCCATGGTTTGATTTTCTGGTACATTTTATCAGGCGCATACCTCGCTAGCAATCTCAAACTATGAATATGCAAAAAAGATCTCGTTTGTATGTATATATATAGTCGCAAATACACGCGCGTGTTAGCAAGATCATTTGTGTGTCGCTTTCCGATTTTTCATTCATTGTGCGAGAAACGGGAAAAAACTTCAAACAGTCTGGCCGTAGGGTGCGGCCAGAGGTGTAGGACTTATTGGTATCTTAATTTCAGGAAATGCATATAGAGTCTAGAAAATAACGAAAATTTGTGTCACTGTTATGTGCTCTCACGGTCGCATGGAAAAATGGTAAAGTTTGGAACAAGTTTTGGTTCTCGCACCTTCCATACCGAAACATCTCACAAGAAGGATCATAGTTTCCAAAAGGAGATGCGGCACTTCGGACTACAAATCGCCAGTTACTAGCTACATCGTTCCGGCCCATTTCAGGTAGTCTGCTACGTTTAACTCATTCTTTGCACTTACCTTGCATTGCATTTTAGTGCATATATAATTAATTAAATTCAAAAACCCTACTACAACTACATGTGGGTGTTTTAGTTAGGCTATATATACTTAGGCTACTCATAGTGGAGAGTGTCATATAGTAGTATCATGCATATATATATATATATATGATACTAGTGTATGGTACTACCTTTAATTAATTATAGCGCATAGTATAATACATAGACTATAGTAGCATATCTACATCATATTTATTGCCACACATGACACAAATTAGCATCGCATTTAACATGATACGGTATCTACCTATATGTTACTCTAACCCTCTCTCTATATATTTAATTCTTTGCCACATCAGCATACTTGCTATTTCCGAGTGCGTGACATCGGCTATATGATACCACCACTATGGCCAGCCTTATATAGTGGGGAGTATCATATACTCTATGTAGTATCATGCATATGATACTAGTGTATGATACTACGTACATACCTTCATAGTGCATATATAGTATCATAGAGTAGTATATATCATAGATGATTGTATTTATGGCCATGCATGACACAAAGTAGTATAGAATTAATTATATATATGTTACGGTATCTACCTATGTTACTACTTCTTTGCCACATCATCATATTTTCTATTCTCGAGTGCATGAAACCGGCTATGATACCCCCACTATGGCCACCCTAATAAGGCCGGTCGTATTATGGGAGTATCAAGCGGTATGATGCATGCCAACTAGACTTTTTGGATGATGTGGCACACAGTTAAATGAGGAAAGAGAGGGTGTGGTATCATATTAAATGTTGTACTACTTTGTGTAATGCATGGAAATTAATAAGGAAACCTAAGATACTAACTTATGATACTATGCATGCACGCATTACGGAGGTATTACCGATCATATACTAGTATCATGCATATATACTCCCTCCTTTCCGGTTTATAGGCTTATCTCAAAATTTTAGTTTTTCCATTTTATAAGGCTCAATTTGGTTGTTCCCCATCACATGTTCAGATTCGAAGGTGCATTAAATCATTGCATGCAAGTATTAAGAGAAAACATAATTATTTGAGGAAAACAAAAGCATTAATTGGGTGTTTTTGCAAACTTCAAAAAGTATTCCACCACTCACCATCTACCTTGGTTGGTGAGATTTTTGAATTGAGCCCTATAAGACCTCCTCCAATGCATTGGTGCTAAAGTGAGGTGCTAAGTGCATTAAAATGCTTAGCAACTAATGTCCCCAATGCATTGGTGCTTAGCTTTTGTAGCTAGGCCACCTTTATTTAATTGTTTAGTGACAAAACTCCTTCATGTATTGGTTGGTAGTCCTTTTGCATAGGTCCACGTGCTTAGCATTGGTTCCTCTTGGGGTCACTATAATGATCTCTCTCCTATTTAATTGCTTTGCCACATCATTTTTCTGCCTATGTTGCACCCTTAGCACACATGTACACCATGGAGCACTAGGAAGGGCCTAAGGCTGGTTGTAATGGGGAGAATCATATATATATATATATATACTAGTATCATGCATATGATATATACTAGTGTATGATACTACTTCCGTAATGCATAGTATCATAAGTTAGTAGCTTAGGTTGCCTTATTAATTGTCATGCAAAACATAAAGTAGTACAATATTTAATATGATACGGTATCATGATATGATACCACATCCTCTCTTTCCTCATTTAATTGTGTTCCACATCATCTAGAAAGTCTAGTTGGAATGCATGATACAGCTTATGATACTACCATTACAACCAGCGTAAACCGGAAAGGAGGGAGTATGATACGAGCTAGTCTATGATATAGTAGCTACCAAACTAAGAGCATGGTTAATAATACAACCAATGGTCGGCTATAAGAAGTTGCCATGTCATATACAGCCAACCTCTTAGCGGGTGAGGGAGTCCTGGATTAGGGGGTCCTCGGACAGCCGGACTATATCCTTCGACCGGACTATTGGACTATGAAGATACAAGGTTGAAGACTTCGTCCCGTGTTCGGGTGGGACTCTCCTTTGCGTGGAAGGCAAGCTTGGCAATTCGAATATGTAGATCTCCTCCCTTGTAACCGACTCTGTGTAACCCTAGCCCCCTCCGGTGTCTATATAAACCGGAGGGTTTAGTCCGTAGAACAACAACCATAATCATAGGCTAGCTTCTAGGGTTTAGCCTCTAAGATCTCGTGGTAGATCAAGCAGGAAGTTGGGTATTACCTCCATTGAGAGGGCCCGAACCAGGGTAAACATTGTGTCCCCCTGCCTCCTGTTACCATCCGCCTTAGACGCACAGTTAGGGACCCCCTACCCGAGATCCGCCGGTTTTGACACCGACATTGTTGCTTTCATTGAGAGTTCCACTGTGTCGTCAACATAAGGTTTGATGGCTCCTTCGATCATCGGCAACGGTGCTGACGTACGATCCGTGGGGTTTGGGTTCTAGCCAATCAGAAAGGACGACTCAGATCGTGGGCAGGGTGGCGGGGTTTGGTCAGCACATGGCTTTCAACAATGAACCGTGTGCTATTCGCAAACCAGATTGCATATGTTTGTTCACACATACTGTAGTGAGATCAATTGAGTGTGCTACCTCTATGATCTAATAATAATAATAACGAAAGTAGTTAATATTCATTGCCTGAGCTGATAGCATATCAAGGTGAACATATTAACGGTTCTTACATCAATAGAAAACCGGGCATAACTCATAAATTTAGTACATGCGACAGTTCTAAATTGAACGAATTAAGTTGCATTGTCAGCATAAAGACTAGTCCTACGGCTTAATTCCCATGTACATGGGGGAACTGGGATCATTATGTTGACCCCGAATGAACTTGGGTTTTATCATGATTTTACGCTTCGTTGTTACACGGGTGAATGATCCCTTGGCTGGAAACTCATCAAATTCTTCGTACTCGTCCTCATCAGCAACATCGCCGAAACCTAGTACCCTTCTATTCCCATGCATCACTAAATGGCAGTTCTTATGCAAGGGGTCACCCACAAAGAAAATCTGGGTAGCGTCACTAGCAAGAATGAATGGGTCCGTGTGATATGCCATCATTGTCATTCTAACACAAGTCTTCATGTACTCTTCAATCCTTAATTGACCAAGAGGGATCCATGCGCACATGAATAATGCCACCTTAACTTTCACATAGTCAAGCTCCCAAATCTCTTTGATGGTTCAATAGGATACCCTTTTATCGGCTTCATTTGCAGTCATGCATTCTATTCGAACACAGTTGTTATGATATGAGGTCTTCTGATCACGTTCCTCAATGTAGAACGTGTATCCATTTATGTCATATGCTTGGTACGTCAACACGGTAGGTGATGGCTTTTGTGCCAACCACGTAGGAATGTCATCAATGGATCCCTGTGCCAAACGATTCTTCAGCCATTCGGCGCAGTTCTTAGTGTGCTCCTTCATCTCCACATCTGATGAAGGCACCATTGGTAAGAAGCTTTGGTGTATCTCCACCAAGTGTTCTTCAGCATAAGCGCTGAGAACTAGGCTGTTAAGCAGTACCATAAAATGGGCTTTCTCTACTAATTCTCCAGGTGGAGCCATTTGCGTGCCAGCAAGGACCGGCTTACCTTTCATCCTTCCCTCGTGGCGAGACAGGGGCAAACCTATAGGTCTCTGTTTCATGTATTCGGTGCAAAACTCAACCACCTCCTCCACGGTATAATCTTGTAGGATGCTTGCCTCTGGATGGTTTCAGTTCCGACAAAAGTGCTTCAGTGTTCACATGAACCGCTCGAAGGGATACATGTTGTGAAGAAACACTGGACCACAATACTTTATCTCATCGACAAGGTGCACAGTGAGATGTACCATGACATCAAAGAATGAAGGTGGGAAAAACATCTCTAGGTTGGACAATATTCTTGCAATGTCATCTTGCATATGATCCAAATCTTCAGGATCTACAACTTTCTGCCATAGTTGGCTGAAGAAATCACAGAGGTCAATGAGTGTGTTTCTTATATCTTTGTCCATCAGATTCCTGATGGCCACCGGGAAATTTGTGTCAACATTACATGGCAATCATGTGACTTCATGTGTCCCAACTTCATTTTACCTGAGCTCACATCCATGAGACTTCTGATGTTTGCGCAGTAGGAAGAGGGTGTCTTAACTGACAACAAATAGGTGCGGAACTATGTTGCTTCTTTTGTACTAAAATTGTAACTCTGGCGAGCTTTGTTGAATTTGTCATCATCTTCTGCTTCACTCTTGCGTTTTGATTGATCAGCAAGCATATCGAGCCATGAACTGTCACCATCCTTTCTTTTACCTTTACTCTTGAGCAGAGTACCAAGGATGCTTTCACATGCGTTCTTCTCTATGTGCATGACATCGATGCAGTGACATACCTGTAGAATCTCCCAGTAAGGTAATTTACAGAACATTGATTTCTTCTTAAACACTTGACCCTTGGTTGTTTGTTTCACCGTCAAAGGGTGGTTCTTGCCAAGCACAACATTAATTTAATTAGCCATGTTGTGGACCACCTCCCCTTCATAGGGTCTTGGGCCCACACCTGCCACTGCCGTACCATCAAATTCAGCTTTCACCTTTCGGTATGGTTGAGTTTTCCGTAAGAACCTACGATGACGCAAATACACCGTTTTGTGCGATTTGGAAGTCATCTGCTAGCTGTCCTATCCATGCATGTGACACGCCCTACATCTCCCTTTGTTTTCTGCCCCATGTGTTGCCTAATTCCGGCATATCTTGAATGGTGTGCACCATCATCGCATGTAGATCGAAAATATCCTTTTTGTAAGCATCATAACATTTTATAGCTGGCACATATATCCACACTGTCAGCGATTCTCCTACTAGTAGCTGAAAGTAAATGTAATTGTCATTTCCAGGTTGCTTCTGGCCTTGGATAATCATTGACATCATAATGTATTTTTTCTTCATACACAACCAAGGAGCTAGGTTATATATGCATAGAAGCACCGGCCATGTGCTGTGATTGGTGCTCATATCGCCAAAAGGATTCATCCCGTCTGTATAGTCCCCGAGCCTTATACTTCTAGGATCCTTGGCAAAAATTTCAAACTTTTTGTCGATTAATTCCCACCGAGCCCCATCTTTCGGGTGCCTCATAAACATATCCGCAGTTCTCTCATCATGATGCCACCGCAACCTATTTGTCTCTCTAGGGTTTGCAAACAAACGCCTCAACCTTGGAATTAAAGGCAAGTACCAAGCAACCTTGAACGAGATTCCTATCTTGATCTTGTCATCCAATTTGTACCTGTCCTTTGCTCTCCTGCATTTGTATCATGCATGCTTGCATGTGCGACATGCACGCAAATCTTTGTACTAACCACGGTACAATATTCAATCATTCACACAAGCGTGTATCTTCTATACTTCAAGTTCCAATGGGCAAACAATTTTCTTTGCTTCATTCGTGCTTCTGAGGAGCACATTATCTTCTGGAAGAATTTCTTTGAAAAGACCTAACATCTCCGTGAATCCCTTGTTTGATAGACCGTTTGCTGCTTTAAATCTGAGAAGCGCTAGGGTGGCACTCAACTTGGAATATTTCTTTTTGCAACCTGGATACAATTCTTTCTTGGAGTCTGCATTAATGGTTGGCAGATCCTTGTACACAATCATATCCTTTTTGGGCCCTTGAAATCTTCAATCATAGCAGCAAAATCTGGTATATCAAGATCGTCGCCATCTGCGTCGACGTCTTGGTTTTCCAGTTGGCGTTTCAGCTTTCCAATGTTCCATTGGTAGCTTGACGCCTCTGCCTCGATGTTAGATTCAACATCCATGTGACACTGATTGGGGTTTGGCATCTTGCTGCCCTGGGTATCTTCATCCATTACCTCCACTTCACCGTGTCTGGTCCAACATGTATATCCATCCATGAATCCCCATGGGTACAACACGTCCTAAACAAACGGTTTAAAACCCCTTTCCGTGATGGTATTTGGAACCGTCGCCAAGGAAGTGTGGGTGATAGGGGGGTCCTTCCGACACGACCCAGAAATCGTCGGGGATAGGTCCTCCTGGGACCCAGGCTGGGGCCGTGTGCGATCGGCCGAGGCATGGAAACCCAATCATTTCCATAGGTATGTACATCCCACACGGTGAATCCGAGAAATCATTTTCGTAGGTACGTACATCCCCAGACGGTGAATCCCAGAAATCATTTCTGTAGGTATGTACATCCCACACGGTGAATCCCAGAAAATCATTTTCGTAGGTATCTACATCCCACACAGTTCTTTGTGTGGAAACGTTTATGCAAGGTGGCCTAACGCAAACAGTTCGCTACCGGAAGCCGTGTGTGATTGTTAGTTGATTGAACATGCCTACTTCTAGAAAGCACGCGGGTTGTTTGAGTTCATCGCCCACAGTGTTGTCTGAGTAACCATTTGCAATAGAAAACCACAATAAGCAGGGTAATTAGCCTATTATTGATAATCCATGTACTAATCAAACTGATATTTCTTATAAAACACGCCAGATATTTCATATCCATATAAAAGCAACCAAGATTTCATAATCGAATTACATCAGATAGCTTCAGCACTCAGTTACGCCATTACATAATAGCACCAAGTTTCACATGCAGCATCAAAAACCTTTGGAAAGTAGCATCATATAGGGTAAATAGACAGATGAATCTCATCTAGTAAACTGCAGAAGCAGAAGGCAAATATTGACGCTTCAGTGATGTTTAATGTCCTGGCAACTTTAGGCCAGTGGCTATCAATAATTTCCCGCCCAACCATCGTCCTCTTCAGCAAGACTTCAATATTGTACCATGGGTGTTGAATGAATGCCTTCCTCTCCTCTTGAACATGCAGGTGGTTTGAGAGGTAATCATCGGTGAACTGCTTTGAAAAGTACTGAAAACAAAGCTATGCATAAATCGTTGCTGTAAATTTTGAAATGGCGCAAGGGGTAAAACAAGATAAAAGAGTTGGTACCATCCTATAGTTCACTGATGTCTTCTTCATTGTGCAAACAAAGATCTTGCTATTATTCGTCGCAAGTTTCTTCATCCTAACAATCTTTCTGAGTTTCTTGACTTGAGTGATATTCATGGACATCTCATTTTCCCATATGCAAAATGGGTTGAACAGTGGGTCTAAGCCTCTGACAGCAGGACCTACATGTGCAAGACCAAATTGTAAGAAACCTAAATATTAGAATGATTCCTTCAACTGCACAATAATGTGCTATTAGCCAAAGGACCCTGGTTGAACAAACCTCGATGGTAAACCACAGTGTCTCCCATTGTTTCCCTGCAATAGACATCGGGAAGATCTTGATCAGGTTAACTGAGAGTTGCCATACTACCGGTAGAATATGTATTGAGTACTGCCAAATTCGATTGGTGTCACATGCATAACAATACAAAGTTGTACCCACAGCAAATGAAAATCAAATTGCAGAACTTAACCAAACAGTTAAATGGACAGCAGACCAAATGAACCAAAATAGTTAACTGAGCACGACATTGCTGAATAGAAACATGTACTAGAAGATAAGACAATTAACAAAACAAAGAATGCTTGAGAACAGTACTACGAAATGTAGCAATTGTTGGACCAAAGTGTTAACTGAACATTAAATTTCAGAGGACCAAACGTTTAACTGAACATCAGATTGCATATTAACATTATAGAGGACAAATCACTAGAAGGCACTGGTGGTGGCCTCGAGAAATCATCACGAACTGTATTTTAAAGTAGACAGCCACGCGGCGGTGTCGACAGTAGCCTCGAAGACGAGGTGCTCCTCCAAGATCTGGCGGCCGACATGCATGGAAGCCATAGCGACCTCGTCACGCGTGTGGCCACATGCTACTCAGCTCCACGTTATACTGCGTGTACAATGGCCATGGGAGGTGCTTAATTGGAGGAGGGGGGAGTGATTTCAGTAGAAGGTGTCGCTCCGTCAGTCGGGGCATGTGGGATGAGAAAGGAGGAGGATGGTGTGGGTGGGGTGTGGATTACCTGACCATATCGACGAGGCCGCGCAACAAGAAGAAGGGTTGGCAGTGAGGAGGCCGCGTAACAAGAAAAAGGGTCGCACACGAGGAGGCGGCGCTGCAAGAAGAAGGGTCGCCGGTGAGGAGGCGGCAATGCAAGAAGAAGGGTAGCCGGCGAGGAGGCGGCGTTGCAAGAAGAAGGGTCGCCGACGAGGAGGCTGAGCTGCCAGTAAGCAGCAGTGAAGGTTTGAACTTGGAAAGCAAGGAGGTATAGTGGAAATGTGGCTTTTGGTATGAGGGAGGGGGCGGGGAGATAGATATTTCTGTGGTGGATTTTTTTTTTCGCTCGGTGCCGCGAGAAACTGGCGCGCAAGTGTGGTTCAAGCGGAGGCAGTGGACTGTAGACGACGAAGCTTCCTGCGTAAGCCAGACAAGATGGTGCGCCAAGATATTTTATATCGCATCGCACATGATTCTTTCTATTAAACTATTGGTGGTATACCTGATTTTTTCATTATGTTTTGTAAGACAAAATGGTGTTACATAAGGAAAGGATGGTGTTTGAAATGCTAGAACATTTACGTATAGTGAACATGCAACTAGAACATGAGTGTGGTGCTCAAATTTGGAATTATTCCGCTTTCGTTTGGCATTTCTATGCATTAATTGAGATTATGGGAATTTAATGTGCATAATTCAAATTTGAACTACAAGCACATGTTCCAATGCACCAAAGTTTGTTGTAAAGTCACATGTGTGTCTTTGGGTGAATTTATACGTCCCATGCAAGAAATGGGAATAAAATTCAAACATCTGGGTATCATGGCTTGGCCGGAATGATTGAGAAACTTGGTTTTCTGATTCCTATAAATCCAAAACACGGCTGAAAATCATGAAACTTGGCATGGTGTCATGACATGGCACCAACATGCTGCAGAAATTTTTTTGGCCGAACTGGGACAAGCTATGGTGTAAGCTTCTTGCAAACCGGAGCTTCCCTCAAGAAGGCTCCTAGTTCCGAGAGGGAACGTGTCACCTCCGTGTGTGAAACAACATACGTACACTGCCTTCTTCCGCCTTAATTTTTTTACACTGGCGGATTAGACCAAATAGAAGTATCATGCTAATTTTTGGAATTATTCTATGTTCGTTTGGCCTTTTTTAGACATTAATTGAGTTTTTGGGCATTTAATGTGCATAATTCAAATTTGAACTACAAGCACATGCTCCAGTGCACCAAAGTTGTTTGAAAAATCACATGTGTGTCCTTGAGTGAATTTCTAGGACCCATGCAAGAGAGGGGAGTGAAATTCAAACATCTGGGCGTCGTGGATCGGCCGAAAAGATTGAGAAACTTGGTTTTTAAATTCCTGTAAATCCAAAAACACGCCCAAAAATGATGAAACTTGGTATGGTGTCATGACATGCCACCAACATACTGCGGTAATTTCATTGGCCAAATTGGGACAAGCTTTGGATTAGGCTTATTGCAAACTGGAGCTTCCCTCAAGAAGGCTCCTGGTTCCGAGAGGGAACGTGTCACCTCCGTGTGCGAAACGACGTACGTACATTGCCTTCTCCTGCCTTAATTTTTTTATAAAGGCAGATTAGACCAAATAGAAGTATCGTGCTAAATTTTGGAATTATTCCATGTTCGTTTGGCCCTTTTTATACATTAATTGAGTTTCTGCGCATTTAATGTGTATAATTCAAATTTGAACTACAAGCACGAGCTCCTGTGCACCAAAGTTGTTTGAAAAATCACACGTGTGTCCTTGGGTGAATTTCTAGGCCACATGCAAGAGATGGGAGTGAAATTCAAATATCTGGGCGTCGTGGCTCGGCCTTAAAGATTGAGAAACTTCGTTTTTTAATTCCTGTAATTCCAAAACACGCCAGGAAATCATGAAACTTGGCATGGTCTTATGACATGGCACAACCATGCTGCGGCAATTTTTTTGGCCGAATTGGGACAAGCTTTGGTGTAAGCTTCTTGCAAACCGGAGCTTCCCCCAAGAAGGCTCATGGTTCCGAGAGGGAACGTGTCACCTCCGTGTGCGAAACGACATACGTACACTGCCTTTTCCCGCCTTAATCTTTTACACAGCCAGATTAGACCAAATAAAAGTACCGTGCTAATTTTTGGAATTATTCCGGTTTCGTTTCGCCTTTTTTACATTAATTGAGTTTCTGGGCATTTAAAGAGCATAATTGCTACAAGCACAGGCTCCAGTGCACCAAGGTTGTTGGAAAAATCACATGTGTGTACTTGGGTGAATTTCTAGGTCCCATGCAAGAGATGGGAGTGAAATGCAAACATCTGGGCGTCGTGGCTCGGCCGGAAAGATTGAGAAACTTGGTTTTTTTAATTCCTGTAATTCCAAAACACACATGAAAATCATGAAACTTGGCATGGTCTCATGACATGGCACCAACATGCTGTGGTAATTTTCTGTCCGATTTGTGAAGTCAATTTGGCACAAGTGTTGTCACGTTACAAATCGGAAACACAAGTATTATTGAAACGGTGGGCGTTCGACTTTCCAATTACGTGCGGCCACACATCCCCTTTTTTTATTGGCTAGGAGGTGCCGTGCAGGGTAGCTATTTGACTACGGGAGGCGTGCGATCAGACCCCTACACGTGCTCATTGGGAGGAGAGCCCTTTTGACCTCTACCCGCCGCGCACCTCCCTCCCAATGTCTCCATTAATAGCGCCCGGGCACCTGTTCTACGGCGTGGCTATATGTCTCACTGGACTAAGATTTAAGAGAGAAAAATGAAAATGTGAAAAGGAAGTTTTGCACGGATCTTGATGTAAGATCCGACGGACCTATATAGCATCGACTGCGACTTATAGCAAGCATGATGAAGATAAGGACGAGGACATTGGATAATATTTGTCTTACATATTTATAAACATAATTTAAAAAAGCCACATGCGGCAACGCCCGATATACACAAGGGCAAAAGAAGAACGAAGCCACAGTAGGAACTAGTCTCCGCGGCGGGCGGTGACGAGCCCTTTCTTGTCCTCAAGATGCTGGTTGAGAGCATCCACGGATTCCTCCACTAGCCTTCTGTAACACCCACAATGCGGCTGTATCTCCCACGTATTGGGGCACGACTTAGGGGCATAGCCGCATGGTAGGCTTGTCGCAAGAGGGGTAATCTTCACACATCCCATGTACTGAATAAGAAAGGGATAAAGAGTTGGCTTACAATCGCCACTTCACACAATACATAAATAATTCATACATCATCCAAAGTACAAACAAAGGTCCGACTATGGAACCAAAAGAAAGGAAGACAACCCCAAATGCTAGATCCCCAATCGTCCCAACTGGGCTCCACTACTGATCATCAAGAAAAGAAACATAGTAACGACCCGAATCCTCATCACCTGCAACTGTTTGGAAGTATCCGTGAGTCACGAGGACTCAACAATCTCACACCCGCGAGACCAAGACTATTTAAGCTTATGGGTAGGAAAGGGTGGTGAGGTAGACCTGCAGCAAGCACAAAGCATATATGGTGGCTAACATACACAAATGAGAGCGAGAAGAGAAGCAACACAACGGTCGAGAAGCTAGAAGTGATCAAGAAGTGATCTTGAAGCTACTTACGTTCAAGCATAACGCAAGGCCATGTTCATTTACCGGACTCCGCTGAAAAGAGCCCATCACGGCTACAAACACAGGTGTTTCATTTTAATTAAGTTAAGTGTCAAGTTCTCTACAACCGGATATTAACAGATTCCCATCTGCCACATAACCGCGGGCACGGCTCTTGAAAGTTTATACCCTGCAGGGGTGTCCCAACTTAGCCCATCACAAGCTCTCATGGTCAACGAAGGATATTCCATCTCCCGGGAAGACCCAATATGTCTCGGAATCCCTGTTACAAGACATTTCGACAATGGTAAAACAAGACCAGCAAAGCCGCCCGATGTGCCGACAAATCCCGATAGGAGTCGCACGTATCTCGTTCTCAGGGCACACCAGATAGGTCAAGCTACGAGTAAAACCAACCCTCAAGTTGCCCTGAGGTGGCCCCATAGGTAGCCCGTTTCGAACCAACACTCAGAGGAGCACTGGCCCCCGGGGGGATGTCGGTGTCAAAACCGGTGGATCTCGGGTAGGGGGTCCCGAACTGTGCGTCTAAGGCGGATGGTAACAGGAGGCAGGGGACACGATGTTTACCCAGGTTCGGGCCCTCTTGATGGAGGTAATACCCTACGTCCTGCTTGATTGTTCTTGATGATATGAGTATTACAAGAGTTAATCTACCATGAGATCGTAGAGGCTAAACCCTAGAAGCTAGCCTATGGTATGATTGTATGTTGTCCTACTGACTAAACCCTCCAGTTTACATAGACACCGGAGGGGGCTAGGGTTACACGGAGTCGGTTACAAGGGAGGAGATCTACATATACGTATTGCCAAGCTTGCCTTCACGCCAAGGAAAGTCCCGTCTGGACACGGGACGAAGTCTTCAATCTTGTATCTTCATAGTCCAACAGTCCGGCCGAAGGATATAGTCCGGCTGTCCGGAGACCCCCTAATCCAGGAATCCCTCAGTAGCCCCTGAAACAGGCTTCAATGATGATGAGTCTGGCGCGCAGTTTTGTCTTCGACATTGCAAGGTGGGTTCCTCCTCCAAATACTCCATAGAATATTTGGAACACGAGAATAGTGTTCGGCTCTGCAAAATAATTTCCACATACCACTATAGAGAGAATAATATTTCCAGAAATCTAATCTGTTGACGCGTTTTGATAGCACGGCGTCACGTCATGGCCCGGTCATTATCCGAATCGTTTTTCCAACCAGCACTGCACATATTGTGAGGCGGTTTTCCTGACATGTCTTGTCGAAGCAGAGATCATGACCCCCTTATTACGGGATTCTCATCAATACGGACGTGGGTAACCCACTCGTGCCCATTGGTATGACTCCTCGATTTTAGGCAAGTCCAAAACGGCCGCGAGGAGGACGCTTGATATTCACCCTCTTTATAAAGAGGCCAAGGCATGTCCTTTCTTCCTCTCGTGCTCAATAGAATCCTTCCCTCGCCTCGAGTTCCAACACCCAAGGCTCAGGTCAGGCACTTCGGACCTTCAATCATGTCCGGATCCAACCTCCAAGGTCGGTGGATGCCTTCCTCTGTCACAGAGCAGGACATCAAGAAGCTGAGAGAGGCCAGGTATCTGACCGCCGAAATCTCACACAGGCTTCCCGCCCAAGGGCAGGTCATCCCCACTCCCAAATCCAATGAGAGTGTTGTGTTCGTCCCTCACTTCCTCCGAGGGCTAGGCCTCGCTCTGGATCCCTTTGTTAGGGGGCTCATGTTCTATTATGGGCTGGATTTCCATGATTTGGCCCCGAATTCCCTCCTTCACATCTCGTCGTTCACCGTCATATGTGCGGCATTCCTCCGCATTACCCCACACATCGGCCTGTGGCTCAAGACCTTCAATGTATAGCCGAAGATGATCGAGGGGTGACATGCAGAGTGCGGAGGCGCTATAATAAGCAGGAACACTGATGTTCCATGGCCAGAGGGTTCCTTTCCAGAGGTGTCCAATTTATGGCAGTGGGAGTGGTTCTATATCACCGCTCCCAGAAGTACCAAGTGGGTAGCCGCCCCTGCCTTTCGTGTGGGCCCCCCACCACAACTGACGTCATGGGTCACCAAGGGCTGAACTGGGGGCCAGCAAATGATGTGCTGATATTGCAGAGTCGCATCAGAGATCTCCTCGAGAGAGACGTCAACCTGGTCACGGTGATGCAGGTCATGTTAGTTCGCCAGGTCCCGCCTTGCAAATGTAGACCTCTCCGTATGTGGGAGTTCAACCTGGAGGGACCGCGAATCATTCAGCACTTCCTCGGCATGACGCTCGAGGAGATGTACAAGTTGTTCTTCGGACCACGAATAAAGTGTCCGGACACCACCAAGGATGCGGGTCTGAGTTGTAATCGCCCGGATACGCAAGTAAGTAATCCCATGGCCGAACACACTGTTTCTCTTATTTATCATAACATTATTCTGAAAAGTCGCTCTTTGACCAGGATTGGATAACAAAGGCGAAGATCATCAGGTGTTCGGCCCCCTTCCCGAGGGCTTGGCCAATCCAGTACCAGACAGAATGCTGGAGCCATTGCCTTATCAAGTGCCCTCGAAGGAAGATAAAGGGGGGAATAAAGAGGCCAAAAGCGAACCTCACTCGCTACTCGTCCCAACCAGGGGAAGGAGCGCCTCCGCAAAGGAGGATAACCAGGGAGAAGAATCTGATATTCCCTCTCCCCGAGGAAGGAAGATGACCACCTGTGAAGATCCAGAAACAAGGGTTTCCAAACGGCGGAAGAAATCTTCGCCCGAGGGTCCTGCCTTGGGAGGTACTCTTGCCGCACAATGTCCGCAAGGGAATCAGTCCTCTACCGAGTTGTAAGTAATCAAAAAGTACTTAGTAGTGAAAATATCCTACCTTACTTCTGAAGACAATAACCGAAGCTTTATATCTTTTAGTTCGGATCGTATCCCTTCTCGACAAAGTTCGTCTTCGGGGGATATTCTTCTGGAGATGATGGAGAGAGAAACACCTCCCCCTGCCACCCCGCCTTATGAGGCGGGCGACCCTGAAGTGTCGTCGCGGAGGGTTTCTCCTGATCCGTCAAGGCCAGAGGCTAATCCCTTGGCCACCCGGAGTCCTCAGTATTCGGCTCCTAAAGAGAGCAACAGAAAGAGTCTGGAACCATACAGTATGTTGTCGGACGCACTGAAGGATCTTCTGGAGCAAGCGGCCATCTCAAAAGTGCATCGTACACTAATGGGTACGGTAATTGAAAGGATTTCATCCACTGAAAACGGATTGCATGAAGCTTTTATGAGTCTGCTGAAAAGCTTTGAGGTCCGTGAAATAGTGTATGTTTTTTATGCTACCGCACACGTTAGATGTGCCCTATGCAGATAGTAGCCCCTGAGACTCTAGTTGCCGTCGAAAACAGCGGCAAACAAAGGATCATAGTTCCAGGTAATAATCAGACCACCTTTATGTGCAGGTGGCTAAAGCTCTGGTGGCCAGCCGGACTCATGGGTTTGCCGAGTTAAAGCGGCAACTTGATGTGGCAGATGCCGACATCGTGCTTGTCAACAAGCGGCTTGACGAGGCACAAGGTAAGTGATTTCTCCGGTGATCAACACATAGTAAGAGGAGAAGGATGCCAGTATCTTTAACATGTTGTGACTGCAGATGGAGCTGCCACCGTGGAGTCCCTTCAGGCGGAGCTTGCCCGAGCCAAGGAACAAGCAAGGAATAGCGATGCGTCCACCCTAAAGGCGGTCGAAGAGCTGAGGGCCGAACAGGCCGCACATCGCCAAAGCAAGGAAAGAATAGCCAAGATGGACGTTGAGTTGGAGGATGCCGCTGACCGTTACCAGCTTCTTGAAAAACAAAGCCCAGCGAAGGCGACGGACCTGGAGAAGGCCATGGTAGCAGCCAAGGAAGTCCGCTCCAAAATCAGAGCGGCGAAGGAGGAGCTGCGTCAAGCTGCGGATATCATGGTCGGGAAGCCCTTCTTGTTGCAGACTAAGTTCGGGGATCCGAAGTATGCTCCTCTTGATCAACTATGGAGTTCTGCGGACGCCTACGTGGATTTGGCAGCAAGTGCTACTGATGCGGCCGAGTACTTCAAGGATCAAAAAGATCGTGAAGTGGAAAAGCTGTTCTGGTCACAGTTCCATGCTCTAGTGCGTCCGCTATTGCTGAATGAGCGAATGGCCGAGTGGGCCGAGCTCCATAGGTTGTTCGAACTTGCCATGAGGTCTGTTGTGGATCATCTGTGGCCGGGAGGGCCAAGGTCGAATAGCTACTTTAGTTTAGTGCAACAATTCCTTGGTGCTATGCCGCACATCGATGCTATGAAGAGGTCGGCGTGCATAGAGGGTGCTCGGATGGCATTTTCCCATGTCAAAACATACCGGGCAGAGATGGAGGCCACCACTATTGCAACACAGGGTTCGGCCGTGGGCCGAGTGGCTGCCGAGCACTAATTTGAAGAGGTCCTTGAAGGTGCTCATTCGATATAGGCTCAGTGCTCTAAGAATATTATGTTCTAGTGACATGTATTCCCATTGCAAAAACAATGTTTTATTGAATTATAAAGGTTGTGTTTGTACTTTTGCCTGAAAGTATTATGATGCCTCCTGTGCGGTCGTTTATGTATATATGTATATAACCTAAATGTTTGCAGTCGTCGGCTTCCGCCCCCACGCATATAATGTGGGGGTGTTCGCAAAAAACGCGTATTCACACTTGATCCAATGTCTTGGTCCATGAAGGAGGTGGTAGCACAGCAAACGAGGCAATCGGACTATATTGCTTTAACACTTTCACATAGCCATAGGAGTTTGATGGTGGGGCTACTCTATAGCCCCTGGTACTTCTGCGCTTGTCCGAATACGGGGCGCGTACGTACATGACCGGGAAACAGCCCTTCGTTATTATAGAGGAATCCCGAAGATTCCGCTGAGTCATCGAGTGGTTGACCAGTCTCGCGCTACATCATGACAGTCAGTTTTCGGCTTTCTCTACTGAGGTGCTCATCCGGATGAACCAGGGCACAATCACAGTTGTTCTCCCAGTGCTACCTTAGCCAATATAGCGGAACGTAATGTACCAAAACATGGGAGCCGGGAAAACCCAACATTTGACCAAAGACATGATTCGGAGCTGATGCATATAAGGCCAAACTCGCGACGCCGAACACTCCCTAAGGTATTCGGTCTTTATAACATATACCGGGCTAAATAATGCCCCTTAATAATAAACCCCGAGTGTCCAGGTACATGCAATATCCTGACGTGGCCATATGCCAATAACGTCAGTATCCTTCTCGGTTGTATTGAGTAACCGGAGGATGTGAACAACAAGAGACAGTAAAAAAAGGTTTACACATGGTCTTAATCTGAAAAGAAACCTTTGAGCGGGTCCCTGCTGCACGTCTGCGCCTATGTCTCCGTTATGCCGTGTCCTGGAGGGTGTAGCACGATTGTCATCTGTAAAAGAGAAGAACTTAGGTGAAAGTTGACGTGCCAGAAAATTGGTTATTATCAACAAACCATTAAAATTTAAGATAATCAAGTTTGAGCCGGACTAGCCCTGATTACACGCGGGAAGCCCCTGGTACCGTCTATGAGGGTTTTGACCATCACACCAACCTCATGTGTATGTGGTGATGCGCCGAACTCGTCTAACTATGTCAGTGGTCTTGACGACCTGTCATTTTTTCTAGTTGGTGAGGTCGTCTAGTGTTCGACTGTTAAAGCCGCCGCACATTCTTCCGCGCGTAGAGAACGCTCAGTGTTTTCACTAACTGTGATGGTGCCCCGTGGACCGGGCATCTTGAGCTTGAGAGGAGCGTAATGCGGTATTGCATTAAAGCGAGCGAAAGCTGCTCTTCCAAGTAGTGCTTGATAGCAACTTCGGAATGGAGCGATGTAGAAAGTTAACCTTTCGCTTCATAAGTTGTTGGGAGAGCCGAATACAACCTCTAGTAATATAGAGCCCGTACAGCGGGCCTCTGGGCCAGGTATTACTCACTTGAAGGTAGTATTATTGTGGCTTATTTGTGTCGGGTCTATCCCCATTTTGCGGACTGTGTCCTGATATATCAGATTTAGACTACTGGCGCCGTCCATAAGGACTCATGTGAGATGGTATCCATGTATTATTGGGTCTAACACCAAGGCAGCCAATCCGTCAAATGCTTGTCGGGTGATCCCTGCGATCAAAAGTGATCTGGTAGGCCAACCAGGAGTTGGACCTAGGGGTGACGGGCTCTATGGCCCGTGTCTCTCGGAGTGCATGTTTGCTTCTCCTCTTCGTCACATGGATCATGTTTACTATTTTAACCTCTGGTGGGAATTTTTTTCTGTCCTCCAGTGCTTTGCTGGTGAGGTTCATCCTCGTCTTCGCTTGGTGTCTCCCCCCCTTGTGTTCGGCGTTTAGCTTACCAGCCTGCTTGAAGACCCATCATTCTCTGTGGGTGTGATTCACAGGTTTATCGGGGGTGCCATGAATCTGACATAGTTTGTCAAGGATCCTGTTTAGGCCAGACGGTCCCTCTCTGCTACTTTGAAAGGCTTTTTCCGCTGACCAGGTCGAGAGCCCCTGAATCCGGTGTTTACCGCTGCATTATCTGGGCTATCTTGTTTATTTCGACGCTTGTTTTTATTGCGTCGTGGTTTTCCATTTCCATCCCTGACTTCGGATGTGCTTGGGTCGCTGGTGCTACGACGGGCTAACCAGCTATCATCGCCCGCGCAAAAGGGTCATGAGGCTTGTCAGGGCTGCCATTGTTATTGATTTTTCTTGGCCGAGGTGTCTGGCGAGCCATTCGTCTCGGATGCAGTGTTTGAAAGCTGCTAAGGCTTCGGCATCCGGACAGTCGACGATTTGGTTCTTCTTAGTGAGAAACGTGTTCCAAAGCTTTCGGGCTGACTCTCCGGGCTGTTGAATTATATGACTTAAATCATCTGCATTCGAAGGTCAAACATAGGTCCCTTGAAAATTAGCCTGAAAAGTATCCTCGAGCTCCTCCCAACTTCCAATTGAGTTTTCGGGGAGGCTTTTTAGCCAGTGCGGAGCTGGCCCTTTAAGCTTGAGGGGTAAGTATTTGATGGCATGGAGATCATCTCCGCGAGCCATATGGATATGGAGGATAAAGTCCTCAATCCAGACCCCAGGGTCTATGTTCCCGTCGTACGCCTCTATGTTCACTGGTTTGAATCCTTCTGGGAATTCGTAATCCAGCACCTCATCGATGAAACATAGGGGGTGTGCGGCACCCCTGTATTTGGATGTACCATGGCGTTCGGACGGTTGTAGTATTCGGTTTTGATTTTGTGCCGGAGCGCGCTTCCTAGATCCATAGATGGATCTGGTCGTACCGGATTTTTGGTGCAAGTCCTCACGTAGATCGTGTGTTGACTTATGTGCGACCTTGTTAGCTGCTCTATCGCGGTCACAAGGTGGTTGATCTGGCCAGTTAGCCGTTTCATTTTCGGCTGTGTGGGCTCTAAGGACTGTCACACCCTAGCTAGTCATGCATCAGAGTGTGTGCATCATGTTTAAAATTTCCATTTAATTTGAAATGGGGAATTGTGAAACCCTCAGAATCATTTTTGAAAATGATCCAAATAAAAATTTCTCCAAAAGGGTCCAAGAAAATGCTCATGTTGCTCTCTGAAAATATTGGACAGAGATAAAAATCAAACCAATATTTTTGAGAGCTCATAGGTATTTATTTTGGGCATTTGGAATTAATGCATAAATATTTGCATTGGAAATATATTAGTTATATATATTAATATATGCCCAAATATTATGCCAATTATAAAGGAGCTCTGGAATAATATATCTAGCTCCTGCAAAAAATTGGCATAAGGTAAATAAATGATTTAATATTTATTTAAATCAAAACAAATGTCAGAAATTAGAAAACAGAAATAATTAAAAAGGGAGAAGCTTACCTGGGCTCCTCCCTGTGCAGCCCAGCCAGCTGGCCGGCCCAGCCAGCAGGCGGCCCAGCCCGCCTCCCTCCTCTGTCGTCTTCGTCCTCGACAGAGGGAGGGGAGTGTGGCCGGCGCGCGCGCGCGCCACCGCGCCACGCCACCTGCTCGCCTGCCTGCCTGCCCTCCCTCCTCGCTCGATGCCCCGCATGATGCCACGCCCTCCCCCCCTGCTCTCTCTCACTCTCCCGCGGTTCTTCCCTCCTCTCCCTCGCTCTCTCTCTCACACGGCCGAACACCACCGTCGCCGCCGTTCGCCATAGCAGCCGTCACCGGCCACCCCTCGCCCCTCCGTTGAGCTCAGGAGCTCCGCCTCGACCCCCTCTTCCTCCCCACCACGCCAAGCCCCTCGGGAAGCTCTGCAT
>NC_041382.1:243592103-243662618 GCF_002162155.2 Triticum dicoccoides | reverse complement strand
AAGTAGTTTCTGGTGTTTGTAGTCTACTGGAGGCCGTGGACAGCGCTGACCGTAGGGGTGGGCTGTGATGCGGTAGGTACGTGGCCGGGTGTACCGAATACCCGTTAGGTATCTCGGGAACCCTGTTCACATCGTTCGGGGCCGTATGGGAAACCTCGGCCGGACTCCCTGCGGATGGAACCTGGATAGGCGATAAACCTGGACTGGAGGCTTAAGTGATTAGGTAGGTCGTGGCCGACACCCACGTTGGGCTTCCGCTTGAAGGTTGCCGAGTACATGTCGTGTAAACGACGGTAAGTGGTGAGAGCGTGTATGAAGAAGTACACCCCTGCAGGGTTAACATGATCTATTCGAATAGCCGCGTCCGCGGTAAAGGACTACTTGGTTGCCTATACAGTTCATAGACAAGTAAATGGAAACTACTAAAAGCCTCAAGATAAGTGTGAGTGCCGAGGATGGCTCTTCCGTAGGAAGACGGAGGTGGATCCTCGATAGTGTATTGGATTGATGAGTAGTGGACTCGTGTGCGCAAAACCATTTCAAGTTGTAGTATCGTAGGATAGCCTAGCCAAGAGTCAAAGCTGGCTTGCTGCAATAACTCCACCAACCCTTCTTGATAATATGCATGTATGTAGGATCTGATGTAAGTCTTGCTGAGTACCTTTGTACTCATGTTGCTATAATCTACATTTTTACAGAAGACGCTGCAACCCCTTCTGATGGGTTCTATGTAGACGTTGACATCAACGAGTAGGCTAAAGACCCAGGTGGTGACCCTGAGCTTGTGAAGGACCATGTAGTATAGCTAGGCTTTCCAAGCCTCTTTTATTTTACTAGTTGTCTGTACTCAGACAAGTTACTTCCGCTGCTGGTTTGTATGACTGTATGACTTGTATGTGGGGTCGTGAGACCCGTACCTTTGTGTATGTTATGTATGGCTCACTGAGCCTTAAATAAAGTACTTGTGTCATAGAGTCATGTTGTGATGCTTCGTTGTATTTGCACATATCGAGCATATTGTGTGTATGATTGAAATGCTTGGTATGTGTGGGATCTGACTATCTAGTTGTTTATCTTTAGTAGCCTCTCTTACCGGGAAATGTCTCCTAGTGTTGCCGCCGAGCCATGGTAGCTTGCTACTGCTCTGGAACACTTAGGCTGACCGGCATGTGTCCTTCTTCGTTCCTGTGTCTGTCCCTTCGGGGAAATGTCACGCTTTGAGTACCGGAGTCCTGTTAGCCCGCTACAGCCCGGTTTACCGGAGTCCTGCTAGCCCAGTGCTACAGCCCGGACCCACTTGCTGATGACCGACACGTTCGAAGCTGGGTCATGGATGCCTGTCCCTGTAAGTCTGTGCCACTTTGGGTTTACGACTAGTCATGTCAGCCCGGACTCCTTATCATATGGATGCTAGCGACACTATCATATACGTGAGCCAAAAGGCGCAAACGGTCCCGGGCAAAGGTAAGGCGACACCCGTGGGGATACCGTGCGTGAGGCCGCAAAGTGATATGAGGTGTTACCGGCTAGATCGATGTGACATCGAGTCGGGGTCCTGACAGCGTTGGCATCAGAGCCGGACTGCCTGTAGGTTCTCCAAGCCAAACTGGTCGATGTTGAGTCTAGAAATTCTTTAGTTATATGTAGGGGAATTGTTTGTGGGTTGGAACGTAAGGCTCTTTTTACTCCTTTACCTAATGACATTCTGATCTGAGTCAGTCCATTCTTCCACCGGGGGTTAAGGAATTAGGATCTATTCTCTCTATCAGGATCACGTGTTACTAATCAGTAGTACCTTATAGGTTTGATGGTACAAGCCTAGTTCAGTGCTATTACCACATTATGTTGCTAGGATGGTCTCAGAACTTGGTATGATGATGATGAGTGTGTATGTAATCCTTTGTCAAATGTCTCAAAATCCTTCTTGAGCATTTACAGCTGTTATGCTGCCGAAATTTTGCTAGAAATTCTAATGCCTTTGCATTATGATTGTGCTTTCAGATGGCCACTCGCGACCTCAATCAAGTGGTTCGCCTGACTCGATGCCTAGATGTACCCGGCCATACTGCCAAGTTGGTCAGGGTAATGACTGAGGCTGGATACCGCTGGTATCCTGAGTACACGGTCGAAGAGCAATTCCGGGACTTCAATCAAAGCCAGTATCTCTGCACTGTCCGGATATTTCCATCTTATCCTGGATCCACCGAGCCCCTTCACTGCTCCTATGGACTCGGGGTTACTATTGAGATGGCTGTGCAGGACGCCGCCTACTCTATGATGACCATTATGCGAGTCAGATCTGGTCTATTTCGGGACTCTGATTTCCGGTATATGCCAGGATCACTTCCGGGAGCACAAGGGTATCTCCAGGCTATCTATGCTGACCCCACTCAGGAGGATTCACGGGCTCGCACCACTGCTGAGATGCTCGAGGATAAGGACCGTGAAAATCGGGCCTTAAGGTTAGAGCTCTTCAATACCCGTGCTGACCACTGGGCCACTTTGACTCGGTTCGCACCGGCGGTGCAAGCTGGATATTCAGATATGCGCGATCTCTATCCTGTGAGATCTGCTTTGCCAGACGTGATGGGTTGGCGTGATGTAGGAGGCATCACCCCACCTCGCGGTCCCCGCAGGCCACCGTCTGTTGGTCCAAGACCTCATCCTAGCCCCTATGGTCCACAAGCTCCGCGAGATCGTCTATTTCCGGATGATCATGTCGAGCTTCCAGGCTATGGAGGTGACTTCTACGAGGACTACTACGGATCGGTCTGAGTTAGTGATAGTATCACTAGTTCGCACTAGCTGTGTCATCTATCGTCCCACGTGACTCGTGGGATATGACCTAGTTTGTACTCTTTCCGGAGGTGTAGAAAAATAATGTATAGGAGCTTGGGATGCCTCCGATGAGATGTAATCCTTTTCTCACCATAATAGTACTTTGCTTGGTCTTGTACTAAACCCTGTATGGTGTGTATGACGATGGAATAAAAGAAGCAGTTTCTGTATTTACCATGTCATACGGATGATCATCTTGCATTCCGAGTTATTCCTTACATTTTATATCCTATGTCGGAATTTTATCATCCTGACTAAATCATTGTCTTGTTTACCTAGGATGGTCAACACGCGCGCTAACCCTGCTCCTCAAGAGCAGGCCGAAGGCAGTGAAGTCAGGGATGCAAATCTGCCTCATCCTCCTTCACTAGCCGAGGTTATGATGGAAGCTGAGAGAAACAAGCGGGAGACCAACTGTTTGTTGGAGCGTATTGAACAGAACATGGCACACCATCAGAGGGCTAACGTGGTGTCACTCAGTGATTTTATCAAATTGCATCCACCCACGTTCCACCACTCCGTCGAGCCTCTCGACGCTGATGACTGGCTTCGCAGTATCTCTCACAAACTGCGTTCCGCGCTGGTAGCGGAGGCTGACAAGGTCACCTTTGCTGCATATCATCTTGAAGGCCCCGCCAGTCTATGGTGGGAGAATTTTGGAGCTATGCGCCCAGCAGGCCATGTCACTACTTGGGCTGAATTCAGTGAGGCTTTCCGTGAACATCACATTCCGGAGGGTCTCATGGACCGTAAACGTGAGGAATTTTGCAGTTTCACTCAGGGCCAACTTTCTGTGGATGCTTATAGCAGGGAGTTTGGTAACCTCGCACGATATGCAACTGAGGAAGTGTCTACTGATGCCAAGAAGCAAGCAAGGTTCCGTAAGGGCCTTAGTCCTGAGCTTCGCCGTGACCTCCGTCTGCATGAGTGCACATCTTTTCAGAAACTTGTCAACAAAGCCATCAGTGCTGAAACTGGTCAGACTGACTATGACGCAACATGCAAGCATGGCCGTGATATGGGTTCCTCATCCGGTGCTGGTCCTCAGAAGCGCCGCGTGTGGGTACCCAACACCGCTCTGGCACCCAGGTTCACACCGAGGCCATCTTTCCAGGCGCCTCGCCCTGTTCAACAGTCTGCACCGGCCAAGCCCTATGGGGGTCCAACTAACAATGCTCCTCCACGTACCAGTTCCGTGACTTGTTTCAAGTGTGGGGAATCTGGCCACTATATGCGTGAGTGTCCCCAGACCAACCCCAACCAGTCTGCTAAAGCTGTTGGCCGTGGCAAGCCGACAGGGAAAGTGTTCCACGCCAAGCCGGTCACCGCTTCACGTGGCCATGTCAACTGTATCTCTGCCGAAGAAGCTCAAGAGGATCCCAACGTCGTTCTCGGTACGCTTCTTGTTAATTGCCACCCGGCATCTGTTCTTTTCGATACAGGAGCCTCTCATTCTTTTATATCCGAAAATTATGCTCGTTTGCATAACGTTGCATTCTGTGACATGCCATCCACTATGGAAATTTCTACCCCTGGTTCTAGATGGCAGACCTCTAGGGTAAGTTATGGAAATGAAATCCAAGTCGACAGACTTGTTTTTCTTGCATCTTTGATAGCCCTTAAATCTTCAGATATTAATATCATTCTGGGTATGGACTGGATGTCGGCTCATCATGCCCAAATTGATTGCTTCTCTAGGACTGTTCAACTCACCCATCCTTCGGGGAAGATAGTCAATGTCTTGACCCGAATAGCCAAGCGGCAGCTATTTTCTCTTAACGCCAACCCTTTGCCAGACCTTGAGGACATTCCGGTAGTCCGTGACTTCCCGGATGTCTTCCCAGAGGAATTGCCAGGTGTTCCACCTGACAGGGATGTCGAGTTCGTAATAGACCTCATCCCCGGAACCGTTCCGATTGCTAGAAGACCTTATAAAATGGCACCCCTAGAACTAGCCGAGCTTAAGAAACAACTCGATGAGTCCTTGAAAAAGGGTTTCATCCGACCTAGCTCATCTCCGTGGGCTTGCCCCGTCCTATTCGTCAAGAAGAAGGATGGTACGGACCGGATGGTTGTAGATTACCGACCTGTCAATTTGGTCACAATCAAGAACAAATATCCGCTTCCCAGGATCAACGACCTGTACGATCAGCTCGCTGGATCCTCAGTCTTTTCCAAGATGGATTTGAGGTTGGGCTACCATCAAATCAAAATCAGAAACGGGGACATTCCTAAAACGGCCTTTGTTACTCGTTATGGCCAATACGAGTACACCGTCATGTCCTTCGGTTTAACCAACGCTCCAGCCACCTTTTCTCGGTTAATGAACTCAATCTTCATGGAATATTTGGATAAATTCGTCGTGGTTTACCTCGATGATATACTCATCTACTCCAAGAACGAGGAAGAACATGCCGAACATCTAAGGCTAGTGCTAAAGAAACTTCGAGAACATCGCCTTTATGCCAAATTTTCTAAATGTGAATTCTGGTTGTCAGAAGTGACCTATCTGGGTCATGTAATATCTGGTAAAGGTATTGCTGTTAACCCTGAGCGAGTTCAAGCCGTCCTTAATTGGACTCCACCTGAATCGGTCAAGCAAGTTCGGAGTTCTCTAGGCTTAGCGAGCTATTGTCGTCGCTTTGTCGAGAACTTCTCCAAGGTTGCTAAACCTCTAACCGAACTCCTCAAGAAAGATAAGAAGTTCGAGTGGACTCCACAATGTGAGCACAGCTTTCAGGAACTGAAAAGACACCTGACCTCTGCTCCCGTACTGGTACCGCCAGACTTCTCCAAAGACTTTGTCATCTACTGCGACGCCTCGCGACAAGGACTAGGTTGCATTCTCATGCAAGATCGACACGTAATTGCCTACGCTTCACGGCAATTGCACCCACATGAGGATAATTATCCTACTCATGATCTAGAGCTTGCAGCCATAGTCTATGCACTTAAGACCTGGCGGCATTACCTCCTCGGTAATCGTTGCGAAATATTCACTGATCACCAAAGTCTGAAGTACATTTTCACCCAACCGGATCTGAATCTCAGGCAAAGACGTTGGGTTGAATTGATCACAGACTTCGACTTAGGAATAACCTACACCCTAGGGAAAGCCAACGTCATGGCTGATGCGCTAAGTCGTAAATCTTATTGTAACAATCTGATGTTACAACAAAGTCAACCGCTTCTCCATGAGGAATTTCGGAAGCTTAACCTTCACATTGTACCTCAAGGTTTTCTTTCCACCTTGGTGGCAAAACCTACCCTTACGGATCAGATTATCAAAGCACAGAAGGTAGATCCGGGAATTTCCCGCATCAAGAGAAACATCCAGAAAGGAATTGCGAATTGCTTCTCCGTTAATGATCAAGGGGTCGTATACTTCGGGAATCGACTAGTGGTTCCCAAAGTGCGCAACCTGAGGCGTTTGATCCTTAAGGAAGCTCATGAATCTCCTCTCACCATTCATCCCGGTAGTACTAAGATGTATCAGGACCTACGCCAGAGGTTCTGGTGGACTAGGATGAAGAGAGAAATTGCTCAGTATATTGCTAATTGCGACGTCTGTCGTCGTGTAAAAGCAGAGCATCAACGGCCTGCTGGCACCCTTCAACCCTTAGCTATTCCTGAATGGAAATGGGATAAAATTGGTATGGACTTCATTACCGGTTTTCCCAGGACCAAGAGAGGGAATAATGCTATCTTCGTCGTTGTCGATCGTCTTTCCAAAGTAGCCCATTTCCTACCTGTTCGCGAGAGTATAACCGCTAGTCAATTGGCAGACTTATACATCTCCCGTATAGTGTCTCTCCATGGTGTTCCTTTGGAAATTAACTCGGATCGAGGAAGTCTTTTCACCTCTCGATTTTGGGAAAGTTTCCAAAATGCTATGGGAACCCGTCTCTCCTTTAGCACCGCCTTCCACCCTCAGTCGAGTGGTCAAGTGGAACGCGTCAACCAGATTCTAGAAGACATGCTTCGAGCCTCTGTTATCTCATTCGGAATGGACTGGGAGAAGTGCCTTCCATTTGCCGAATTCGCTTACAACAACAGCTATCAATCTAGCTTGGGTAAAGCCCCTTTTGAAGTTCTCTATGGACGACGGTGTCGAACACCCCTTAACTGGTCAGAAACCGGGGAAAGACAATTCTTTGGCCCGGATATGATTCAGGAAGCAGAAGAACAAGTTCGTATCGTTCGTGAAAAGTTGAAAACAGCCCAATCTCGTCAAAAGAGTCAATATGACCGAAAACATAAGGCTATGACTTTCGAGGTTGACGAGAAGGCTTATCTTCGGGTCACCCCTCTGAAGGGAACCCATCGTTTCGGTATCAAAGGCAAATTGGCTCCTCGTTACATTGGACCTTTTCGCATTCTCGCCAAACGAGGAGAAGTTGCCTACCAGTTGGAACTACCTCCGCACCTCTCCAGAGTCCATGATGTCTTCCACGTTTCTCAACTCAGGCGTTGCTTCTCGGATCCTATCCGTGAAGTGGACCACGAAACGCTTGATCTCCAAGATAATCTTACATATCGAGAGTACCCCATTCGTATCCTCGATCAGGCCGAACGTACCACCCGACGTCATAATATCAAGTTTCTCAAAGTTCAATGGTCGCACCATTCTGAGGATGAAGCAACTTGGGAAAGGGAGGATCGTCTTCGACTTGAGTATCCCGCCTTCTTCCCGGAGGAACCCAAATCTCGGGACGAGATTCTTTTGAGTGGGGGTGAGTTGTCACATCCTAGTTAGCCATGCATTAGAGTGTTGCATCATGTCTACTTTTTCATCAGAAACTTGAAATGGGGATGACAGAACCCCCAGTCCCCTCTGAAACCAACTAGGGTTTACTAAAAAAACTTTTCAATGAACCTGAAATGCCCTTCTAAAATGCCCATCATTTTTGTCTTGGTTCAGAACCTCTGCCAAAAGTGGTGCACATTTTCCTAGGCCATCTTAGGGTTTTTGAATTAAGTCATAAATATTTGAATTTGGGCATTTAAAATTATATAAAATATTTAAATGCTCAAATATCTCCAAACTAAAATGTTTCATGTTGGAAATAATCCAACTATGGACCAGGAGTAATTTGGTGATTTTAGGAGTTGCCTAAGTATTTTATTTAATTCAACAAAGTTGTAGAGGTATTAAAAAAAAGAACAGAAACAGAAAGAAAAAGGAAAAACTTACCTGGCGCCACCACAGGCCCACCAGCCAGCCCACCTGGCCGGCCCGGCCCGGCCACCGCTCCAGCGAGCTGCTTGGCTTGCCAGGCAGGCAGCCAAGGTGCTCGGCGGCGGCACCGCAGCTCGCCACGCAGCTGCACGCCGCCCTGCCTCCCCCTCTCGCCGCCCTGATGGCCTGGACGAGCTCCACGTCGCGCCCCGACCCTCCTGGACACCTCCATTCGCCCCCAGTTCCTCTCCCTCACGCTCCCACGCCATGGCCGACGCCACCGTCGCCGCACCGCCGTCGTAGCCGTGCTCCCCGTCGTCTCCACGCCGCGCCACCCTGTCCAGAAGCTCCGCCGTCCTCTACTTCATCGAGCTAGCCGAGCCCCGTGTGCTCGTGCGGCCCGAGACCACCGCACCGACCTCGCCCGAGCTCACCGTCGCCGGAGATCCCCTTCAACACCGTCGCCGCCTCAGCTCGTCCCCGACCTCGCCGGTGGCCTCTACGGGAGCGCTGTGAGCCTAGCTACTCCTCCGACCCTCTCTCTCTCATTCCTGAGCCGTGTAGCCACCGCACGAGGATCACACGCCCGCACCGCCGCGGATCTCGTCGCCGACGTGCTTCCGGCCACACTCCGGCCACAAGATGGTGTCCATCTTACTCACCGAGTCCCGCAGCACCTAGCTAGCCACTCCACGAGCCTCACCGACCCCTCTAGCGCCAAGTTCATCTTCGACCGAACCCCGGTGGCCGCCAAAGTCGTCGCCGGCGCCAACTCCGGCCACCCCGACCCCAACGGACTCCGCCAAGAGCTGCGGTTTGTCCTCAGCTCCACTCCGGTGGTCTCCGCGGCCCATTTGGTGGCCGAAATGGCCAAAACCACTCCCGCCGCCGCGTCGGGCTCGCCGGCGGCTAAACGCCGGCGTCGCTGGCTTTGACTTTGACCACGGGTGGGCCCTGGTTGACTCCCTGAATCAATGACAGGTGGGGCCCAGCCCTGTTAATTAAACAGGATTAGTTTTAATTAAATTTTAATTAAAATAATCACCCTGACATGCGGGACCCACTGTCAGGTTTGACTCAGACCTGTTCCGTTGACCTACTGACGTCACACTGACGTCAGGCTGACGCAGTAATTGATTTTCTGGATTTAATTTAAATCAGGAAATCCTAGAATATATTTTAAACTTCAAAAATTCATAACTTTTATTCTGTAACTCCAAATTGGACAAATTATATATGAAAAATGATCAGAAAAATCCAATCTATCCATATGTACTATTTTCATGCATGATCAAACAAGTTAAATTGATGTTTTAAGCAGAACAAGGAAAAGCACTTTAAAAGGCCATGTTTGAGTTTGAAATTTGAATCTTTGATTCAAATTTGTTCAAACCCTTCTGGTTTTAGTTGCATTAGCCCAACACACTCATATTGCCATGTTTCATGCATGCATCATATTGTTGCACATTGTTTGGTGATGGTTGTGTATCGATGTCCTTTGCGACAGGTTCTGCCTCCGAGGAGTACCGTGATTACCCTAACGAAGAACCGTATCAGTGCATCGAACCATCAGGCAAGCAACCAACCATTTGATCATATCGATACAATCCCATGTTCTCGCTCCTGCTCTCTTTTACTGCATTAAGACAACGCGTTTCAAACTGCTGTGTGCTACGGTAGTTGAACCCATTTCCTCTGCATGACCTGTCATTGCCACAGTAACTAGATGAAACCCACTAGCATGCGTAGGAGTTGCTTGAGCCATATGTATGTGTTGTTCCTACCTTTCTATGCCTGCTATGCTTAGAGTCGTGTCAGGTCCGGTTCATCTGGGTGATGGGCTAGAGTGAAATGATTATGTCGGTAATGAGAGTGGTGTGGTGAACACGATTTGGTAAAGGTATCGATGAGAGGCCATGTAGGAGTACATGGTGGGTTGTTTCATTGAAGCCGACCTTAAGCACTGAGATCTGTATGTGTGATTTAAGAATCAGCTACTACCATGCATTGGGCCCGAAACCAATGGACCCTCTCGGCTTCTTATTCACCCTAGTTCTCCGTCCAGGAGTTGCAAGTAGTTTCTGGTGTTTGTAGTCTACTGGAGGCCGTGGACAGCGCTGACCGTAGGGGTGGGCTGTGATGCGGTAGGTACGTGGCCGGGTGTACCGAATACCCGTTAGGTATCTCGGGAACCCTGTTCACATCGTTCGGGGCCGTATGGGAAACCTCGGCCGGACTCCCTGCGGATGGAACCTGGATAGGCGATAAACCTGGACTGGAGGCTTAAGTGATTAGGTAGGTCGTGGCCGACACCCACGTTGGGCTTCCGCTTGAAGGTTGCCGAGTACATGTCGTGTAAACGACGGTAAGTGGTGAGAGCGTGTATGAAGAAGTACACCCCTGCAGGGTTAACATGATCTATTCGAATAGCCGCGTCCGCGGTAAAGGACTACTTGGTTGCCTATACAGTTCATAGACAAGTAAATGGAAACTACTAAAAGCCTCAAGATAAGTGTGAGTGCCGAGGATGGCTCTTCCGTAGGAAGACGGAGGTGGATCCTCGATAGTGTATTGGATTGATGAGTAGTGGACTCGTGTGCGCAAAACCATTTCAAGTTGTAGTATCGTAGGATAGCCTAGCCAAGAGTCAAAGCTGGCTTGCTGCAATAACTCCACCAACCCTTCTTGATAATATGCATGTATGTAGGATCTGATGTAAGTCTTGCTGAGTACCTTTGTACTCATGTTGCTATAATCTACATTTTTACAGAAGACGCTGCAACCCCTTCTGATGGGTTCTATGTAGACGTTGACATCAACGAGTAGGCTAAAGACCCAGGTGGTGACCCTGAGCTTGTGAAGGACCATGTAGTATAGCTAGGCTTTCCAAGCCTCTTTTATTTTACTAGTTGTCTGTACTCAGACAAGTTACTTCCGCTGCTGGTTTGTATGTCTGTATAACTTGAATGCTGGGTCGTGTGACCCGTATCTTTGTGTATGCTATGTATGGCTCCCTGAGCCTTAAATAAAGTACTTGTGACGTAGAGTCATGTTGTGATGCTTCGTTGTGTTTGCACATATCGAGCATATTGTGTGTATGATTGAAATGCTTGGTATGTGTGGGATCTGACTATCTAGTTGTTTATCTTTAGTAGCCTCTCTTACCGGGAAATGTCTCCTAGTGTTACCGCCGAGCCATGGTAGCTTGCTACTGCTCTGGAACACTTAGGCTGGCCGGCATGTGTCCTTCTTCGTTCCTGTGTCTGTCCCTTCGGGGAAATGTCACGCTTTGAGTACCGGAGTCCTGTTAGCCCGCTACAGCCCGGTTTACCGGAGTCCTGCTAGCCCAGTGCTACAGCCCGGACCCACTTGCTGATGACCGACACGTTCGAAGCTGGGTCATGGATGCCTGTCCCTGTAAGTCTGTGCCACTTTGGGTTTACGACTAGTCATGTCAGCCCGGACTCCTTATCATATGGATGCTAGCGACACTATCATATACGTGAGCCAAAAGGCGCAAACGGTCCCGGGCAAAGGTAAGGCGACACCCGTGGGGATACCGTGCGTGAGGCCGCAAAGTGATATGAGGTGTTACCGGCTAGATCGATGTGACATCGAGTCGGGGTCCTGACAAGGACTCATTGTCGAATTCAGGTAGTAGCTTGCACTTTGGATAGCTCTTTGTGTGGTAAATTCCACTATACTTTTCTGCTTTGTCGAGCACTTTGTTCCACCTGCTGTTGAGCGTATTTTGTGCGGCCTTAAGCCTTTGCTTCTGCTTCTTCAGAGTCCTCGCCATGGCGATAAGCCTGCTGTAGAGGTTCTCTTGCTCTAAGTGCGTTTCCGGGATGATGTGTGCATCTTCGTCCGGACTGTTTTCTTCCCCAGAGGGGGTTTGATAAGGTTTATCCTCGGCGTCGCCATGTTTGGACATCGGATCCGTACTATGTTCGCCGCTTGCAGCTTCGTCATGCTCTGCCACCGGGGCGATATGGTCGTCGTTTCCTCTAGAGTCGACTGGAGTGTTATTTTCTCTTGCGCTGTTATCGCTGTTTTTGCTATGGCGGGATTTAGGGCGGCGCCACTGACTTTGGCGCTTGGGTTGCTTCTTGGAGGGGCCATCCTCCGTTGTCTCTTCGCCATTGCCTTCTTTGGGTGTATCCACCATGTATATGTCATGTGATGAGGTGGCGTTCCACCGCCCTGTGGGCGGTGGTTCCTGTTCGTCTCCTGCATCGTCATCCATACCGTCGATGTCTTCGGAGTCAAAGTCGAGCATGTCGGTTAAATCGTCGACGGTGGCTACTAAGTGGGTGGTGGGTGGGCAGCGAATTTGTTCATCGTCCGCATCCCATTCAAGCCGGACATACTTCGGCCAAGGTTCTCCTAACAAGGAGAGAGACCTTAATGAATTTTGCACATCGCCTAAAGGCGAGTGCCGAAA
The DNA here is from genome assembly GCF_002162155.2 of Triticum dicoccoides. Taxonomy (NCBI): domain Eukaryota; kingdom Viridiplantae; phylum Streptophyta; class Magnoliopsida; order Poales; family Poaceae; genus Triticum; species Triticum dicoccoides. Next base: position 243,650,157 of record NC_041382.1, on the reverse strand, counting down.
GATATCCGTGGAGGTGAACTCCATGATCGCCGCCCCGTCGGATTCGATAGGCACGGATGCAGGCGCCTCGGAGTCCTTGGCCGAAGACGAATCCCGCGGTTCGGCGACACGGCTCTCATAAGGGGTGAAGTAAGTATCCGACTACATCGCCACTGAGAATGTGGCGTCCATGGCGGGGTCGATCCCTCTGTCCCCGGATGGCGCAATTTGTTCTGGATTGAAGGCCGGAGTAGTTGTAGATGCGATCTCCCGAACACTGTCCGACGGTAGAGTTACGTCATGCTCGTCATGACTGTGCGGTGCACCTGACATGGGCTCGAATGCTTCGAAGATCAAGTCTCCGAGGATGTCGGCAGTGTAGTTTAAGTTTCTGAACCTAACCTGATGGCCAGGGGCATAGCTTTCGATTTGTTCCAGATGGCCAAGCGAATTGGCCCGCAGTGCGAAGCCGTCGAATACGAAGATCTGCCCGGGGAGGAAAACCTCACCCTGTACTGCATCATTACCGATGAACAAAGGAGCCATCAAGCCTTACGGTGACGACACAGTGGAACTCTCAATGAAAGCACCAATGTCGGTGTCAAAACCGGCGGATCTCGGGTAGGGGGTCCCGAACTGTGCGTCTAAGGCGTATGGTAACAAGAGGCAGGGGACACGATGTTTACCCAGGTTCGGTCCCTCTTGATGGAGGTAATACCCTACATCCTGATTGATTGTTCTTGATGATATGAGTATTAAAAGAGTTGATCTACCATGAGATCGTAGAGGCTAAACCCTAGAAACTAGCCTATGGTATGATTGTATGTTGTCCTACGCACTAAACCCTCCGGTTTATATAGACACCGGAGGGGGCTAGGGTTACCCAAAGTCGATTACAAGGGAGGAGATCTACATATTCGAATTGCCAAGCTTGCCTTCCAAGCGAAGGAAAGTCCCATCCGGACACGGGACAAAGTCTGCAATCTTGTATCTTCATAGTCCAACATTCCGGCCGAAGGATATAGTCCGGCTATCCGGAGACCCCCTAATCCAGGACTCGCTTAGGGGGTTTAAAATAAAGATGACCCTTGAGTCTGCAGAACCAAAGGGAAAGGTATATGGTGGTAGGTAGGCAAATGGTAAAACCAAGGTTGGGCCTTGCTAGAGGAGTTTTATTCAAGGTGAACTGTCAAGGGGTTCCCATAACACCCAACCGCGTAAGGAACGCAAAATCAAGGAACATAACACCGGTATGACGGAAACTAGGGCGGCAAGAGTGGAACGAAATACCAGGCATAAGGCCGAGCCTTCCACCCTCTACCAACTATATAGATGCATTAAAGTAAATAAGATAAAATAATGATATCCCAACAAATCCATGTTCCAACATGGAACAAGCTTAATCTTCACCTACAACTAGCAACGCTATAAGAGGGGCTGAGCAAAAGAGGTAACATGGCCAAACAACGGTTTGCTAGGAAAGGTGGCTTAGAGGCTTGACATGGCAATATGGGAGGCATGATATAGCAAGTGGTAGGTAGCATGACATAGAGATAGAGCAAACAATTAGCAAAGCAAAGATAGAAGTGATTTTAAGGGTATGGTCATCTTGCCTGCAAACTTCTCAGAGCTGTCAAAAGCTTTATCCTCGTTAGCGTACTCAACAGGTTCCTCAGTCACGTACTTGTCCACCGTCTCTACCCAAAGCAGGAACACAAGCAATGGAAGAACAATCAATCACGGTGCAATGCACAAGCAACATGATGCAAAACATGGCATGATATGCAAGACATGATATGCAATGGATATGCGTGCTCTGGAAGGGAAAGAATGATCAAGGCATCAACTTGTCAAACCAAGTATGCCTCTGGAAAGATGAGATGATTTCAGTTGAAAATGATATGTAGATCACCGGAAACGGATGCACGGTTTGCAAATGGCAAGCATCACAAGAATGACGCAAAACTGCGATTAACAGCACGATGGCACTTAGAATGCAACAGGAAACTAAGCTACTGCACTCCAACATAGCAAAAAAACATATGGCTGTGATGTACAAGAGATGCTTGACAAAACATGAACACTGAGCTACGGCTAAATCACACTAGAACAAGTTGAAACAAGCATGGCAAACGTGCAAAAGATATCAGCATCACAGACTTAGTGAAAATACTAACATGTCAAAAACAACATCAGGTAGCAATGTTTAGAGCAAGCAAACAACATGCTACAAGAACATATCATAGCAAACAAAGGCATGGAATGATTCTACTAAATGCATAAATCAAAAGTCCCTTACTTAACATGAGCTAAAAAGGCACAGAAGATATGATGGCACCCATGTAAACATAGGAAGATTTATTAACAGTTTCAGGCTTAGCAGAAAAACAGAGCATGGCATAAACAGATTCACGATAGAAACTTTGCGAGCTCATGTCACTCACCACAAAGCATTGCATGACAATATAAGCATACCAATAGCAAGATGACATGTTCATGAAGCTAACCATGGCAAGAGAAAGTTCATAGGATGCATGGATCACTAGCAACAACCATGGCAATATTGATTAACTTGTTAAAATTATGCCAGGAACATTTTATAGCAAATGTAGAGCAAGCAAATGGCATGCTAGACAACTCCATAATTGCATAGCGGGCATGGATGGATAGAGCATAACCACATGAGCAAACCATCCTTAATGAAGTATCCCAAAATAAGCATGGATCTCACTTTAGCATCAAGTTTACATGGCATCAAAATAACAGCAGGAAAAAGACAGCAAAATCCTAAGTCCCTGAAAACAGCATCATTGTGGAGCCTACTTTGCATGCTAGTTATAGTCAACACATAGATCACAAGAATACAAGGCTTGCACCTCTGTACAGGTGGCATGTTGTAGTTCAAAACTCATGTAGACCTCATGCTCAAATAATGCACACAACAAATGCAAAAAAAATGACAAAACCTCATGATCTGATAAGTACCATCAGCTAACATTTTATAGCACTCTTGCATCAATGAAAATGGAAATATAATGGGAAGTAACATACATGGAAATGCTTCTAACAGAGAGCTCAACGAGACGAACAATTTGACATATCATATGCAAGATTTGGACCCACGAGCATGGAGATATGATGCGTTGAATAGGGGCATAAAATATTGCAGAAAAAGACTTAGACGAATTCAGGGTCCACCTCGTCCCCGATCTGGATCTAGGGTTTCTAGTGGCACGGTTCCTGAGGCAGACGGAGTTTGCCGGAGTTGGACGCCGGGGTGGAGGGAGAAGGTCGGCCGGATGGGGATCACCGGATCTAGTGAGGAGGAGGACGGGGGCCGGCACCAGAGTTGGATCTGGCGGGATCGGGTGGAGGCAACGAGGCGGACGGCGGAGCTTGAGGCCGGTGCTAGAGCGTTGGCGGCTAGGCAAGGTAGCAGAGGGCGGTGGCACGTGGGGCGGCGCGGCGCGGGACGGGCGGCGGTGGTGGCGCGCGGGCCTGGCGTTGGCGGGTGGTGGCGGAGCCACGTGGCGCCTCCTAGTTGGCTGGGCGCGGCGGCGGACGCGTCCGGTCCGATCCGGACGTGTCTGGCGGCGGAGAGGGCTAAGCTAGGGTTTGGACTACGCGAAAAATCGGAGGGGAACACATATTTATAGGTAGAGGGAGTTTGGAGTGTCCAAATGAGGTGTAATTTTCACCCACACGATCATGATCCAACGACGGAGGACATGGAGATGGTTTAGATGGGTTATTGGGCTGTTTTGGAGGGGTGTTGGGCTGCAACACACAAGAGGATTTTCAGGTTACGCGGTTAACCGTTGGAGCATCAAACGGCCTCCAAATGGAACGAAATTTGCCAGGCGGCCTACCGGTGGTGTACCATGGCTACTTGGTAAATCTCGTTCTATTCCGAGAACGTTTAACACACGCTCACGAAAAGGGACAAGAGGGGTGTGCCGGTGCATGTGGGAGTGTGGGATTGCGAAACGGACAACGGGGAAAATGCTCAGATGCATGAGATGAACACGTATGTAAAAGTGATGCACATGATGACATGATATGAAATGCATGACATGAACAAAATGCAAAACAAAAGACAAAACCCAACCACCGAGGGAATCTCATAACTTAAAGCCAAAAATGGCAAGAGTCAGAGTTACAAATATGGAAAGTTACATCCGGGGTGTTACAACACTCCACCAGTATGAGAGGATCTCGTCCTGAGATATAGGACTGAAAGAACTCCGGATATTCAGAACGGAGGTGGTCCTCGCGTTCCCAGGTGGATTCTTGGTCGGAATGGTGTAACCACTTCACTTTTAGGAATTTGAATGACTTGTTGCAAGTCTTGCGCTCGGTCTCTAAATAGAAACGGGATGCTCATGATAAGACAGGTCTTCTTGGATATCAATCTCTTCGAAGTTGATGGTGCACTCAGGAGTCTTGAAGCACTTGCGAAGCTGTGACAAGTGAAACACATTGTGCACTTTTGCGAAGTTGGACGGAATCTCAAGTTGATAGGTGAGGTCGCCTCTTTTACCAATGATCTTGAAAGAACCCACGTATCTAGGGGCAAGCTTCCTTTTGATACCGAAACGACGAGTGCCTTTCATTGGAGAGACGTGGAGGTAGAAATGGTCTCCGACCTCGAAAGCCAAGTCACGGTGTTTGTTATCATAGTAACTCTTCTGGCGCGATTGCGCGACTTTGAGATTTTCATGGATGACTTTACAAATTTTTTCAGCTTCTATGATTAAGTCATTGCCAAGAAGTTGGTGTTCACCAGTCTCTGACCAATTGAGAGGAGTACGGTGCTTTCTGCCATATAGAATTTCGAATGGGGCCTTGCCCGAACTCGCTTGGGAGCTGTTGTTGTAGGAGAACTCGGCATATGGAAGACAATCTTCCCACTTCATACCGAAGGAAATGACACAAGCCCTGAGCATATCTTCAAGGATTTGATTGACTCTCTCGACTTCGCCACTAGTTTGAGGATGGAAAGTTGTGCTGAAGTGAATGTTGGTGCCCATAGCCTTCTGGAAGGAGTCCCAGAACTTAGAAGTGAAAATGCTTTCGCGGTCTAAATATATCAATTGCGGAATGCCGTGCAAAGAGACAATCCTGGAGGTGTATAGCTCTGCCAACTGAGATGCTGAGATAGATTCTTTGGTCAGAAGGAAATGAGCCACTTTAGTAAGCTTGTCGATGACAACGAAATAGCATCATTTCCATGCTTGGTTTAGGAAATCCAATCACAAAGTCCAGCTCGATATGGTCAAACTTCCATTCTGGAATAGCAAGAGGTTGAAGGAGACCAGCTGGTCGTTGGTGTTCTGCTTTCACTCTTCTGCAGACATCACATTCATTCACGAATTGAACAATTTCTCACTTCATCCGAGTCCACCAATATGACTGCTTGAGGTCATGGTACATCTTCGTACTTCCAGGATGAATGGATAGAAGGGAATTGTGCACCTCGTTCATAAGGACTTTCCTTAGATCACCTTTAGGAACCACAATCCGGTCCTGGAAGAATAGAGTGTCTTTGTCATCAATGCAATATCACTTGTATTTGGGTTGGCTCTTGGCAATCCCATGTTTCACCTTCTTCACCATGGTATGAAGAAGTTGTGCCTCACGAATTTGATCTTCCAAAGTACGAGAGACTTGGAGGTTGGAAAGAAAGCCTTGAGGAACAACTTGGAGATTCAGTTTGCGTAAAGCTTCACAAAGGTCCAGTTCAAAGGGCTTGATTATTAAGCTGTTGCAGTAAGCCTTCCTGCTCAAAGAATCTGCAATGACATTGGCCTGGCCTGGAGTATATTCAATACTCGCATTGTATTATTGAATCATTTCAACCCATCGAGTCTGTCCGAGGTTGAGGTTGGGTTGAGTGAACATGTACTTGAGGCTCTTATGATCTGTGAAAAAGTCCACTTTCCTTCCCAACAAGAGATGTCTCCATGTTAATAATGCTTGGACAACTGTCACCAACTCAAGATCGTGAGTGGGGTAGTTCCTTTCGTTGGGCCTCAACTGACAAGAGGTATAAGCCACAACTTTCTTCTCTTGCATTAACACAGCACCGAGACCTTGTATGGAGGCATCACAGAAAACTCAAATGGCTAGGATTCGTCAGGAGGAGTCAAGACATGAGCTGTAACTAGCTTCTCTTTGAGGGTGCTGAAAGCAACATCACATTCAGGCGTCCAGACATACCTGACACGCTTCTGGAGGAGGTTGGAAAGAGGCTTTGCAATCTTAGAGAAATTCTCAACAAATCTTCGACAATAGCTTGCAAGCCCAAGAAAACTGCGGAGCTGCTTTACATTCTGAGGAGGTTCCCAATTCACAATTGTAGACACCTTCTCAAGATTAACAGCGATGCCCTTGGCGGAGATTATATGACCAAGGTAAAGAACTTCATCAAGCCAGAACTCACACTGGGAAAACTTTGCATAAAATTGATGCTCTATGAGTTTGTCGAGCACCAATCTCAAATGCTTGGCATGATCCTCCTAATTCTTGGAAAAAACCAAGATATGATCGAGATACACCGGGATGAAATCATTTGTATAAGGGTTGAAGATGAAGTTCATCATGTGAGAGAACGTTGGAGGAGCATTGACAAGGCCGAAAGACGTGACAGTATATTCATAAGAACCATAGCTTGTTCCAAATGAAGACTTGGGGATATGTTGTTCACGAATGCGAATCTGATGATAACCCATACGGAGGTCAAGCTTCGAGAATACTTTGGCCCCTTTAAGTTGCTCGAATAGCTCATTGATGTTGGGAAGTGGATACTTGTTCTTTATTGTCTTCTTGTTCAATGGACGGTAGTCGACGCAGAGTCGTTCCGTTCCATCCTTCTTCTTGACAAAAAGGACACGACAACCCCATGGAGATGAACTCGGTCTGATCAGACACATACGCTCTTGTTCATCGAGTTGTTTCTTCAACTCCTCTGGTCCAATTTTGTAAGGACGCTTGCAAACAGGTTCCATGCTAGGCTCAAGATCGATAACGAATTCAACTGGCCGGTGAGGAGGCATTCCTAGAAGCTCTTCTGGAAAGACATCTTAGTATTCACAAACGACTGGAATCTGAGAGATGGCATTCAACTCGACGTTCTCATTGAGAGAAAACAGTCGTATGGTTTCATCCCAAGCGGCATAGATGATCACCTCCTCAGGAGAGTATGTCAATTGAATTTCCCTGGCAGCACAATCAAGCTAAGCCTTGTGCTTAGAAAACCAGTCCATGCCGAGAATTAGATCAATATCTGAGTCACCAAGAACAATTGGAGAAGACAAAAAATTATAGTTGCCCATCTCGATAGACACATCAGGAGCTATCAAGCTAGAGCTCAAGCGTTTACCTGGAGAAATGACAGCCATGGGTTTACCCAAAAGTGAAGTAGTGAAATCATGCTTGGCAAAAAACGGTCTTGACATGAAACAATGCGATGCAGCAGTGTCGAAAAGAACTTTTGCGGGAATAGAGTTAACTGGAAGGTTACCCATGATCAAGTCTGAAGAATCCTTTGCCTGAGCTGCATTCATCATGTTCACCTTAGGATGCTTGTGATTATGCTTGACCACTGCATTGCTGGAAGATCTCACAGGAGGAGGAGGAGGCAGAAGGCGCCTTTGGTTAAGCATTTGTTTGCATACTGCCCTTTCTACTGACACTTGTTGCAAGTAACCTCTGAGAGTGGATGATGATAAGGAGCACTTGACCTTGGAGTTTGAGACTGAGCTTTGTTCTGATAGCCTGGGTTGGGTGGGTGGGAAGATCCATTGCCACCTTTCTCTTCTACTGGTAGGGATGGCAAAACGGAGGACGAGGCAACCAGAACTTCTGTTGCTTAGCTGCCACTTGTGATGAAGAAGAAGATTGAACTGCATCCCTGACTCTCTTCTTTGAAGCCTCACACTTGAGCTGAGCAGCTTCTTGCTTTAGTGCCATGTTATAGAATTGATCAAACTTGGTCGCCTCAAGAAGCACGAGAGCTAACTGCAGATCATCTCCGAGGCCACCTCTGAATTGATAGATCATACCCTTTTCATTAGGAACATCTTGTTTAGCGAAGCGAGCAAGTTTCTGAAAGTGGATATTGTATTGATACACGGAAATGCTGCCTTGCTTGAGATTGCAGAACTACTCATGCTTGCTCTTAGCAACACTTGGTGGGATGTGATGAGCTTTGAAGTCTCGGCAAAAATCATCCCAGATAATCACACGACCTCCTCTGGAATCTCGATATTGTTGATACCACTCAGCAGCTTGGTCCTTAAGTTGAAACGAAGCAAACTTGACCTTGTCCTCAGGCCTGACATTGCTACATTCAAAAGGTTGGCAGATGTCCACGAGCCAGTCATCGGCGTCTGTGGCCTCGACACCATTGCTGAAGGACTTCGGCTGGTTTGCAAGGAACTGGTTGAGGGTAGCAAACTGAGGCTGATTGTTGCCTTGTCCTTGACTTCCTTGGTTTCCTTGCCCTTTGTTGCGCTCTTGCAAGAGTTGCAAAAGCATCTGAGTGTTGGCATTGGTGGCTGCCATGACAGCTTGCCATGCCTCCAGAGGTGGATGTGCTGGCAGAGGGTTCTACCGATCCCCATCATTGTGGTCCGGATTCTGACGCGTTGGAGGAGCCATCCTGAAGAGGGTGACATCCGTTAGAATCTTGAAAGACAGATATTGAAGATGAATCAATGGATAGAAATTGCAACATATAGTCTCACAATAAACATTTGAACAGTGATGAACGGATGAATTCCAAAGTAAATGATCATATGTCCATTAAGTTGAGAAGCCACTTTGATAAAGGTAGATGAATAAAGCAACAAGGTACGGGTATGAACAAATAAGTGGTACGGATTACCCAATCAAAAACCAAATATCTGCAGGAAGAAATACTAGAGCTACTTGAATTCCCACCTATAAAACTCCTGAAACTTTCTGGTTATGCAATCACGTGTTGGGGATACAGGGGAAGCATAATATCTCACCCAGACTAACAAATCCTACATCCAGCTATATCCATCCTTCAACACATAACCAAGAAACCTTCGGAAATCATGTATCCTTCAAAAAGCATCTGTTATACGAGTTATGGCAATACTCCCGAACACCCTCCCCAGTACTAGGTGGCGTCGATGTTATCTCACCAACAACTACATAAAAGAGATTTTCGATGTCGGCGAACTCAGTTATTCCAGAACTGCAATGATAAAATTGTGACTACAACACCTCGGAGCTCAAATCCCCGGGCACTGGCACAACCCCTAAATGTCAGGAGGCACCAAGAACAATGTTCTCGTCACAAGACTATCGGAACGATTCCAAGATACCCGCATGATCCTAAATTTTTTTAGTGAAATTTGAGGAGAGAAGAGTCAAAACTTCTATGTCAGGAGGCCTCACCAGAGCGATGAAGGGACCAAGGAGTAAAAAGAATCCTACTCTCCAATATATATAATCCTAAGACTCAAAACATTTTGCTCTAGACTCAACAACGTCAGCGATTCGATCAAGCAGGGGGCTCCTAAGTCGGGGATGGCTCTGATTACCAACTTGTAAGACCCACAATGCGGGTATATCTCCCATGTGTCGGGACACGACTTAGAGGCATAGCCGCATAGTAGGCTTGTCGCAAGAGGGGTAATCTTCACACATCCCATGTACTGAATAAGAAAGGGATAAAGAGTTGTCTTACAATCGCCACTTCACACAATACATAAATAATTCAGACGTCATCCAAAGTATAATCAAAGGTCCGACTACATAACCAAAATAAATGAAGACAACCCCAAATGCTAGATCCCCAATCGTCCCAACTGGGCTCCACTACTGATCATCAGGAGAAGAAACATAGTAATGACCCAAATCCTCGTAGAACTCCCACTTGAGTTCGGTAGCATCACTTGCTCTGCTATCCTCGGCACCTGCAACTGTCTGGAAGTATCCGTGAGTCACGAGGACACAGCAATCTCACACCCGCGAGATCAAGACTATTTAAGCTTATGGGTAGGAAAGGGTAGTGAGGTAGAGCTGCAGCAAGCACTAAGCATATATGGTGGCTAACATACGCAAATGAGAGCGAGAAGAGAAGCGATGCAACGGTCGAGAAGCTAGAAGTGATCAGGAATTGGTCCTGAAGCTAATTATGTTCAAGCATAACACAAGGCCGTGTTCACTTCCCGGACACCGCCGAAAAGAGACCATCACGGCTACACACGCAGTTGATTCATTTTAATTAAGTTAAGTGTCAAGTTCTCTAGAACCAGATATTAAAAAATTCCCATCTGCCACATAACCATGGGCACGACTCTCGAAAGTTTATACCATGCAAGCTCTCACGGTCAACGAAGGATATTCCTCCTCCCGGGAAGATCCGATCAGTCTCGGAATCCTGGTTACAAGACATTTCGACAATGGTAAAACAAGACCAGCAAAGCCACCCGATGTGCCGACAAATCCCGATATCTCGATAGGAGTCGCACTTATCTCGTTCTCAGGGCACACCAGATAGGTCAAGCTACGAGTAAAACCAACCATCAAGTTGCCCCGAGGTGGCCCCATAGGTTACCCGTTTTGGACCAACACTCAGAGGAGCACTGGCCCGGGGGGGTTTAAAATAAAGATGACCCTTGAGTCTGTAGAACCCAAGGGAAAGGTACATGGTAGTAGGTAGGATAGTGGTAAAACCAAGGTTGGGCCTTGCTGGAGGAGTTTTATTCAAGGCGAATTCTCAAGGGGTTCCCATAACACCCAACCGCGTAAGGAACGCAAAATCAAGGAACATAACACCGGTATGACGAAACTAAGGAGGCAAGAGTGGAACAAAAACCACGGGCATAAGGTCGAGCCTTCCACCCTCTACCAAGTATATAGATGCATTAAATTAAGTAAGATAAAATAATAATATCCCAACAAATCCATGTTCCAACATGGAACAAGCTTCATCCTCACCTGCAACTAGCAACGCTATAAGAGGGGCTGAGCAAAGCGGTAGCATAGCCAAACAACAATTTTCTAGGAAAGGTGGGTTAGAGGCTTGACATGGCAATACGGGAGGCATTATATAGCAAGTGGTAGGTAGCATGACATAGCGATAGAGCGAACAACTAGCAAAGCAAAGATAGAAGTGATTTCGAGGGTATGGTCTTCTTGCCTGCAAAGTTCTTAGAGTTGTCGAAAGCTTGATCCTCGTTAGCGTACTCAAGAGGTTGCTCGGTCAAGTACTCATCTCCCGGCTCTACCCAAAGCAAGAACACAAGCAATGGAACAATAATCAATCACGGTGCAATGCACAAGCAACATGATGCAAAACATGGCATGATATGCAAGACATGATATGCAATGCATATGCATGCTCCGGAAGGGAAAGAATGATCAAGGCATAAACTTGGCAAACCTAGTATTCCGCTGGAAAGATGAGATGATTTCGGTTGAAATCGATATAAAGATCACCAGAAATGGATGCATGGTTTGCAAATGGCAAGCATGACAAGTATGACGCAAAACTGTGATTAACAACACGATGGCACTTAGAATGCAACAAGAAACTAAGCTACTGCACTACAACATAGCAACAAAACATATGGCAGTGATGTACAAGAGATGCTTGACAAAACATGAACACTGAGCTACGGCTAAATAACAATAGAACAGGTTCACACAATGATGGCAAAAGTGCAAAAGATATCAGCATCACAGACTTAGTGAAAATACTAACATGTCAAAAACAACATCAGGAAGTAATGTTTAGAGCAAGCAAACAACATGCTACAGTAACAAACCATAGCAATAAAAAGGCATGGCATGATTCTACTAAATGCATAGATGAAAAGTCCCTTACTTAACATGAGCTTAAAAGCCACAGAACATATCATGGCACCCATATAAACATAGCAAGATTTATTAATAGTTTCAGACTTAGCAGAAAAACAGAGCATGGCATAAACAGATTCACGATCGCAACTTTGCGAGCTCATAGGATGCACGGATCACTAGCATACCAATAGCAAGATGACATTTTCATGAAGCTAAGCATGGCAGGATCAAGTTCATAGGATGCATGGATCACTAGCAACAGCCATGGCAATATTGATTAACATGTTAATATTCTGCCAGGAACATTTTATAGAAAGTTAGAGCAAGCAAATGACATGCTAGACAACTCCATAATTGCACAGCGGGAATGGATGGATAGAGCATAACCACATGAGCAAACCATCCTTAATGAAGTATCCCAAAATAAGCATGGATCTCACTTTAGCATCAAGTTTACATGGCATCAAAATAACAACAGGAAAAAGACTTAGCAAAATCATAAGTCCCTGAAAACAACATTATTGTGGAGCATACTTTGCATGCTTGTTCTTGTCACCACATAGATCACAAATATACAAGGCTTGCACCTCTGTACATATGGCATGTTGTAGTTAGAAAGTCATGTAGACCTCATGCTCAAATAATGCACACAACAAATGCAACAAAAATGACAAAATCTCATGATCTGATAAGTACCAGCAGCTAACATTTTATAGCACTCTTGCATCAATGAAAATGGCAATATAAGGGGAAGCAGCATGCATGGAAATGCTTCTAACACGTATAGGACAACGAGATGAACAATTTGAGATATCATATACAATATTTGGAGCCACGAGCATGGAGATATGATGCGTTGAACAGGGGCATAAAATATTGCAGAAAAAGACTTAGACGAATTCGGGGTCCACCTCATCCCCGATCTGGATCTAGGGTTTCCAATGGCACGGTTCCCAAGGTGGCCAGAGTTCGCCGGAGTTGGACGTCGGGGTGGAGGGAGATGGCCGGCCGGACAGGGCACACCAGATCTGGCGAGGAGGAGGACGGGGGCCGGCACCGGAGTTGGATCCGGCGGGATCGGGCGGAGGCGACGAGGCGGATGGATGAGCTCGAGGCCGGCGCAGGAGCGGCGTCGGCTAGGCAAGGCAGCGGAGGGTGGTGGCGCGTGGGGGGCGCCGGCGAGGGATGGGCGGCACAGGCGGCGGGGACGGGCGGCACGACACAGGACGGGTGGTGGCCCTAGCGTTGGCGGAGCCACATTGCGGCTCCTGGTTGGCCGGGCGCGGCGGCGGACGCGTCTGGTCCAATCCGGACGTGTCTGGCGGCGGAGCGGGGCTAGGCTAGGGTTTGGACTGCGCGAAAAATTGGAGGGAACACATATTTATAGGTAGAGGGAGTTTGGAGTGTCCAAATGAGGTGTAGTTCTCGCCCACACGATCGTGATCCGACGACGGAGGACATGGAGATGGTTTAGACAGGTTATTGGGCTGTTTTGGAGGGGTGTTGGGCTGCAACACACACGAGGCTTTTGCGGTTACCCGGTTAACCGTTGGAGCATCAAACGGCCTCCAAATGGATCGAAATTTGCCAGACGGTCTTCCGGTGGTGTACCGAGGCCACTTGGCAAATCTCGTTCCATTCCGAGAACGTTTAACACCCGCTCACAAAAAGAGACAAGAGGGTTGCGTCGGTGCATGTGGGAGTCTCGAATTGCGAAATGGAGAACGGGGAAAATGCTCGGATACATGAGACGAACACGTATGCAAAAGCGATGCACATGATGACATGGTATGAAATGCATGACATGAACAAAATGCAAAACGAAAGACAAAACCCAACCACGAAGGTAATCTCATAACTTAAAGCCGAAAATGGCAAGAGTCGGAGTTACAAATATGGCAAGTTACATCCGGGGTGTTAGACCTTCTGTGCTCGATGCGCAGCATGGCATTGTCGTTCATAAGTTTCTCGACGATGACGCCGGTCCTCCTCAACAAGGCAGTGGTCTGCTCCTGCTGCTCCGCACTTCCACCGATCTTCACCCTCAGCAGGTCGCGCTCGGCCCGGAGCTTCGCATTGCTCTCATTTAGTTGTCGGATGACGTCAGTATACTATTCAAACGAGGCTTGCAGGTCATCCTGCAACCTCGCCCACCTGGAGACCTAATCCATCTACCTAAGGACGAGGGCACGCATGCGCCTGTAAGAGTCCTCCCCTGCCCGCGAGGCATATTCCTAGGCCACCATAGTGCGGGAGGATATCTCTGCTGCATTCGTGGCACGGCGGGACATCTCTTATGCTTCCGCGGCGCGACCAGACCAATTTGCTGCATCGACGGTGCGGCATGTCCTCCATGCTGCTTTGGCGGCGCGGCTGGACCTCTCTGCTGCTACGACCGTGCAGCAGGAAATGTTGGTTGCTTTCGCGGCGAGGCAGGACATCTCTCGTGCTCCCGCATCCAGGATCACCTCTCCCTGGTGGCAATCTCTCAACCCAGAACTAACGCTGGCCATGGCGGATGCAAGGGAACGATGATGAATGACTTGTCTGTTTTTGACTTTTTCTGGATGAGGAGTTGAGGAGGAATGTGCAGTCATCTTGGAGTAGTTGTATTTATAACCGCATAGTAATACGCTTCTAAGTGGGAAACCGTTTGCTTTTGATCAGAGTGAACAGGTTTGCAATTTGGAATGTGACGGGACGCATGCTCAAAATTTACTGACGGTTATAAGTGCGACACTATTCCCAGAAGGTGTAACGTGGGCACGTACGCCTTCTCGGCCGCGTACATGGCGTTTGCACCATAGGGTGCACCGCAATAGGCAATGTCAGCACACATCTTGTTCCCACAACCGTGCACGCTCGTTATTACCATCTCGCACGCTTATTTTAATTAGAATGGGTGTGCTCGTCTAGCGCACACACGTTGATCTATCTAAGTATTTTAGTTTGTTGTGGCTAATCGCAAACAGTTCATCCATGTGAAGGGTATGCCATCAATCACAGTCACTTTGATCTGGCTTACCCGTTTCTATTCTATTGCCTAATCGCAAACAGTTAATCCTTCTGAAGCGTATACCCTCAATCACACACACCTTGATCTGGCTGACCATTTCTTTTGTGTTGCCTAATCGCAAACAGTTCATCTGAGTGAACAATATGTTGTATATTGCACACACCTCCATATGGCTGCCCGTTTCTTTTGTGTTGCCAAATCACAAATAGTTCATCCGAGTGAACTGTATTGTCGGATTTTGGATTCCGGCAAAACCCTTGAGGTTCGAACTCTAGGGTGAGCAAGAAGATCTCCCCTCCCCCTAGCACACGCTCTCACCAGAATCTCAAAGCTTAGCACGTCAAACTCGCAGAACAAAGGACACAGGGTTTGTACTGGTTCGGGCCACCGATGTGGTGTAATACCCTACTCCAGTGTGGTGTGGTGGATTGCCTCGTAGGCTGAGGATGAACATGTACAAGGGATGAACAACCTCCTGAGGAGAGGTGTTCTTGAGCTCGGTGAGATTGTATGGTGGCCTTGGCGGAATGGGTCCAGTTCTAGATTCGATGCCTCCCTACAGTGGTGGCTAGTCCTATTTATAGAGGCCCTGGTCCTCTTCCCAAATGTTGGAGCAAAGGGATCCAGCAATGGCCAAATTCGAAGGGAGACAACTAGTACAAGTTATCCTGACAAAAGGTGGTCTTTGCCTACCAAAGGCTCTGGTGGTGACGCCGTCCTGGGCTCCATGGTGACCTCCATCCTATCGTCATGCTGGTCTTGGTCTTGTTGCACCGATATGGAACCTTTGCTTGATGCCTCGGGACTCCTCGCCTACGCTTGCCTCTTTAGCACCAAAGAATAAACGAGTACACTGCACGCGCTGGCGCCCGCTTGGACTTGGTCATCATGGCTTGCGTCAGAGGGACCTCACGAGGTGCCCCTCGCCTTGATCTCTCCGCCCCTCGCGAGCCAGCCTGGTGAGGCCGCCCCCGAGGAGGTCTTGTGTCCTCCGCCTCGCGATGGTCTTGAGTGTTCGCTGATGAAGATGGGCCGTACAGGGCCGTTGGTGGAGCCACGCCGTGGGCTGTAGGTAGACAAGTCTGGGTACCCCCGTTCCCAGGACGCCAACACATATGCTCTATATCGCACACGCCTTCATCAAGTTGTCCGTTTCTTTTGTTCTGCCTCATCACAAATAGTTTG
Source organism: Triticum dicoccoides (assembly GCF_002162155.2). Lineage (NCBI taxonomy): Eukaryota > Viridiplantae > Streptophyta > Magnoliopsida > Poales > Poaceae > Triticum > Triticum dicoccoides. The sequence goes on along the minus strand of NC_041382.1, from coordinate 243,634,136 downwards.
TTGGACTGAACCATATGCCTTGGATCACACACGCAGCTAAAATCTGGACCGTGTTTCTTGCATCCTCCATTGCAAATGTGTTGCACCTTTTTGATGGGTTTTTTACATCCCCGTGTGTGATTAATGCATAGCACACAGTTTCGTGAAAGGGTCTCTGATTGTAGTGTCGTGTTAGTAGCATCCTGCAGTAGTGCCCCTAGAGACTAAGTGCATTTGGACATATGCAACTTCGTGTGACTTTGTATTGGCACAATCAGTACATGGACACATGATGTAATCCACATCACCAATTCTCCTCTTTGTACTTTCAGCCAAATTCATGAACTCTGTCACACCACTTACAAAATCTGTGGTTTTCCGATTTTCATCCATCGAGATCGTTCAATCTACAGCAAACGAATGGTAATTAAAAACAAAACAACAACATTAATGTACAGATTAAATGCTGCCCAAAGATGTGTGCATAAATCACAAGGTTTTATTTTCGTAATTACTAAGGGTGCTCCATATTGTTATCCAGACATGCAATGAAAAAAATTAATGGCCATTCAATTTACATGTGGAGTACTAGTTACCCTTATGAATTGAATACCTTAATTAAGCCACTCATGAAAAGAATGCCTTAATTAATTAGCCGCATGGCAACCTTCACCCATCAGATAGAGAAGCGCGATGCGGCGGCACGTCGGGACAGCAGAGTCGCGGAGCAAAGCTTAGTGCGGCTGCCACCTGAAGTTCGACCTCCACTATACCACCCTCGACGCGATGGACGTCCTCGAATCACGCTGCCGCCGACCTTGATGGTTGAGATCCTCCTATCTCCCACCGCAGACCGAGGATTGACCTCCTATGACGCCGCCACCACCCACCGACCAAGGATTGCCCTCTTCTCTGGTAGCCGCTGCCTAGGATGCCTCCGACATCTCTATATGCAGAGAGTCTATTCTATTTTTTGACAGATATCCACAGATCGGCTATTTACATGGTATCACTACAACTTAATTATATTTACAGGGTAGTACATCATATACGGTTATGTAACGGGAACCGTGTCTCACATACGTTGTCTTATCATATGGTTTGGTGCAGAACTCGTGTGTGAAGTTGTGATACATAACACAACCAACATGTATAAACAGTGTGCCATATACAACATATAGTGCCATAAGTAGTTCCCGACCGTTAGCTTATCTCCATAGTTTCGCCATTTCCCCCAAATCCCTACATAGCCTCCAAATTCCCTCTCGTGGCACTGACATTGGGGGAATGTAGACGAGTGGTGCTGATGGTTTCGGTGTGGATGCTCCTGCTCATATCGCCGCCACGACGGCGGTCGCCGTTGAGCACTTGCCTAAGGTTATTAGAAGGCAGGTGTACTACAGATCCAAATCATGCTATCCGGTTCCAATCTATCCAGATCTTTTTTAGCATGTCCAAAGTATAGCTCCTTGTGGAATTTGTCCTGAATGACCCCCTCCCCCCAGGAATGCGATCTGTCGCCGGATCCTGAGCATGACTCCAGACTCCCGCAACACAAGTTCAACTCCGAGTTTTGCGTCACCGAGAAGTACCAAAAGTTGAGTTGTGTGCACGGGCACACTCCCGCTTGACGTGTATGCATGGAGGGATTCGACATTGGCAGGCGGTTTCTCAGTTGCCCCTTAGAGGTTAGTGCTAATTAAGTTCATCATTTTACTTCAGTTAATGCCACTGCTCATCCTGAATACTATTTAACATTCGCAGGGATATGAGGCTCGTGCCTTTGTTAACTGGCTGGATGAAGAATGGCATGGCAGGGCTCAGAGTGTTATCACCAAGCTCGCAGAAGATAACGTAAAGCTGAAGCAGAAACTGGCTGATCTAGAATGTACAATCAGTACGATGAAGCAAGAAAGAATCAATCACAGGGAACAAATGAAAGCAAGAGACAAGAAGGAACTAGCATGTGTAGTTGTGGTTGTCGCATTAGCCATGTTCTATGATTTGTTAGCAATGATGATTAGGGGTTTTATTTGACAGTATTGCTAAAGCACATCTAGATGTGCTCTAAGTAATGCACATCTAGGTCCTATGCCATTGATGTTAAGCGAAGATTCGTGCAGACATTTTTCTTTGTCTTTTTTCTTTTCCTTTATAGTTTGATTATTACTGGCTTTATCAATAAGAAGAGCTGAATTTATTGCTTGCCAACTGTCCTACTCCGTTCGTACCGGTACCGGTGCATAATCCCAAAACTCGTTCCTTGTTTTGTCCTGAAAAAGGAAACCGGCCAAATAGCCAATAGGAGTCATGCGCTACCTCGGGAATTTGGAGCGACTGGGTACAAATAATTGCGGTTGTTTTATCATCGGTTAGATAATACGTCAACCCCCGCTTCAATCCCAGCTTCAATTCACAGTTCCTCTTCTATGCATACCCCGCTTAAGTGTCCACCATCTTCATCGTCCCAGGAAGGCCGCGCTACACACTGGCACACACTTTGCAACCATGTCAAGCGACAGCAAGAACGACAGTTTGGCCAGCAGTCTGGCGCCCGATGATAGGTCAACATCGGAATCATCCCACTCGTCTTCCATGAGTCCGGCATTGAGGCCAGACCTCGATTATATCTGGTTCATGGAAGGGACGCCGCCTCCGGAGTCATACGACGACAACCAGATGGACGAGGAGCCGTCGGAGGACGAAGAAGAGGATGACAACGATGATGAGGAGGAATGGTCGAACGAGGAGGAGGAGGACGACGACAACAACGACAATGATGACAGCGGCGGAGATGAAAAGCCAACAGTCAGTGGCAAGAAGCGTCCTCCCCCAGATGATGCCGCGGGTCCATCCAACAACAACAACAACAAGGACAAAATTAAGTGTAACACCCACGATGCGGCTATATCTCCCACGTGTCGGGGCATGACTGAGAGGCATAACCGCATGGTAGGCATGTCGCAAGAGGGGTAATATTTACACATCCCATGTACTGAATAAGAAAGGGATAAAGAGTTGGCTTACAATCGCCACTTCACACAATACATAAATATATCAAACATCATCCAGAATACAATCAAGGTCCGACTACGGAACCAAAATAAAGAAAGACAACCCCAAATGCTAGATCCCCGATCGCCCCAACTGGGCTCCTCTACTGATCATCCGAAGAAGAAACATAGTAACGGCCCGAATCCTCGTCGAACTCCCACTTGAGTTCGGTAGCGTCCCCTACACTGGCATCATCAGCACCTGCATCTGTTTGGAAGTATCTATGAGTCACGGGGACTCAACAATCTCACACCCTCGCGATCAAGACTATTTAAGCTTAAAGGTAGGAAAGGTAGTGAGGTAATTTGTAGTATTGTTTGTGCACTTTGCCATGCCATGCTTCATTAAACCGGACATGCATCATACTTGGTTGTGCATCATGCCATGTTTATGTGATGGTTGTTTACCATGTTGTTTGCTTCTTTCCGGTGTGCTTCTTCGGGTTGGTTCCATTAACGTCGCGTTTGTGAGGATTCGTTCGACTACGTCCGTTTGTCTTCTTCATGGACTCGTTCTTCTTCCTTGCAGGATCTTAGGCAAGATGACCATACCCTCGAGATCACTTCTATCTTTGCTTGCCAGTTGCTCGCTCTATTTCTATGCCGCGATACCTACCACTTGCTATATCATGCCTCCCATGTTTCCATGTCCAACCTCTAACCCACCTTTCTTAGCAAACCGTTGTTTGGCTATGTTACCGCTTTTGCTCAGCCCCTCTTATAGCGTTGCTAGCTGCAGGTGAAGATGAAGTTTGTTCCGTGTTGGAACATGGATATTGTTGGGATATCATTATTATCTTATTTACTTTAATGCATCTATACACTTGGTAAAGGGTGGAAGGCTCGGCCTTATGCCTGGTGTTTTGTTCCACTCTTGGCGCCCTACTTTACGTCATACCGGTGTTATATTCCTTGATTTTGCGTTCCTTACACGGTTGGGTGTTATGGGGACCCCTTGACAGTTCGCTTTGAATAAAACTCCTCCAGCAAGGCCCAACCTTGGTTTTACCATTTTCCTCACCACCACCTACTTTTCCCTTGGGAGTCGTGCTCCCGAGGGTCATCTTTATTTTAACCCCCCCTGGGGCCAGTGTTTGTCTAAGTGTTGGTCTGAACCGAGCTGGCTGCGGGGCCACCTCGGGGAAACTTGAGGTTTGGTTTTACTCATACCTAGTCTCATCCGGTGTTGCCCCAAGAACGAGATACGTGCAACTCCTATCGGGATTGTCGGCACATCGGATGGCTTTGCTGGTCTTGTTTTACCATTGTCGAAATGTCTTGTAACCAGGATTCCGAGTCTGATCGGGTCTTCTCGGGAGAAGGAATATCCTTCGTTGACCGTGAGAGCTTGTGATGGGCTAAGTTGGGACACCCCTGCATGGTTTTGAACTTTCGAAAGTCGTGCCCGCGGTTATGTGGTAGATGGGAATTTGTTAATGTCCGCTTGTAGAAAACTTGACACTTAACTTAATTAATATGCATCAACCGCGTGTGTAGCCGTGATGGTCTCTTCTCGGCGGAATCCGGGAAGTGAACACGGTTCTTGTGTTATGCTTCAATGTATCTAGTTTCAGGATCACTTCTTGATCATTTATAGCTTCACGACCGTGTGTTGCTTCTCTTCTCGCTCTCTTTTGCGTAAGTTAGCCACCATATATGCTAGTGCTTGCTGCAGCTCCACCTCAATACCCTTTCCTACCCATAAGTTTAAATAGTCTTGATCTCGCGGGTGTGAGATTGCTGAGTCCTCGTGACTCACAGATAATTCACACAAATACAGGTTAAACATACATCATCCAGAATACAATCAAGGTCCGACTATGGAACCAAAATAAAAGAAGACAACCCCAAATGTAGATCCCCAATTGTCCCAACTAGGCTCCACTACTGATCAACAAGAAACGAAATAATACAATGATCAAGATCTTCATCGAGCTCCCACTTGAGCTCAGCTGCGTCATCTGCACTGGTATCATCAGCACCTGCAACTGTTTGGAAGTATCTGTGAGCCACGACGATTCAACAATCTCACACCCGCGAGATCAAGACTATTTAAGCTTATGGGTAGGAAAGGGTAGTGAGGTGGAGCTGCAGCAAGCACTAGCATATATGGTGGCTAACTTACGCAAAAGAGAGTGATAAGAGAAGCAACACAACGGTCGTGAAGCTAGAAATGATCAAGAAGTGATCATGAAACTACTTACGTTCAAGCATAACACAAGAACCGTGTTCACTTCCCGGACTCCGCCGAGAAGAGACCATCACGGCTACACACGCGGTTGATGCATTTTTATTAAGTTAAGTGTCAAGCTCTCTACAACCGGATATTAACAAATTCCTGTCTGCCCATAACTGCAGGCACGACTTTCGAAAGTTTAAACCCTGCAGGGGTGTCCCAACTTAGCCCATCACAAGCTCTCACAGTCAACGAAGGATATTCCTTCTCCCAGAAAGACCCGATCAGACTCGGAATCCCAGTTACAAGACATTTCGACAAAGGTAAAACAAGACCCGCAAAGCTGCTCGATGTGCCGACATCCCGATAGGAGCTGCACATATCTCGTTCTTAGGGCAACACCAGATGAGCAGTCCGTACAACTAAAACCAGCCCTCAAGTTTCCCCGAGGTGGCGCTGCAAGGGGCTCTAGTTCGGACCAACACTTAGAGAAGCACTGGCCCGGGGGGGTTAAAATATAGATGACCCTCGGAAGCATGACTCCCTAGGGAAAAGTAGGTGGTGGTGAGGCAAATGGTAAAACCAAGGTTGGGCCTTGCTGGAGGAGTTTTATTCAAAGCGAACTGTCAAGGGGTTCCCATAATACCCAACCGAGTAAGGAATACAAAATCAAGGAACATAACACCAGTATGACAGAAACTAGGGTGACAAGAGTGGAACAAAACACCAGGCATAAGGCCAAGCCTTCCACCCTTTACCAAGTATATAGATGCATTAATTAAATAAGAGATATTGTGATATCCCAACATATCCATGTTCCAACATGGAACAATCTCCATCTTCACCTGCAACTAGCAACGCTAGAAGAGGGGCTGAGCAAAGCGGTAACATAGCCAAACAACGGTTTGCTAGGAAAGGTGGGTTAGAGGCTTGACATGGCAATATGTGAGGCATGATATAGCAAGTGGTAGGTAGCGCGGCATAGCAATAGAGCGAGCAACTAGCAAGCAAAGATAGAAGTGATTTCGAGGGTATGGTCATCTTGCCTGAGATCCCGCAAGGAAGAAGAACGGGTCCATGAAGAAGACAAACGGACGTAGTCGAACGGATCCTCACAACTCCGAAACGGAACCGAATCTAACGAGAGAAACAACCCGGAAAGAAGAAAACAACCTATTAAACAACCATCACATAAGCATGGCATGATGCACAACCAAGTATGATGCATGTCCGGTTTAAAGAGGCATGGCATGCCAAAGTGCAACAAACAATACTACGAATTAAGTGGAGCTCAATATGCAACGAGTTGCATATTGGCGGAACACCACATGACTTATTTAGTTCTCTCCCGTTTATGTACTCAACAATATTAAATGTTGGTTAGCATGGCAAGAGGTGAAGCATATGAAAACTACCTATCTAGGCAAGTTTAAATGAGGCCGGATATAACAAACAACAAATCAGGAAAATCCCCATGTGCAAATTATGGATTTGGTACTGTTCTGCCTCAAACCATATTTTAGAGTTGTTAAACATGCAAGATGAGAGAACCAAGTTAAACTAGGCATTTTTCTACCCCATTTACATATAAAGTTTATTAAAATCGGAGCTACGGTTATTAAGTTATGAATTAAAGCATTTTAGCATGGCATATGAGAAAACTTAAACAAACAACATCTTAAACATTTTAAACATTCATTAAAGTGGCACATTATGAAACTACACGAAAATCTAGTCATTTTTCATATATGAAACATTTTAATACGATGCTCGGTTAATGAGTTATTATATGCATGAAGTTTAGGGGCTAAACCGAAGCTAAAAAAGCTACACTGGGCCAAATTTGCTGGCTGGCCCAACAGTGGAAGGGAAAAAAGGGCGATGGGGTTAGCTCACATTGAGCTGAGGCCTAGTAGGGAAAGAGGCCCGCGGGAGGGAGCGGTGGAGCAGGCCGACGGGGCTGGCTGGGCGCACTGGGCCTGCTAGATCTGGGCCACGCGCAAGGCAGCGATCGACTGGAGCAGTTCGACGCGAGGCAGGGAAAGCAGCAGGCGCGGTGCTCTGTTCGACAGAAAACAGAGGAGCGGCGGTGCTGGGACTTGGCGAAGGAGAAGCCTCTCCGGCAAGGCGAGGACGGGGCAGTGGTACTTGGCACGGAGACGGAGCTGGGCCCTGGAGCGAGGCGGCTCACCATGTGACGCAGAGGAGGCGAGCGGGACGCTAGGGGATCAGAGGATGCAGTGCGGCCCGGCGCGACGGCAATGTACGGGCAAGCACTGGTGAGACAAGGGGACTTGGCGAAGTGACGGCTCCCTGGTGGCGACGAACGGCTGCCGTACTTGGCACGTCGAAGGAGGAGTTTCTTGCTCCGATGTTCGTCGTGCGCCATGGAATCGATTCACGACGAAGTGTTCGAATAGGGAGGCGGCTTGGAGCTTCCGGCGATGATGATGAGCGAGACAAGGCGGGCGCGGCGGGACTGACGACCGACTCCACAGCTGCGGGTCCAGGGAGGCACGGCTCTGGCGGACAGGGGCCGGAGACGAGGTACGGAAGGACGGCTTCCATGGCCTCCTCATGTTCCTGTAGAAAGAGAGAAAAGAGAGAGATTTGAGATGGGAGGAAGCAACGCGATGAACAGGGAGAAAGGAGGGGTGGAGCGGGGACGCGGGGTTCTGCTGGTGCGGCGGTGTCACGACCCCGATTCCAAGTCACATCGACCTAGCCGGTAACACCTCATATCACTTTGCGGCCTCATGCATGGTATTCCCACGGGTGTTGCCTTACCATGGCCCGGGACCGTTTGCGCCTTTTGGCTCTCATATATGATGATGTCGCTAGCATCCATCTGACAGAGAACCCGGGCCAACATGACTAGTCGTGAACCCAAAGTGGCACTAACTTACGGGGACAGGCATACATGAATCAACATCGAGCATGTCGGTCAGCAGCGTGCGAATCCGGGTTGTAGTACTAGGCTAACAGGACTCCGGTGAACCGGGCTGTAGCAGGCTAGGCAGGACTCTGGATGTCACCGCGTGACATTTCCCCGAAGGGACAGACACATGAACGAAGTGAATCACATGCCGGCCAGCCAAGTGTTCCAGAGCAGTCGTGCTGGGCTAGCAGGACTCCGGTGAACCAGGCTGTAGCGGACTACTATGGCTCATGGAAGCACATGACTACATTTCCCGATAAGAGAGGCTACCAAGGATAAACAACTAGGTTGTCGGATCCCACACATACCAAGCATTTCAATCATACACACAATATGCTCGATATGTGTAAATACCGAGGAGCGAGGAGCGAGATATTACAAACATGGGTCTCATGAACCAACATTCAGAGCATACAAATCAAAGCACATGCGGAAGCTTAACATGTCTGAGTACAGACATCTATAAATGAAAAAGGCTTAGAAGCCTGACTATCTACCAAATCCTGCCGAGGGCACAAGATCGTAGCTGAGATATCAAGCTAAACTTCGGCGTCCACATAGAACTACTAGCGAGACCGACGTCTCTCTGCAAAACATAAATTAAGCAAACGTGAGTACAAATGTACTCAGCAAAACTTACATCAGAACTAACTACATATGCATCGGTATCAACAAGGGGGGTGGCGGAGTTTAACTGTAGCAAGCCAGCTTTGACTCAGTGGCTAACCTGAACTATGACTGCAAGCAACTCTTTTGAGGTGGCGCACACGAGTCCACATATTCACCATTCAATACACCATTATGGATCCGCTCCCGTCTCCCTACGAGAAGGCCATCCATAGCACTCACACTTATATTGCGCATTTTAGAGTATCCACATTCACTTGTCTATGAACTGTATAGGCAACCAAGTAGTCCTTTACTGCGGACGCGGCTATTCGAATAGATGATGTTAACTTTGCAGGGGTGTACTTCTTCATACACGCTCTCACCACTTATCGTCGTTTACACGACATGTACTCGGCAACCTTCAAGCGGAAGCCCAACAAGGGTGTCGGCCACGGCCTACCTAAACACTCAAGTCTCTAGTCCAGGTTTAGCGCCTATCCAGGTTCCATCCGCAGGGAGTCCGGCCGAGGTTTCCACATACTGCCCCGAACAATGTGTACAGGGTTACGAGACACCAAACATGCGCCCGACATGCCCGGCCACGGTGTATCTACCACATCATAGCCCACCCCCGGGGTCAGCGCTACGCACGGCCGCCAACACATATCCTACAAACACCAGAAACTAGTTGCAATTCCTGGACAGATGACTAGGGTGATTAAGAAGCCGAGAGGGTCCATTGGTTTCATTCCCAATGTATGGTAGTAACTGATTCTTAAATCACTCATACAGATCTCAGTTCATAGGGATGGCCCCAATGAAACAACCCACCATGTACTCCTACATGGCCTCTCATCGATACCTTTACCAAATCGTGTTCAACACACTTAGCTCACACACATTAGGACATGTTCACAACTTTCCAATTCATCCCCAATGAATCAAACCTGACACAACTCTAAGCAATAGTAGGCATGACAAACAAGCATGAATGAGTAGGCACATCAGGGCTCAAACAACTCTTACTCATGCTAGTGGGTTTCATCTATTTACTGTGGCAATGACAGGTCATGCAGAGGATAAGGGGTTCAACTACTGCAGCAAGTAACAGATGAATCATTGTTGTCCTAATGCAGTAAAAGAGAGCAGGAGCGAGAGAGTGGGATTGTATCGGACTGAACAAGGGGGGTTTTGCTTGCGTGGCACTTCTAAAGATAGTATAGCTCTTCATCGGTGTCATCGATCATATCGCCGAAACACGTCTACTGAGAGGAGACAATTACCGGCAAGGGAACATAAACAACATTCAATTAATACAATGCACAAGCGAATGAATGATATGACATATTAAGGTACTGAATTGACCTAATGCAATATCTAGCCAATTTAATTGAAGTGGAACTCAAACAAGATCAAATTCCAACTCCAGATGTTATTTCATAAATTTCCCTAATCATTATTTGTCCTATTAAGTGAGGTTAAATTGTTCAAACATGCATGATCATGGCATAAACATATTCTTCATATTTTTCTGATCATTTTTCATATATAATTTATTTCATTTGGAGTTACGGTTTAATTTCTATGAATTTTAGAAGTTTATACCATTTTCTGGAATTTCCTGGTTATTAATAAATCCAGAAAATGTAATACTGCATCAGCATTAGGTCATGCCGACGTCAGCAGGTCAACAGGCGCCGTCCAGGTCAAACTTGACCAGTGGGATCCACTGGTCAGTGACTTAGTCAACTGACATGGTTAACTAGCACTAACTAACAGTTAATCTAGGCTAATTAGTCCCTGGACCCACACGTCAGTGACTGTGGTTTAAAATTAAATTAATTTAACACTTAGCTAATTAACTAGGGTCAGGGCCCACATGTCAGCGGCTAACCTAACTAACCTAAATACGATTATCGCTAACTAACTTAGTTAGCCAGGCGGGGCCCGCATGTCAGTGAGAGAGAGAGAGGTCAAACCCCTGGTCAGACGGGGTCAAACCTGCCGGCGTTGAGTCGCTGGCGAGGCCGAGACGACGGGGAGCGTCGGAAACGCTGCTCCGACTATGGTTCGATGTGCGAGTGGGTGCTACGAGTAGCTGGCGGTGTGGCTCATCCAACGGTGGCATTGGTTGGTGCTGGGGTGGCCGGGAACGACGACAGCGTCGAGCCGGGCGGCGGCCGGAGTTCGGCCGTGCTCAAGTTCCTTGCTAGGGTGCATGGGAGGAGGAGCTGGTGGGCTCTACAGACTCCCGGGGGTGCACTGAGTGCAGTGACGCGCTCGGTTTGGACGGAGGCAAACCAAAACGACGACGGCGACAAGTCCGGTGCTGGTGAGGTCTCGGTCTTGACAGAAATGTGGGCTATGATGAGATAATGGACATGGGAGTAGGGGGATCAGTAGAGGAGCTCACGGCGAGTGCATAGGTGGCCTCGGCGTGCTTGGGGAAGCACAGGAGCAAGCGGGGCGACAAGAGGCATCTCCGGTGGCCGGCGACGAAGACGATGAAGATGGCGTCGATGCAAGGCCTCCGGCGAGGCGTGGCTGGACGGAGAGGACGAGGGAGGCGTGGCGATGCTCGTGGACACGTCGGGGAGGCGAGGGGAGCACGGAGGCCGCGTCTACGGCGTACGGCGGCGATGAGCTCCGCTCGGCTTCGGGAGAGAGAGCGAGAGAGGCGAGGCAGGGAGAGAGAGGAGCGGTCGAGGGGTCCAGGGGGTCTGCGTGGCAACGCCAGAGGCATCCAGGCCTTTGGCGTCAAGCAGAGGTGGCGCATGGCAGTGCCTGCGCGTCGGGCACGCGCCCGTCCTCCTGGCAAGGAGGAAGACGACAGGGGAGGGGCCAGGCGGGCTGGGCCGCGCAGGTGGGCGGGCCAGCTGGGCCACGACAGGTAAGTCACGTAGGTTCTCTCTCTCTCCTCTATTTTCTGTTTTCTATTATTTCTGTAACTTCAGGGATTTATTAAAAATACCAGAACATTTCGAAAAATCCTAGAAATAATTGTGGGCTCTTGTTGGAATATTTCCAACAGCCCTCACTTAAGTTCAAAATTAATTGAGCATTCAAAGTATTATATAGCATTTAAATGCCCAATTCCAAATAGCATATGATTTAATTCAAAAATCCAGGATGGCATAGAAATATGTGCGTCATTTTTGTCAGAGGTGCTGGACCAATTCAAAAATGATGAACATTTCTAAAGGGCATTTTGGGATCATTGAAAAGATTTAAGTTTGAACCTGGTTGAATTTCATTTACTGCTAGGGTTTATTATCCCCCATTTCAAATTAAAGAAGTAATTTAGACAAGATGCAAGGATGCTTGTGCCACTAATTGCAAACAATTCTAGGGCTGTGATAACTCACCTCCACTAAACCAGAATCTCGTCCCGAGATTCAAGACGTGAGGTAAGAAGACAGAGGGGCACAAACTAGCACGGTCTTCACGATCCAAGTTGCACTTCATAGGAACATTGACACGATCACCATCTTTGCCTCGATGTCTTGCTCTGAGAACTCCATCCAACACGATGATGGTAAGAAAAGAAACTCTCAAAGAATCGATCTTCTTGAAGATCGAGCAACCGGCGATCAACTCACAGAACGAGACATAGCGACATCTGTCGAGACGAGACACGATACACACATCAAGAATGATGGAAATGAGCATATGACAAGGTTTAAGTAAGCAGTGGAATTCCCACACCTAGGAGGGTGGTGAACGGTGTCAACGTAGTGAGGAGTTGGGTTGCCATGATACCACAATGAGACATCTTAAGGAAGGTGACTCGTAGAAATATTCCCTTAAGTGGCAAAAAGTATTACTTTTGATTCAAAGATCACTGAAACTCTTTATACCAGCCTAAGGCAAATCACAACAATCATTTGGAGGAGTACGAAGGGATGGCATACCCGGACTAGAATGGATGATGTGAACTACCTTGTTGAAGATAACGCAATGGATGATTTTTGCTTATCATCGGAAATGGATGGGACCCATGGTAAGTCCACTTTTGAAGATGATCTTGGACAACAACTGCTGAGAAGGGCAGCCCATGGGAAATTGGCACAATGGTGGTGCAAGCTAGGAACAAAATGCACCTGTTGGGAATGTTCCAACCATCATATCTGCGTGAGATTCAGATCTGGTTAGAAACAGGATACTTCAGACTCACATGTCTGAAAAGAAGATTTGCAACACAAATCGATGAGATAACATTGTGAGACTCTCCGGAGATGAACTACGATAGCAAGCTCCAAAACATGAGCTGGTTCTGCTACACACCTGTGAACACACTGTCCTAGACAAGCATGACCACATGGTAGTCTTATAAAAAAACAATACCGAGTTCCGATTAGGAACCATCATTGCGGAGAGCGAAGTCCTGCGCAAGTACCTTTGGGTCCTTAAGGAGTAGCACTTAAGAACTTCTTTTCCTTGAACAAATCAATCAGTGTCTTGGTGTGCTAGGGATTACACATGGAGTGGAGGTAGCGAGCCTATCAAACCATGGAATACCTCGCATTTGCATGACTGACTTGGGATGATTCCAGAGAAAGCAAAAACAATCTTTCTCAATTCACGGCGGCAACTTGCACCTAATGCACATGAACTTGGAGAAAGTCACTTCTTACACCAAACATGTATTTCATGAACGGGACATGAAGATAATGCTTACAAAAGTTTCCAATACTAGCTTGATGTTCAACATGAATCATGGAGGAGACAAGATGCTGCTGATGGGCTCAATAGCAACTCATCGGAATTTCCATATCAGTGGACTTCCACCATCATGTGAACAATGTGATAGTATTGGTCAGACAAAAAGATATAATGGCGTATGCTCGAGGAAACCACCACGAGTAAGACAACATAACGAATATCGTTGGTTCTGATTTGATTTGTTGATAACCCATACTCAAATCAAAGTCTGGACAAGACAATAGATCCAACAATTTATCCCGAGGACCAATCGATGAAGACATCATCTTTCTTCAACACACACTCAAAAGGATAACCCTTAAAATGAACTAAGCCGGACAAAGCTTTTATCTTCCAACTCTCCAAGTTGTTGTTTGGCTTAACCAACTAGCTCAGGGGTATCCCAGACAGATTCTTGGAGAATGGGTGGTTTGGAGGAAACCCACATGATCACGAACTCAACATAGCGGTCAGGTGACAACCTGGTAATACTTCCGAGAGGATATTCGGAACATCACGAACCACCGATATGTTACTAAGCTCGAGAACAATTTTGCTTTTTAGAGCAAGACGATGTGATCAAATAAGCAAGGGATTGAATAATCCTAACTCATTGATCGAAGAGTGCACCGGAAATAAGGACAAGGTAGCACAATCTATCTTAGAATGATGATTCAATAACCAACACGCTAAGAATGAGAATATTGTCCATTTACTACCAAGCAACGGAGTTGCTAGGAGTATAGATTTCACGCATCACGATTCACTTGTCGGTGTTCCAGTTACAATAACACGGGGACCGAGGAATGAATAATGATGGTGACAAGTATCACCGTATCAAGAGTTCATAGGATGGTCTGCAATTTCCATGACATTCTTGATATAAAGATGGTAATACTCCAAGGTAGAACATAATCAAAAGCTGGATTGGCATTTGATTTGCGGGTTACAACTGCTTTGACCCAATCCTAGAAATGGATGAGGTACTGGAGTTTGTTTCTCCTAGACTCCTAGCCATTCCTGAATAGAATGGCTTGACAGACCACAGGAATATGAGGTATCGGTGAGCATGAATGCATGACATGCTCTCGACTATCAAATGATAAACGGAGATCAGGATACAACTAAAGAGAGGGACAACTCAAAGGAACGTATATCCTTCTGAGTTGTGGATGCATAGACTAGCATGTCGATCGAGTTCAACATATTTCTTCTGGATAACCCATGCAGAAAGGTAGAACTGGCAGAATCACAATATGAATGGAGTACTCCTCAAGAACACCCTGGTTGTGATCTTTTGGCTCAAAAGAACTTCTGCCATGATGGTTCATGGTATTGGAAGAATGAGATACCATGGACCTCGAGGACTATTGCAAAGGTTACTAATATCTTACGGAACTAGCAAATACTAACAACATGAAGTAGGGTGAATCTCGGGTTCGAAAACCCAGGAGTAGAATACCTACTACTAAATGGCATCACGGGATTCTTTCGAGAATGGTGGCCAGAATCATAACACTGGAAACAAAAAACATGGCTAGATTACTAGGTGACTCCCTAAAACACCTAGGGTCATAATAATAGCTCCAACATATATGTCGAGGCAATAAAGTACCTCAACTCACCGATTAGTGTGCTTATTCTCACCAAATAGGACATCGGGAACGGAAAGAAAGGATTTGCAAATGCATCAGACTATTTAGAGACCTGGGATGACTTGGACAGCATAACGAATGTAAATGCTCAGAAAAAGATTTGAGACATTCACAAGGATTTGCATAGTCACTTAGCAACATCATATCAAGGTTCTGATTCAATTGACAACATACTAAAAGTAGTAGAAACTGAATTGAGGCCTGGAACCAACAATCCTATAAGTCTCTAACACAGTAACTCATCATCCTAAAAGAAAGATGGGAAGGCCTAGTTCTTAATCCCCGTAGAAATGAAGCGGATGACTCAGATCAGAAGGGCATAAGGTAAAGGAGTAAAAAGAGCCTTGCGTTCCCTTCCACAATCAATTCCCTTACATAACTAAAGCATTTATAGACACAACTTCGACCGGTTTGGCTTGGTAATCCTACAGGCAGTCAGGCTCTGATACCAAAGCTATAAGGACCCCGATTCCAAGTCACATCGACCTAGCCGGTAACACCTCATATCACTTTGCGGCCTCACGCACGGTATTCCCACGGGTGTCGCCTTACCATGGCCCGGGACCGTTTGCACCTTCTGGCTCACGTATATGATGATGTCGCTAGCATCCATATGATAGAGAACCCGGGCCGACATGACTAGTCGTGAACCCAAAGTGGCACTAACTTACGGGGACAGGCATACATGAATCAACATCGAGCATGTCGGTCAGCAGCGTGCAAATCCAGGCTATAGTACTGGGCTAACAGGACTTCGGTGAACCGGGCTATAGCAGGCTAGGGAGGACTCCAGATGTCACCGCGTGACATTTCCCCGAAGGGACAGACACAGGAACGGAGTGAATCACATGCTGGGCAGTCAAGTGTTCCGGAGCAGTAGTGCTGGTGAGGGAGTCCTGGATTAGGGGGTGTTCGGGTAGCCGGACTATACCTTCAGCCGGACTCCAGGACTATGAAGATACAAGATTGAAGACTTCGTCCCATGTCCGGATGGGACTTTCCTTGGCGTGGAAGGCAAGCTTGGCGGTGCGGATATTCAAGATCTCCTACCATTGTAACCGACTCTGTGTAACCCTAACCCTATCCGGTGTTTATATAAACCGGAGGGTTGTAGTCCGTAGGACATCAACTCCATATACAACAATCATACCATAGGCTAGCTTCTAGGGTTTAGCCTCATTGATCTCGTGGTAGATCTACTCTTGTACTACCCATATCATCAATATTAATCAAGCAGGAGTAGGGTATTACCTCCATCGAGAGGGCCCGAACCTGGGTAAAAACATCGTGTCCCTTGTCTCCTGTTACCATCCGGCCTTGACGCACAGTTCGGGACCCCCTACCCGAGATCCGCCGGTTTTGACACCGACATTGGTGCTTTCATTGAGAGTTCCTCTGTGTCGTCGCCTTTAGGCCCGATGGCTCCTTTGATCATCAACAACGATGCAGTCCAGGGTGAGACTGTTCTCCCCGGACAGATCTTCGTCTTCGGCGGCTTCACACTGCGGGCCAATTCGCTTGGCCACCTGGAGCAGATCGAAAGCTACACTCCTGGCCATCAAGTCAGGTTTGGAAGCTTAAACTACATGGCAGACATCCGCGGAGATTTGATCTTCGACGGATTTGAGCCACAACCAAGCGCGCCGCACTGTCTCGCGGGGCATGATCTAGCTCTGTCACCGAACAGTATCCCGGAGGCCACAAACGCACCAGCTATGACCCTTAATTCGGAGCCAGTTGTGTCAATCGAGGATGAGCGGTTGCACGTCACCTCGGGGGCTGCGATCTCAAAGGCGATCGAGCCGAACGCCGGCCCCACACTCCGCGTGACTCAGGAATCCGAGGATCCGGACTCCTCTCCGGACTCCGAACCCCCCGCGCCCCTGCCGATCGAATCCGATTGGGCGCCAATAATGGAGTTCACCGCCACGGACATCTTTCAGCACTCGCCTTTTTGCGATATCCTGAATTCTCTCAAGTCTCTCTCTTTATCAGGAGAGCCCTGGCCGAACTGCGGTCAGCGAGGATGGGATATGGACGATGAAGAAATTCAAAGCACACCCACCACCCACTTGGTAGCCACTGTCGACAATTTAAACAACGTGCTCAACTTCGACTCCGGAGACATCGACAGCATGGATGACGATGCAGGAGATACCGATGAACCAACGCCCATAGGGCATTGGACAGCCACCTCATCTCACGATGTATACATGGTGGACACCCCTAAAGGAAGCGACAACGAGGAAAAAGGGGATGGAACGGGAGATCGACCCCCCGAAAAGCAATCAAAGCATCGGCGTAAACGCCGACCCGAGCCCCGCCTTGATAAAAACCCAGCCATAGAGCAGGACCAGTCGGTAGACAACGAGCAGGCCTTAGAGCAACCATCCAAATAGGGCAACACGGATAGAGAAACTGAACATCTCTCCTCCGGCAAAAACGGCATTCCGGACGTCCTCACGCCGGATAAACCCACGGAGCAGAAGAATCTCCACGAGAGGCTCGTTGCAACTGCATGCAGCCTGAAAAAGCAGAAGCGGAAGCTAAAAACAGCGGAAGATGCACTTCGGATTACATGGAGCAAAGTAATCAATACCACAGATAAATACGGCGACGGCCGCCGCACTAAAAGCTATCCAAAAAGAAGGCCACTGCCTGAATTTGACGAAGAGGCCCTAGAGCCCTCGCATTCAAAAAATAAGAAAGCCAGACAGTCGGATAGACGACCCCATAAAGCGGCAAGCGGCGCTGCACTTAAATCAGCATGCGACCCACCTAAGGATTCACATCATGGCCCAGTCAGGTCCATTTATGGGCCAAGAAAGCAAGTCTCGTAAGCAATGCAATAAAGCCATCATCAAAATCCGGCACACCCAAATACAGGGGCGCCGCACACCCCCTATGTTTCACCAATGAGGTCCTGGACTATGAATTTCCAGAGGGATTCAAACCCGTAAACATAGAGGCATATGATGGAACAACAGACCCTGGAGTCTGGATCGAGGATTATATCCTCCACATACACATGGCTAGAGGAGATGATCTCCACGCCATAAAATATTTACCCCTTAAACTTAAAGGGCCAGCCCGGCATTGGCTTAAAAGCCTTCCTGAAAACACAATTGGAAGTTGGGAAGAGCTCGAGGATGCTTTCCGAGCAACTTTTCAAGGGACCTATGTCCGCCCTCCGGATGCAGATGATCTTAGTCACATAACTCAACAGCCCGGAGAATCAGCTCAGCAGTTCTAAAATAGATTCCTCACTAAAAAGAATCAGATAGTCGACTGTCCGAACGCCGAAGCCATAGCAGGTTTCAGGCATAACGTCCGAGACGAATGGCTCGCCAGACACCTCGGCCAAGAAAAGCCAAGAACAATGGCCGCACTAACAAGCCTCATGACCCGCTTTTGTGCAGGAGAGGACAGCTGGTTGGCAAGGTGCAGCCCTAGCGACCCAAGTACATCCGAAACTAGGGATGGAAACGGAAAACCGCGACGCAACAAGGACCGTCGCCAGACTAAGGAAAAAAGTACGAAGAGCACGACAGTCAATGCCGGATTCAAAGGCTCACGACAAAATCAGACAAAACCGCCCCTCCAGGATAACAGGGACGATCTATCCAACTCAAATAAAATCCTGGACAGGATATGTCAGATACACAGTACTCTCGGGAAGCCTGCTAACCATACCCACAGAGATTGTTGGGTTTTCAAACAATCTGGCAGACTCAATGCCGAACACAAGGGGCTCGACACACCAAGCGAAGACGTGGACGAACCCCAAAAGTAGAGCACCAGGAAACAAAAGAACTTCCCACAAGAAGTAAAAATAGTGAACTTACTTCACATAACAAAACGTGCGGCGCCCATAAAGGTACGCACCACACGACCTACCCCCAAAGGGTCCCGTCGCTGGTTGTCAAAACCAATCATCTTCGATCAGCTAGATTATTCTAGAAATATCAAGAATGCAGGCTGAACTGCCTTGATACTCGATCCAATAATTGGCAGACTCTAGTTTTCAAATGTCTTTATGGACGGAGGCAGTGGACTAAACCCGATATATCAGGATACAATCCATCACATGGGGATAAACCCAGCAAGTATCCACCGCAGCAAAACCTCCTTTCAAGGGGTAACACCTAGTCCGGACACCCATTGCATGGGTTTTCTCTGGCTCGAAGTTATATTCTGCTCTGCCGATAACTTCCGCCGTGAAAAGTTGACCTTCCATATCGTCCCGTTCTCAAGTCGCTATCAAGCACTACTGGGAGGCGAAGCTGTCGCTCGCTTTAACGCAATACCGCATTATGCATCTCTCACGCTTAAGATGCCCGGTCCACGAGGCATCATCACTTTGAAGGGAAAGCACTAAAGTGCGCCTCCCCAAGCGGAGGACTGTGCGGCCGCTTTGACAGCCTCACAGTAAAATGGCCTCACCGGCCAAAAAACTTCGAAATAGGTCATTAAAGACCATGAACGCGGATAGACGAGTTTGGTACAAAATCATTATTGATGCAAGCTTACTGGCCATATACCCCCGCACTAGGGGCTCCATGCATATACAATAAGAGATAATAAAGCTCAATTTTATATATTTTACTTTATACTTTGTTTATTTTAAACTTTTGTTCGGCACGACCCATTTTCAACTCAGTTCCTCTCTTTTACAGATGAACATCGTGCGGCACCCATCCAGGATACGGCACAACGGAGACACAGGCGCAGACGTGCAGTAGGGACCCGTCCTAAAGGATTCTTTTTAGATTAAGACCCTGCGTAAACCTTTTTTTACTGTCTCTTGTTGCTACACATCCCCTGGTTTTTTCTGATATAACCAAGGAGGAGGCTGGCATCTTGGCATGTGGCCACGTCAGAATTTTTGCACGTACCTGGACACTAGGGGCTTTTTTAATAAAGAGTGTTGTTTCGCCCGCACTCATAAAGACCGAACACCTTAGGGAGTGTTCGGCGTCGCGAGTTTTCGCATTATATGCATCAGCTCCGAATCATGTCTTTGGTCAAATGTTGGGTTGCCCGGCTCCTGAGTTCGGCTACCTTACGTTCCGCTCTATCGGCTAAGGTAGCACCGGGAGAACTACTGCGATTGTGCCCCGGTTCGGCCGGGCGAGCACCTCAGTAGAGAAAGCCGAAAACTGACTGTCATGATGTAGCGTGAGACTGGTCAGCCATTCGATGACCTATCGGAATCTATCGGATTACTCCGCTTTAACGAAGGGCCGCTTCCCGGTCAGGCACATATGCCCCCCGAACTCGGGCGAGCGCAGTCGCCACCAAGGGGCTACCTAAATAGTCTCACTGTCAAGCTCCTATGGCTAAGTGAAAGTGTTAAAGCATTATAGTCCGGTTGCCTGGCCCGCTGCGCTATCACCTCCTTTGTAGGACCAAGATGTTGGGTTAAGTGTGAAAATGCATCTTCTGCGAGCACCCCCGCACTATGTGCGTGGGGGCTGAAGCCAACAACTGCCATCTTTCAGATTTTGTATATATATATCTTAAAACGGCCGCACAGGAGGTGTTCCCAATACTTGAAGGCACAAGTATAAAAAGGCCACTACAGTTTATCAAAATATTACTTTATAATTACATATGCTATCATAACATAGCATCTTTCGAGCACTGCGTCTCTATTACACGAGCGCCTTCAAGGACTTCCTGAAAATAGTGCTCGGAGGGTACTCGGCTTTTGTCCGAATCTCGGGACGCAACAACGGTGGTCTCCATCTCTGCCCAGTATGTCTTGACACGGGCAAGAGCCATCCTTGCGCCCTCTATGCATGCTGACGTCTTCATTGCATTAATACGCGACACCGCGTCAAGGAATTGCTGCACCAAGCTGAAATAACTCTTCGGCTCCGATCTCCCCGGCCACAGATGACCCATGACGTACATCATGGCAAGTCCGGACAACCTATTCAGTTCGGCCCATTGAGCCAAACGATCGTCCACTGCCAGTGGACGCTCTGGATTGTGAAATTGCGACTAGAAAAGCTTTTCCACTTCGCAATCTTTCTGATCTCGAAAGTGTTCGGTCGCATCAGCAGCACTCGCTGCCAAATCCAAATAGGTATCCTCCACACTCCACATCCGGTCCAACGGAGCAAAATTGGATCACAAAATTTCCTTCGCAGCATAAAGGGCTTTCCAGCCGCAATCTGTTCGGCCTGACGCAGCTCCTCCTTCGCAGCTCTCATCGCAGAGCGCGCGTCCTTGGTATTGGCAACGGCCTTCTCTAAGTCCGTCTGTCTCGTCTGGTCTTCTTTCTCAAGAAGTCTGCAACGGTCTGCGGCGCTCTTTAACTTTTCGCCATCTCGGCCATCTCTTCCTTGCTTCGGCAATGAGTAGCCTGTTTAGCTCTCAGCTCTTCAAGGGCTTTCTTGGCAGCCGCATCACTTTCTCTGGCTTGTTCTTTAGCTCGGGCAAGTTCTGCCCTAAGACTCTCCACGGCGGCTGCACCATCTGCGTCAAGCACACACGTCGTAAGACACTGGCATAAAACTCTTCTTACCTGATGCCGCCTAAGGAATTTCATACCTTGAGCCTCATCAAGCCGCTTGTTGACAAGCGCGATGTCAGCATCTGCCACGTCCAGTTGCCGCTTTAGTTCGGCAAAATCATCAGTTCGGCTCGATTCCGGACACCCTGCCGCCTACATTCAAAGGCGACATCTTAGACCTGGGATTATGATCCTCCGCGTGCCATCACTTCTTGATGATGCGCAGAGTCTCAGGGGCTACTATCTACACAAGGCGCATCTTATTCATGCACAACTGACAAAAGTGTACATTATCTAATGTACCTCAAAACCTGTCAGTAAACTTTTGACGGCCTCATGCAATCCGCTCTCTACGGATGAGATCCTTTCAATCACCGTGACCATCAATGCACGATGCTCCTCCGAGATAGAAGCTCGCCCCAGCAGAATCTTTAGCTCCTCCGGCGGAGCACCAGACGGGGCCACATAGCTATCTTCTGCCCCTGCCGGATTCGGAGAAACAATCCACGACGACACCTCAGGGTCGCCCCCCTTGCTAGGCGGCACGGCAGGCGGAGGCGTCCCGCTCTCCATCATCTCCGGAAGGAGATCCCCCGAAGACGAGCTCTGCTGAGAAGGGCTGAGGTCCGAGCTACAAGGTAAAATTTCGGTTAATCTTCTCAGATATAAATCAAGGATTTCCCTCATCCCTCAAAAGGAAAATCTTTCTCTACTTACGGCTCGCTGGAGGGCTGATCCCCTTGAGGGCGTAGTCCGGCCGAGGAACTCCCCGGTGTCGGACCCTCTGACGAGGATTTTTTCCCCCGCTTCGAGGCCATGGTTTTCGGGTCGTCAGAGGCGGCTCTCTTCTTCCCCTTAGGAGAGGAATTGTCGGTTCTTCCCTTCAGAGCAGCCTCCTTCGAGGAGGCCATAGTTTCCTTGTCCTCCCCCTTTCTCCCCTCCAAAGGCATTATCTCCAGCATCCTGACCAGCATGGGATCCGGCCTGGTTTCGTGAAGTGGAGCCAGACACCTGATCAGCTTTGCCTTCATTATCCGCTCTTGTTTAAAAGGACGGCTCTTTTAGGGGAAAGTTTATGACAATTATACAGATAGAAGGTCCGGGCACAAGGTTGCTTACTTGAGTATCCGGGCGATTACAGCTTAGGCCTGCGTCCTGGTTAAATCCGGACACATCTCTTGTGATCCGAAGAACAGTTTATACATATCCGCGGGCGTTGCGCCCATGAAATTCCGGAGAGCTCACGGTCCCTCTGGATTAAACTCCCACAGGCGAAGGGGGTGACGTTTGCCGGGCAATATTTGGCGAATCAGCATGACCTGCGTCACCTTAACCAGGCTGAGGTCTCCTTCCAAGAGATCCTTAATGCGGCCCTGTAACAAGGGCACGTCTTTGGGCAAACCCCAATCTAACCCTCTATTGACCCATGACGCTAGCCGTGGTGGGGGATCCGAGCGAAAGGCAGGAGGCGCCACCCACTTGGTGCTCCGAGGAGCGGTGATATAAAACCACTCTCATTGCTACAAGCCTAGCTCCTCTTGAAAAGAGCCCTCGGGCCATGGAGCATCAGCATTTTTGCTTATAACAGCGCCTCCGCACTCTGCGTGCCGTCCCTTGATCGTCTTCGGCTCCACTTTGAAGGTCTTGAGCCATAATCCGAAGTGAGGGGTAACACGGAGGAACGCTTCACACACGACAATAAACAAGGAGATATGGAGGATGGACTCCGGAGCTAAGTCATGGAATTCCAGCCCGTAATAAAACAGCAGTCCCCTCACAAAGGGATCCATTGGGAAGCCCAACCCCCGAAGGAAGTGAGACATGAACACCACGCTCTCACCGGGCTGGGGACTGGGAATGACCTGCCCTTGAGGAGGCAACCTATGTGAAATTCCGCCGGTCAGGAACTTAGCCTCCCTCAACTTTAGCACGTCCTCCTCCGTGACGGAGGAGGGCGTCCATCGGCCTTGAATGTCAGAACCGGACATTGTCGAAGGTCCGAAGCGCCTAGAATCTGGAGCCTAGGGTGTTGGAACTTGGGGCGACGGGCGAACTCTCTTGAGATTGAAAAAAGGAGTAAGACCTTGGTGTCTTTATAAGAGGTTGAATACCAAGAGCCCTCCCCGTAACCGTTTGGGACTCGTCTTTAATCGAGGAAACGTGCTCACGGGCGCGGTTGGGTTACCCACGTCCGTATTGATGAGAATCCCGTGAAAGGGGGTACACGATCTCTGCTTTGACAAGACGTGCCAAGGAAACCGCCTCGCAAAACGTGCTGAGGTGGAAAAGTAAAAACAATTCGAGTAAAGGACTTGGCCGTAGTGTGATGATGCACTGCGGAATCCGTCGGCAGATTTGATTTGTGTTAGTATTATTCTCTCTATGGCAATATGTGGAAACTTATTTTGCAGAGCCGGACACTACTCTTGGTGTTTACAATCTTCTATGAAGGACTTGGAGGAGGAACCCGCCTTGCAATGCCGAAGACAATCTGCGCGCCGGACTCGTCGTCATTGAAGCCTGGTTCAGGGGCTACTGAGGGAGTCCTAGATTAGGGGGTGTTCGGGTAGCCGGACTATACCTTCACCCGGACTCCAGGACTATGAAGATACAAGATTGAAGACTTCGTCCCGTGTCTGGATGGGACTTTCCTTGGCGTGGAAGGCAAGCTTGGCGATGCGGATATTCAAGATCTCCTACCATTGTAACCGACTCTGTGTAACCCTAACCCTATCCGGTGTTTATATAAACCGGAGGGTTGTAGTCCGTAGGACATCAACTCCATATACAACAATCATACCATAGGCTAGCTTCTAGGGTTTAGCCTCCTTGATCTCGTGGTAGATCTACTCTTGTACTACCCATATCATCAATATTAATCAAGCAGGAGTAGGGTATTACCTCCATAGAGAGGGCCCGAACCTGGGTAAAAACATCGTGTCCCTTGTCTCCTGTTACCATCCGGCCTTGATGCACAGTTCGGGACCCCCTAACCGAGATCCGCCGGTTTTGACACCGACAGCTGGGCTAGTAGGACTCCAGTGAACCGGGCTATAGCGGACTACTATGGATCATGGAAGCACATGACTACATTTCCCCATACGAGAGGCTACCAAGGATAAACAACTAGGTTGTCGGATCCCACACATACCAAGCATTTCAATCAAACACACAATATGCTCGATATGTGTAAATGCCACATGGCATCACAACAAAACTCTACGACTCAAAGTATTTATTCAATAGGCTCCGAGGAGAGAGATATTACAAACATGGGTCTCATGACCCAACATTCAGAGCATACAAATCAAAGCACATGCGGAAGCTTAACATGTCTGAGTATAGACATCTATAAATGAAAAAGGCTTAGAAGCCTGACTATCTACCAGATCCTGCCGAGGGCACAAGATCGTAGCTGAGGTATCAAGCAAAATGTCGGAGTCCACACAGAACTACTAGCGAGACCGACGTCTCTCTGCAAAACATAAATTAAGCAAATGTGAGTACAAATGTACTCAGCAAGACTTACATCAGAACTAACTACATATGCATCGGTATCAACAACGGGGGTGGTGGAGTTTAACTGCACCAAGCCAGCTTTGACTTAGTGGCTAACCTGAACTACGACTGCAAGCACCTCTTTTGAGGTGGCGCACACGAGTCCACATATTCACCATTCAATACACCACTATGGATCAGCTCCCGTCTCCCTACGAGAAGGCCATCCATAGCACTCACACTTATCTTGCACATTTTAGAGTATCCACATTCACTTGTCTATGAACTGTATAGGCAACCAAGTAGTCCTTTACCACGGACGCGGCTATTCGAATAGATGATGTTAACCCTGCAGGGGTGTACTTCTTCATACACGCTCTCACCACTTATCGTCATTTACACGACATGTACTCGGCAACCTGCAAGAGGAAGCCCAACGAGGGTGTTGGCCACGGCCTACCTAAACACTCAAGTCTCTAGTCCAGGTTTATCACCTATCTAGGTTCCATCCGCAGGGAGTCCGGCCGAGGTTTCCACATACGGCCCCGAACGATGTGTACAGGGGTTCGAGACACCAAACGGGCGCCCGGCATGCCCGGCCATGGTGTATCTACCGCATCATAGCCCACCCCTGGGGTCAGCGCTACACACAGCCGCCAACACATATCCTACAAACACCAGAAACTAGTTGCAACTCCTGGACATATGACTAGGGTGATTAAGAAGCCGAGAGGGTCCAATGTATGGTAGTAACTGATTCTTAAATCACACATACAGATCTCAGTTCTTAGGGACGGCCTCAATGAAACAACCCACCATGTACTCCTACATGGCCTCTCATCGATACCTTTACCAAATCATGTTCAACACACTTAGCTCACACACATTAGGACATGTTCACAACTTTCCAATTCATCCTCGATGAATCAAACCTGACACAACTCTAAGCAATAGCAGGCATGACAAACAAGCATGAATGAGTAGGCACATCAGGGCTCAGACAACTCCTACTCATGCTAGTGGGTTTCATCTATTTACTATGGCAATGGCAGGTCATGCAGAGGATAAGGGGTTCAACTACCGCAGCAAGTAACGGATGAATCGTTGTTGTCCTAATGCAGTAAAAGAGAGCAGGAGCGAGAGAGTGGTATTGTATCGGAATGAACAAGGGGGGGGGGGTGTTTGCTTGCCTGGCACTTCTGAAGATAGTATAGCTCTTCATCGGTGTCATCGATCATATCGCCGAAACACGTCTACTGAGAGGGGACAATTACCGGCAAGGGAACATAAACAACATTCAATTAATGCAATGCACAAGCGAATGAATGATATGACATATTAAGGTACTGCATTGACCTAATGCAATATCTAGCCAATTTAATTGAAGTGGAACTCAAACAAGATCAAATTCCATCTCCAAATGTTATTTCATAAATTGCCCTAATCATAATTTGTCCTATTCAGTGAGGTTAACTTGTTCAAACATGCATGATCATGGCATAAACAGATTCTTCATATTTTTCTGATCAACTTTCATATATAATTTATTTCATTTGGAGTTACGGCTTAATTTCTATGAATTTTAGAAGTTCATACTATTTTCTGGAATTTCCTGCTTATTAATAAATCCAAAAAATGTAATATTGCGTCAGCATTAGGTCATGCCGATGTCAGCAGGTCGACAGGTGCCGTCCAGGTCAAACCTGACCAGTGGGGTCCACTGGTCAGTGACTCAGTCAACTGACAGGGTTAACTAGCACTAACTAACAGTTAATCTAGGCTAATTAGTCCCTGGACCCACACGTCAGTGAGTGTGGTTTAAAATTAAGTTAATTTAACAATTAGCTAATTAACAGGGGTCAGGGCCCACATGTCGGCCGCTAAACTAACTGACCTAAATAGGATTATCGCTAACTAACTTAGTTAGCCAGGCGGGGCCCGCATGTCAGTGAGAGAGAGAGGTCAAACCCCTGGTCAGACGGGGTCAAACCTGCCGGCGTTGAGTCGCCGGAGAGGCCGAGACAGCGGAGAGCGTCAGAAACGCTGCTCCGGCTACGGTTCGATGTGCGGGTGGGTGCTACGGGTAGCTGGCGGTGTGCCACATCCAACAGTGGCATTGGTTGGTGCTGGGGTGGCCGGGAACAATGACGGCGTCGCGCCGGGCGGCGGCTGGAGTTCGGCCATGCTCAAGTTCCTCATTAGGGTGCATGGGAGGAGGAGCTGGTGGGCGCTACAGACTCCTGGGGGTGCACTGAGTGCAGTGACGCGCTCGGTTTGGACGAATGCGAACCAAAACGATGACGGCGACAAGTCCAGCGTTGATGAGGTCTCTGTCTCGACGGAAATGTGGGCTATGATGAGCTAATGGACATGGGAGTAGGGGGATCGGTAGAGGAGCTCACAGCGAGTGCAGAGGTGGCCTCGGCGTGCTCGGGGAAGCACCGGAGTGAGCGGGGCGGCGAGAGGCATCTCCGGTGGCCGGCGACGAAGACGATGAAGATGGCGTCGATGCAAGGCCTCCGGCGAGGCGTGGCTAGACGGAGAGGATGAGGGAGGCGTGGCGATGCTCGTGGACACATCGGGGAGGCGAGGGGAGCACGGAAGCCACATCTACGGCGTACGGCGACGACGAGCTCCGCTCGGCTTCGGGAGAGAGAGTGAGAGAGGTGAGGCAGGGAGAGAGAGGAGCGGTCGAGGGGTCCAGGGGGTCTGCGTGGCAATGCCAGAGGCGTCCAGGCCCTCAGCGTCAATGTGACACCCCGAGACCGTTGCACAAGGTGTCTTCCAGTTCTTCACCGTCATTGCCATGTCATTCGCTTGCGTGTTGCATCTTGTCATTGCATCATATGTATTGCATCATCATGTTTTCAAAACTTGCATCCATCCGGGTTTCCCCAGTTCTCTCTGTTGTTCGTTCCGAGTCCAGACACACTTGCACGTGCCCGCGGCATGTCCGAAATAGTATTTTATAAGTGGCCGGAAAATGTTCTCGGAATGGGATGAGAGTTGACGTGTGGTCTTATTATAGTGTAGATAGACCGCCTGTCAAGTTTCATCGCATTTGGAGTTCGTTTGACGCGCCAACGATTAACTATAGCGGCAGTATAGCCGGTCTCTTTGTCAGACGTTTTCGGTCTCCGGAAACAGTCGTCGGGTCTCTCTCTTTTCTTTCCTCAGCCCAAGGCCTTCTGCACAGTCCACTACCTACCGCCAGGCCCAACCTAACCTCTCTCGTCAGCCCGCGGCCCTCCTCGCGCGCACGTCCGAAAAGTTGTCCCGGACCCGACCCGAGCAGTCGTCACCGTTGGGTCCGGATCATCCCCTAACATCTACAAAACGTCACCGTTTTCTCATTTGGACTCCTTAGCCCATTTTTCTCATCCTTCTGATTGCAATCGGAGGGACGATATACCCCTAAGTAAAACCCACCTACTATATATAGCTAGTCTAACCCTAGACCAAATCCCAAACTTCTAGGGATCCATCCCACCGCCGCCACTCTCTTCCTCGAATTCCACACCGAACCAACAACGTCCTCCCTGATCAAAAATTCCTCTCTCGTTCAAACACCAGCCAAGACAAATCCTCCCCAACCCTCTCCCTTGTTTTGCGGGCTTGACCAATCGGTCGCCCGAGCCCCGTGCTCCTCCATCCCACCTCGTCGGCTGACGACTGGCACCATCGCCTGCGACCACGAGTCCAGCCCCGCGCCTATCCTCCAGTTACGCCCGCCGTCGTCCCCGCCGAGCAGTTCTGCCGGTGACCACCAACAGGCTAGGCTGCCTCCCCTGCTTTCTCCCTTCTCCATCCTTCTCTCTTCTCTGATCTCTCTCTCTCTCTCTGACCAGGAACCATGAAGGACCCCGACGCCATGCTCGCGCTCGATCTGCTCCAAGGCGTGCCGCTCCGCCAAGTTTCCTCGCCTGCATCTTCCCGTGGAGCACCAGGAATAATTGTAGCACCTCATCGCCGCCCAAGTCCGTCGCCCCGCCAAGCACCTCGCCCTTGCCTCGCGCTCCTCTTCTTCCTCGTTTTCCTTGCGCTGCTGCTGACCCATCTCCCGCCGCTGTTTGATGCCACAGGGCTCGTCGCCGACCTCCCCTGCCGTCTGGACAAGTCCGGCCTCCCGCAGCACCTTTCGTCTCTGACCGCGGCCGTGCCGACGATCGCCAGCAAACCAGTAGGGAGCCGCCGTCGCTGTTTGCCATGTCGCCGGCCTGCTACCTCCTTCCTCCTCGAGTCCCCTGCCTGGATCCATGCCGCCCCGGCCTTCAACGCGCCATCGCCGGAGTCCAAGCCACGTGAAGCCACCGCTCCATCCTCTGCTTCGAGCTCTAAACGAGCGCACCAGCGAGGCCGGTAGACCGCGTCGTTGCCTCCAGATCCGGGCCCAGTTGCGCGCCCCTGTAGGCCTCCCCTCTCCACAGTTCCGGGCCGAGTCCCAATGTGTGGAACTTCCCCAGCCCAGCTCGGTTCCATTTCAGCCCATGTTTATTTTTTCCCTCTCTGCGAATTTAGTTATTTTTGCTGAAACTGCAGTTTTTACAGAAAAGACCCTCATGTTCATTCATTGAATATCTCAGAAACTAAGCACCACATGTAAAAACTTTGTATATGAAATATGCTTAGTTTTTCATCTAGTTTCATAATATGTCATTTTCATCCATGTTTAAAATGTTGTTTGCATATAATTTGCTCCTATGCCATGCTAAAATGCTTTATTTCATAACTGATTAACCGTAGCTCGGTTTTAAACAAACTTTATATGTAAATGGGGTAGAAAAATGCCTAGTTTAACATGATGGCATCACTTTGCATGTTTAACAACTCTAAAATTGTGATTAAGGAAGAACAGTACCAAACCTTAAAATATGCATATGGGGTTTTACCGGACTTGTTGTTTGTTGTTCCAGCCTCATTTAAACTTGCCTAGATAGGTAGTTTTCATTTGCTTCACCCCTTGCCATGTTAATCAACATTTAATATTGTTGGGTACATAAACGAGATCGAACTAAATAACTTGAATGTGGTGTTTCGTCAATATGCAACGGAGTTGCATGTTGAGCTCCACTTAATTTGTAGGATTGTTTGTGCATTTTGCCATGCCATGCTTCGTTAAACCGGACATGCATCATACTTGATTGTGCATCATGCCATGCGTATGTGATGGTTGTTTACTTTGTTGTTTGGTTCTTTCCGGTGTTGCTTCTTCGAGTTAGTTCTGATAACGTCGCGTTTGTGAGGATCCGTTCGACTACGTCCGTTTGTCTTCTTCATGGACTTGTTCTTCTTCCTCGCGGGATTTCAGGCAAGATGACCATACCCTCGAAATCACTTCTATCTTTGCTTGCTAGTTGCTCGCTCTTTTGTTATGCCTATGCTACGATACCTACAACTTGCTTATCATGCCTCCCATATTGTTGAGCCAAGCCTCTAACCCACCTTGTCCTAGTAAACCGTTGTTTGGCTATGTTACCGCTTTGCTCAGCCCCTTTTATAACGTTGTTAGTTGCAGGTGAAGATTGAAGTTTGTTCCTTGTTGGAACATGGAGATGTTGTTCCTTGTTGGAACATGTCTATTTGGTTGGGATATGACAATATCTCTTATTTAATTAATGCATCTATATACTTGGTAAAGGGTGGAAGGCTCGGCCTTATGCCTGGCGTTTTGTTCCACTCTTGCCGCCCTAGTTTCTGTCATATCGGTGTTATGTTCCCGGATTTTGCATTCCTTACGCGGTTGGGTTATATTGGGAACCCCTAGACAGTTCGCCTTGAATAAAACTCCTCCAGCAATGCCCAACATTGGTTTTACCATTCGCCACCTAGCCTTTTCTTTTGCCTTGGGAGTCACGCTCTCGAGGGTCATCATTATTTTAACCCCCGGGCCAGTGCTCCTCTGAGTGTTGGTCCACCTTCTCAGCCGCCGGTGGCCACCAGGGGCAACTCTGGGCTGGCCTACCGGAAGTTTGGACAATCCGGTGTGCCCTGAGAACGAGATATGTGCAGCTCCTATCGGGATTTGTCGGCACATCCGGGTGGCTTTGCTGGTCTTGTTTTACCATTGTCGAAATGTCTTGTAACCTGGATGCCGAGTTTGATCAGAATGTCTTGGGAGAAGGAATATCCTTCGTTGACCATGAGAGCTTGTCATGGGCTAAGTTGGGACACCCCTGCAGGGTTTTGAACTTTAGAAAGCAGTGCCCGCGGTTATGGGCAGATGGGAATTTGTTAACGTCCGGTTGTAGAAAACCTAAAGTTGAACTTAATTAAAATACATCAACCGCGTGTGTTACCGTGATGGTCTCTTTCCAGCGGAGTCCGGGAAGTGAACACGGTGTTGGAGTTATGCTTGACGTAGGTTGTTCTAGGATCACTTCTTGATCATAGTTTCTCGATCGTGCTTTGCCTTCTCTTCTCGCTCTCTTTTGCGTATGTTAGCCACCATATATCCTAGTCTCTTGCTGCAGCTCCACCTCATACCTTTTACCCTTCCTATAAGCTTAAATAGTCTTGATCCCGAGGGTGTGAGATTGCTGAGTCCCCGTGACTCATAGATACTTCCAAAACTAGCTTGCAGGTGCCGATGTTGCAGAGCAGATGACGCAACCAAGCTCAGGAGGAGCTTGATGAAGATCTTGTCCTTTGTGTTGTTTCGTTCTAGTTGATCAGTAGTGGAGCCCAGTTGGGGTCGATCGGGGATCTGTGTAGCATTTGGGGTAGTATTCTTTTATTTTGGTTCCGTAGTCGGACCATGATTGTATCTAGTTGATGTAATGCTTTAATTCATGTATTGTGTGAAGTGGCGATTGTAAGCCAACTATGTATCTCTTTCCCTTATGTATTACATGGGTTGTGTGAAGATTACCTCACTTGTGACATTGCTTTCAATGCGGTTATGCCTCTAAGTCGTGCTTCGACACGTGGGAGATATAGCCACAACTTCTAGGGCATTACAGTCAAGCAGAAGCTGGTGCACGGCGGTGTGCGCGCGTCGGGCACGCGCCCATCCTCCTGGCAAGGAGGAAGACGACAAGGGAGGGGCCAGGCAGGCTGGGCCGTGCAGGTGGGCGGGCCTGCTGGGCCGCGACAGGTAAGTCAGGTAGGTTCTCTCTCTCTCTCTCCTCTATTTTTTGTTTTCTATTATTTCTGTAACTTCAGGGCTTTATTAAAAATACCAGAACGTTTCCAAAAATCCTGGAAATAATTGTGGGGTCTTGTTGGAATATTTCCAACAGCCCTCACTTAAGTTCAGAATTAATTGAGAATTCAAAATATTATATAGCATTTAAATGCCCAATTGCAAATAGCATATGATTTAATTCAAAAATCCTGGATAGCCTAGAAATATGTGCATCATTTTTGTCAGAGGTGCTGGACCAATTCAAAAATGATGAACATTAATAAAGGGCATTTTGGGATCATTGAAAAGATTTAAGTTTGAACTTGGCTGAATTTCATTTGCTGCTAGAGTTTATTATCCCCCATTTCAAATTAAAGAAGTAATTTAGACAAGATGCATGGATGCTTGTGCCACTAATTGCAAACAATTCTAGGGCGGTGACAGGCGGATTGCTGCGGTGGTGGATCAGACAGGCGACGAGTAGTTGGTCTGGTTGGAAATTCGAGGGAGGATTTGGATCGGGCAAGACCTCGAGGTGGGAGGAGACAAGAAGAGTGGCGGTGGCAGCTAGGAGGATCCCTAGAAATTAGGGATTTGGTCTCGGGTTAGACTAATATATATAGCGAGTTGGTTAGGTTAGGGGCTATCTCGTCCCTCCGATCAAAATCGGACGGTCGGGAAAAATAGGCTAGGGAGTCCAAATAAGAAAACGGTGATGTTTTGTAGATGTTTGGGGATGATCCAGACCCAACGGTGACGTCTGCCCCGGTCGGGTCCAGGGAAGTTTCGGACCGCACGCGATGGGTCAGTTGGAACTTGTGGGCTGTGCAGAAGGGCTCGAGCTGAGAGAAGAGAAGAGAGAGAGGCCCGAAAACTATTTCCAGAGACCAAAAACGTCTGACGATAGACCGGCTACTATTGCCGCTATAGTTATCCGGTTGGGCAATCAAACGGACTCTCAATGCGATGAAACTTGGCAGGCGGTCTAGTGACAATATAACAACACCGCAAACATTCTTCCCATTCCGAGAACATTTTACGGCCACTTATAAAATAATATTTCGGACATGCCACGGGCGCGTGCGAGTGTGTCTGGGTTAAGAAGAGATAACGGAAGGAACGGGGACACCGGGACGGATGCAAGTTTTGAAAACATATAGATGCAATGCACATGATGACATGGCAAGATGCAACACGCAAGCAAATGACAAGGCAACAACAGCGAATAACTAGAAGACACCTGGTGCAAGTGCCTCGGGGCATTACAACACTTCACCACTACAAGAGGATCTCGTCCTGAGATCTAGGATGGCACCGGAGAGAAACGGAAGAGGAAGAGAAGAGGTAAAGCTACGTTGCTTCTTTGACAAACGAGTGAAACCAAAGAACCTTGCAAGGTTGAAAAAATTGAAAGAAATAATGCAACGAGGATGAATAATGTTGAAAACACTCCGTTAGAAAAGAGGAACAAGGAACATTACTAGAACCTTGTAGGTTGAAAGACATAAGAAAAGGGTTGCAATGGACAAGAAGTACATGCAAGCACTCCGGTAGCAACGAAATGTACAAGGAACGATAAAGATAAATCATGATAACACTCTGGTTGGAAATGGATGGAATAGAATATGAAGTTGGAAAAATGAAAGCACTTGGATGAGACTCCGGTTAAAAGAGGAATGATAGGCACAACACTCCGGTTAAAACAAGATGGAGAAGGGATAAGAATGATATAAATTGGACAGCAATCTGACTCTAAATGGTAGGAATAGAACATGATCTTGGCAAGATGAGAGGATACTTGAAAAGAGGACACGACACCGTTTGAATGGGTAAGCACGAAAAGGACATGGTCCTCACAATCCGAGATGATGAGTGAAAAGAGCAACATCACAATGCCTCCGGAATGAATTTAAGAATGGAATCAAAAGAACGGAGGATAAAAGCACATCTTTTGCCTCAAATGAGCTTGAAAAAGCATCTTTAGGGGAAGAGTCGAACGGAGTTGTTGGAAAACCAACAACAAAAAGAGTAAGCTTGTTGTGGGCTTATGGAAAACATCTCAAAATCTTGAGGTGAAATGATGCCACTAACGAAAAACAATAGATAGGATTGATATCAACAAGGAGACAAGAAGCTTATTTCACCGGGAGGATAAATGAAGAACTTGGGTCATTTATAAGCACTATAAATAGCAACAATCCTTAGGGAAAGATTTAGGTGAAATATAACCCAAGGTAACTCCGACAAAAGGATTGATTGGTTGAAAAGATCTCTTTGAGCGAAGAGAAATGATGATTTAAATATGTCACTCTTTGAAAACTTGTGAATCATGAAACCCGAAGGGAAATTATCAAGAATGACATAACACCACCTCAAATGATAAGGTAGAAAGAACTGCACTTCCAAATGCAAGATAAAGAATGCTTGATCTCCTCACAAAAAAACATGTATTGAGCACCATGTTTATTTTAGAGTATAGCTTGGCGGATCTTAACTTCGAGAGAAATCTTGAGGACATATGAAGAATGAAAGGAATCCTTGACGAACCACCATGTAGAGCCTCCATGAAGAACTTCGGTAATAAAAGAATGGAAAGGTTTAACCCACTATGAAAATAATTTGAAAGATCTTGGTAAAAGCCATTTGACTGGTGATAACTCATTCTTACGTCAAACTTCGAAACAAATTTGTGAATAACTCTGGAAAAATTAGAAGAGTCAAGTAAGATCCTGGGAAAAGACCTGTGGGTTAGGGCCCACTCAAGAGAAACATCGTTAAAATGGTTTTGAAGAGGTATTGCACCGGTTGAATTCAATGGCTTGAATGAGATAACAATCTCGAAATAGCTTGAACGGATCGAGAATGGAAACACGAATCTCCTGAGATATCTTCAGCACTCCGAAACAAATGAATAGTGAGAAGTGAATGATTAAGAGGTGCACCGGCATGAGAAACATTTGAAACAAGAAAATGATATGATTGACAAGGCTTGACTTGAATCCACCGGAGAAGAAAAGAATGTAGAATAATACACTTGAAGCTCAGTTAGTATGTTCCTGAGAATCACCGGATAAGAACATTGACGAAAAAGAATGGGGAGGCTTCCCATCAATAAAAGGATACTTGATTAAGAAATCCGAGTCCTTGAAGAAAAAGTGTGGGAGGGCGGGAAAACAAAGGAAACTTGGGACGGATGAAACAAACAACATAGAGAAGACTTGAGTTGATCTTGTGGATGTTGAAAAAGATCGAATCCACTTTAAGAGAAACACGCCAGTGAAAAGGATTGACATAACAATCTCGATTATCATGAAGGATTAGTATTCAGATAGAAATATGAGAACACCACTTAGGCAAGGTATGGAACCCACATTTGACTTCGAAGCAACTCGAATACCACAGACCAAAATAAAAAACAAAGGACTGGCTTGCAAAATAAGTCGGAAACAAACATATGATAGACCCCATATCATATCATGTGTCTGTTGGAAAGATATTCTATGATATACTTGAATTCCCACTTATAATCAACCGAAACTTTTTGGTTATGCAATCAGGTGTTGGGGATACAGGGGAAGCATATCTCACCCAAACTAACAATACCTACATCTAGTTGTATCCATCCTTCAACACATAACCAAGAAACCTTCGGAAATCATTTACCTCAACCTTCAAAAAGCATCCGTTATATGAGTTATGGCAATACTCCCGAACTCCCGCCCCAGTACTGGGTGGCGTTGAGGTTATCTCACCAACAACTGCATAAAAGATATTTTCGATGTCGGCGAACTCAGGTATTCCAGAACTGCAACGATAAAATTGTGACGACAACACCTCGGAGCTCAACTCCACGGGAAACTGCCACAACCCCTAAATGTCAGGAGGCACAAAGAACAATGTTCTCGTGACAAAACCATCCGAACGACTCCAAGATATCCGTGTGATCCTAATTTTTTTCATGAAATTTGAGGAGAGAAGAGTCAAAACTCTACGTCAGGATGACCCACCAGAGCGATGAAGGGACTGAGGAGTAAAAAGAATCCTACTCTCCGATATATATAATCCAAAGACTCAAAACATTTTGTTCTAGACTCAACAATGTCAGCGATTCAATCAAGAAGGGGGCTGCTAAGTCAGGGATGGCTCTGATACCAACTTGTAACACCCACGATGCAGCTATATCTCCCACGTGTCGGGGCATGACTTAGAGGCATAGCCGCATGGTAGGTTTGTCGCAAGAGGGGTAATCTTCACACAATCCCATTTACTGAATAAGAATGGGATAAAGAGTTGGCTTACAATCTCCACTTCACACAAATACAAGTTAAACATACATCATCCAGAATACAATCAAGGTCCAACCACGGAACCAAAATAAAAGAAGACAACCCCAAATACTAGATCGCCGATCGTCCCAACTGGGCTCCACTACTGATCAACAGGAAACAAAATAATACAACGATCAAGATCTTCATCGAGCTCCCACTTGAGCTCAGTGGCGTCATCTGCACTGGTATCATCGGCACCCGCAACTGTTTGGAAGTATCTGCGAGCCACGAGGACTCGGCAATCTCACACCCGTGAGATCAAGACTATTTAAGCTTATGGGTAGGAAAGGGTAGTGAGGTGGAGCTGTAGCAAGCACTAGCATATAGGGTGGCTAACTTACGCAAAAGAGAGCGAGAAGAGAAGCAACGCAACGGTCGTCAAGCTAGAAATGATCAAGAAGTGATCCTGAAACTATTTATGTTCAAGCATAACACAAGAATCGTGTTCACTTTATGGACTCCGCCGAGAAGAGACCATCACGGCTACACACGCAGTTGATGCATTTTAATTAAGTTAAGTGTCAAGTTCTCTACAACCAGATATTAACAACTTCCCGTCTTCCCATAACCGCGGGCACGGCTTTCAAAAGTTCAAACCCTGCAAGGGTGTCCCAACTTAGCCCATCACAAGCTCTCACGGTCAACGAAGGATATTCCTTCTCCCAGGAAGACCCGATCAGATTCCGAATCCTAGTTACAAGACATTTCGACAAAGGTAAAACAAGACCAGCAAAGCCACCCGATGTGCCGACATCCCGATAGGAGCTGCACATATCTCGTTCTCAGGGCAACACCGGATGAGCAATCCGTACAACTAAAATCAGCCCTCAAGTTTCCCCGGGGTGGCGCTGCAAGGGGCTCTAGTTCATACCAACACTTAGAGAAGCACTGGCCCGGTGGGGTTAAAATAAAGGTGACCCTTGGGAGCGCGACTCCCAAGGGAAAAGTAGGTGGTGGTGAGGCAAATGGTAAAACCAAGGTTGGGCCTTGCTGGAGGAGTTTTATTCAGAGCTAACTGTCAAGGGGTTCCCATGACACCCAACCGCGTAAGGAACGCAAAATCAAGGAACATAGCACCAGTATGAGGAAAACTAGGGTGGCAAGAGTGGAACAAAACCGGTTTCCATCATACCGGTGTTATGTTCCTTGGTTTTGCGTTCCTTACGCGGTTGGGTGTTATGGGAACCCCTTGACAGTAAGCCTTGAATAAAACTCCTCCAGCAAGGCCCAACCTTGGTTTTACCATTTGCCTACCAACCACCATATACCTTTCCCTTGGGTTCTGCAGACTCAAGGCTTATCTTTATTTTAACCCCCCCGGGCCAGTGCTCCTCTGAGTGTTGGTCCGAAACGGGCAACCTGCGGGGCTTCCTCGAGGCAACTTGAGGGTTGGTTTTACACGTAGCTTAACCTATCTGGTGTGCCCAGAGAACGAGATACGTGTGACTCCTATCGGGATTTGTCGGGACATCGGGCGGCTTTGCTGGTCTTGTTATACCATTGTCAAAATATCTTGTAACCGGGAATCCGAGACTGATCGGGTCTTCACGCGAGAAGGAATATCCTTCGTTGACTGTGAGAGCTTGTGATGGGCTAAGTTGGGACACCCCTATAGGGTTTTGAACTTTTGAAAGCCGTGCCCGCAGTTATGGGCAGATGGGAATTTGGTAATGTCCGGTTGTAGAGAACTTGACACTTAGTCTAGTTAAAATGAATCAACCGCGTGTGTAGCCGTGATGGTCTCTTTTCGACGGAGTCCAGGAGGAGAACACGGTATCGTGTTATGCTTGAACGTAAGTAGCCTCAGGATCACTTCTTGATCATGATTAGCTTCTCGACCGTGCTTTGCTTCTCTTCTCGCTCCCTTTTGCGTAAGTTAGCCACCATATATGCTAGTGCTTGCTGCAGCTCCACCTCACTACCTTTCCTACCTTTAAGCTTAAATAGTCTTGATCGCGAGGATGTGAGATTGCTGAGTCCCCGTGACTCACATATACTTCCAAACAGATGCAGGTGCCGATGATGCCAGTGCAGGGGATGCTACCGAACTCAAGTGGGAGTCCAATGAGGATTCGGGCCGTTACTATGTTTCTTTTCCAGATGATCAGTAGAGGAGCCCAGTTGGGGCGATCGGGGATCTAGCATTTGGGGTTGTCTTTCTTTATTTTGGTTCCATAGTCGGACCTTGATTGTATTCTGGATGATGTTTGATATATTTATGTATTGTCTGAAGTGGCGATTGTAAGCCAACTCTTTATCCCTTTCTTATTCAGTACATGGGATGTGTAAAGATTACTCCTCTTGCGACATGCCTACCATGCGGTTATGCCCCTAAGTCATGCCCCAACACGTGGGTGATATAGCCGCATCGTGGGTGTTACATTAAGCAGATTGTATATATCTGTGTTTATCCTGTCAATCTCATCGCAGACGGATAGTAATATGTATTCGACAGAGATCTTCTACATTATCGTCATAGGTTGGTCTGTTGAACTGTGTGCCCTGACGAGCACACAATTCACAAAAATAGACTGTGTGGGATGTCTATAATTATCGCACACAATTCTTATTACCAACCTATTTGCCGGGTATCACACACATCTTGTTACGCCGAATCGTTTGTGTTCACCTCAATCATCGCAAACGGTTCACCGAACTGAACTGTATGCCGTATATCACACACACCTTGATATGGCTGCCCGTTTCTGTTGTTCTATCTCATCGCAAATAGTTCGTATAGATCAATCGTATGCCCCTCATCACACACGCAACTAAAATCTTAACCGTGTTTGATGTATCATTCATTTCAAACATTTTGCATCTTTTTTGATGATTTTTTACATCACCGTTTGCGATCAATGCATCACACACACTTTTGTCAAAGGGTCTCTGATCGTAGTGTCATGTTAGCAACATCCTGCAGTAGTGTGGGATAGTTTCTTTTGGTGGGTTTGGGGCAACTTGCTCCAATTTAACCCTCATGTTTGGTTACTTTAGGGATATTTGAGCCCGAAGTAGCTCAAACTAACTCGAACCCATGGATCCAAACAGGGCCAAAGTTAGTCTCGAAAAACACATTAAGCCCTATATACATGGATAGATGGAGTACCTGATACTAGCAAATGCTCACCAGTAGTAGTAGTAATAGTACTTCCACGTTATAATTGTACTCGGAGTCCTCATTATAGGGCTCTATCTTTTCGCCTCGGAGTCCTCGTTATAATAGTACTTCCACGTGGCGCCGTCCCCGGCACCGTGCACACGTCCATATTGGGGCCGCTGCCTGGCAGGTGTCCCTTCATTATGTTCATGGCCTGGTTGAAAGGAGTGTCCCACCTGTACTTGGCCATGACTGAGTCGACGAGTCACTTTCGGCCGCAAGCTTGTGTTGGTCTCTCTGCAAAATGGAGCATGAATCGTTTATGAATGTGACTAGAATGTAGTAGACTTCATTGATCAGAAGCTAATATGTAAGGTGGTAAAAGGATAATTACCAGTAATCTCATGAATTTCCTAGTCGGAACGTCGGTGAAAAAATCATTATTTGGGGTCCCACGAGAATCGGGCCCTAATGAAGTCGTGCTCCTACTGGTCCGTGAACTCAGCCAATGGGTTTGGGATCCCCTGACGTTCAGGTTTTGCGTCCTCCTTAGCCCACATGGGCCTCTTTCCCGTGTAACCACGGCTTCCAAGGCGGTGGTTCCCCATGTTCTTTGCCTGCAGCTGCTTACCTCTCTCTGACCTGGCTTTGGCAACTTCTTCACTTCAAGTCTCCTTGAACTTTTCAAAGTCCTCTATCGTAATTTTTGGATTGTCTGCAACAATCTCGGTGTAGGTTTCATGGTGTACTTCAATCTCCTTTTTCACCCTAGGCTGGACTTCCCTAGGGCTTTGTTGTTGATTTTTTTCATGGCATCATCATCCCATGGGGCGACATCATCATTCCGACCGATGAATAGGAATCTTGCATGCAACCAAGTTAGCAGCAGATTCTTCAAATGTTCATTCTTCCGTATTTTCTTGGTGTTGATGTTAGCGGTATCCCGTAGGATGCATGACAGTTGGTTGTCATAACAGCTGCCCCTTCTCGCGGCTCTATTGGCTCAAACTCGCCTGGGTGCACTGTCATGACCTCCAGTCTTCCGGTGCAGAGCTCATTTTGGCGTCGTGTCCTCTTTTCATTCTTTCCTTCACTAGCTTGGGAGGTCTCACCTTCCATGTTCTAGTTAGCAACATCATCAGCGCCAGTCTCAGTGTCCGTGTCATTGGTGGCATCAGTGTCGGCGCCAGCGCCACCATCATCGTCGTCCGTTATGACAAGGGGGTCCTGACACCCAACTTGCTGTCTCTCCTGATCCGCCAAAAAGTCGAGGCAGGCGTGTGCTCAATCTAATTGGGACTGAGAACCTCCGGCCTCATCGGTGTCGCTCATGTTTCCTAGGTTTCAATGTCATAGTCGTTTAGTTATCGAGCTTTATATAATAAAGTGAATAATGCCAAATAGTGATCTTTGTTTTGCCTGAATGTCGCTTCATTCCCATCGCGACAAATCTCGAGTACTCAATATGTGCAACTTTCTAGCACAAGTTATGCCAAAATTCATGAAAAATTTCGGCGTGACCTTTGCTAGAAAGTGCACATATAGAGCACCTGAAATTTTTAAGAATGGAAATGAATCAACATTTCCGGCAAAACATAGGTCACTCGCAATCGGTTTCCCTACAAATGACAATAAACACTATGTGCTGAAGTAGCATTTCACTACCATCTGCACTACCAATTTACCATAGCAAAAGTGGTACTTTTCATCACAA
Source organism: Triticum dicoccoides (assembly GCF_002162155.2). Lineage (NCBI taxonomy): Eukaryota > Viridiplantae > Streptophyta > Magnoliopsida > Poales > Poaceae > Triticum > Triticum dicoccoides. Next base: position 243,592,742 of record NC_041382.1, on the reverse strand, counting down.
TGTAGCGTGAACAGTACCATATGCCACGGCTGGCACACCATACATTCCAGTAAAATAACACACATTATTATATTGGCACTATGGGCTATCTAACATTCAAACTGGCACTGGTGCAATCTTTCAGATTGGTAGCAACACTAGTATGATATGATGCATGATCTTGCTGATACTATAAGCGGAAATGATTGTTGCATTCTGCGGAGATCGATAGATGCTAGTTCAGTACATCAAAAGGTTCAACATAGCTTGCAAAAGGATTGTAGTCTTATTATTATTTAACTATACGGGTGCTAAATTGTCAACATGGATGCACAACTCTACACTGCTAGAACATTTCCATATGAATATGAGATGTAAAGACTAGTATTTGTTAGCTCATGATAAATGCAGAAATTGCTAATCACTAGCATATGACTAAGAATACATGCAAATGCACAATACCAGTAGAATAAATGGGGCTGCTATGCTATCTAATTAGCTACCTATTATGAGGATCAATAAGAGGGAGGGGGTGGCTCACCGCGTCGGGGTCGCCGGGGCTGAGGGGGTCGTTGTCGGGATTGAGGACGCCAGTGTCGTGGTTGGGGTCGTCGGGGCTGAGGGGGTCGGGGTCGATCTGCAGAGACCAAATTTGTTCAG
>NC_041382.1:243587147-243591692 GCF_002162155.2 Triticum dicoccoides | reverse complement strand
GGCGGCACGGGGGGAGGGGCTGAGCCAGGAGGCGCCACAGGGGGAGGGGGTGACGGGCGGCCGGTGGCCAGAGTCAGGGTAGGGGCTGAGGTCGAGTCCGGCATCGGCGGCGGCGTGGGTGGTGCGGCATCAGCGGCGGCGTGGGTGGTGCGGCGTCGGCGGTGGCATGGGATCCATCAAAGAAAAGGGGATCGATGAGCAAGAGTGAGAGAGAGGAAAGAGATAGGAGCTCTCAGACCGGTGCTGAAGGTAACTTAGCTATAGCGCGTCTTAGCCAAATGCGCTATAGCTAAGTTAGCTATAGCGCTGCCCAAGCCAAACCGCGCTACTGCTATTTTTTATTTTTCTTTTTAATTTTAATTTTATTTTTATTTCATTTCATTTTCCACAAACTTCCTTCCTTTTTCTTTTTTCCTTTGATTTCATTTTCCACAACTTATTCCTTCCTTTTTGTTTTCTTTCATTTGCACTTTTCTTTTTCTTATCTTTCATTTGCATTTGTACAAGTTTGTATAGCAGGGGTATATCTAGCTCTAGCTCGGGTTTAATTTGGTCTGTCATTGGAGCAATACCACCGTTTACCATCCGGATAATAATTAGTATAATATATATTACATCATTTGACCTCTAACGGGGGTATACGAAATAGATACACAAAAAATTTATGGATTAGTTTGTCATCTTGGGCAACGACAATGCTTCAGGCTGATCTTCTTCCCACTTTTGTTCCTTGTAGAATAATTGAGCCCATGGTCATCATCATTAGCATCATCTTTCGTAGGTAATGTAGTTTTGGTTCTTCTTTTGACGTATGTTTCATCATCATTAGCATCATCTACCCTTATCGGATCACCGTATTGGTCGTAGTCTTCCTCATTGGCGACTCCATCCATTCCGACGATGCTCCTTTTGCCTTTCCACACGACAACACGGCTAGGATTGATCGGGTTGATTATGAAGAAACATTGTGTCACATGTTTAGCGTGTACCCATGGCTCATTTTAGGCGGTGGCTTTGACGGTACCGCTATTGGAGTCGGGTATACACATGGTAGTGAAATGTCAGTTTTCTCTTTGTACATTCTTAGCCCATTTGACATGGAACATCGTCGTGCTATGCAATCCAGAGTAGTTAAGCTCCCATATCTCTTCGACCCTTAAGTCCGTGTAGAACGTGTATCCGTTGATATCGTATGCTTGATAAGTCGCGAGGTTGGTCGACGGGCCATGTGCTAAGGCGCATATTAGCATTCCGTTCAGACAGCCCTCTTCCAGGGGATTAGCCAGAACTCGCTCTTTGAACCAACGCAAGAAAGTGGAGTTGTGCTCTCTAATAACTTCAGTGTCCGTCCTGTGCACCCCACGGTCACGATACTTCTTTGGGATGGTCTCTTTGTGTAGTGTCACAAAATCTTCTAGCACATCTAGGTGTTGTAGCACTACTAAGTTTGCCCTGTCAAGGTCATTTTGTCGGCCCGAGCGTAACACATTTACATCCCTATGACCGTTGGTGTGACCTTCGACTTCGAACCTTCCATAGTGCTTGTTGACGGGCAAATCAACAACAGGGTCTCCGGTGCCTACTTAATAACTCTCACAGAAAGAGATGCACTCTTTGGTCAGATATCCCTGGGCTATACTTCCATCTGGACGGGACATGTTACGAACGAATCCTTTCATGACCCCATTCATCCTCTCAAACGGCATCATGTTGTGTAGGAATGTCGGCCCTAGGTCGATGATGTCGCCCATGATGTGGCACATAGATGCACCATGACATGAAAGAATGCGGGCAGGAAGTACATCTCTAGCTCATTCAGTATGACAATGATCTCTTCTTGTAGCATATGGAGGTGCTTCACACTGATGGACTTTCGAGAGACAACATCAAAAAAGTGGCATATGTCAGTAAGCGTCTCACGCACATGTGTGTCCATAATCCCTCTCAGTGCAACCGGGAGTAACTACGTCATCATCACATGACAGTCATGAGAATTCATCCCACTGAACCTTTTTTTCTTAGAGTCAAGATATCTTCTTATCTTCCCACAGTAGCCGGAACTAACTTTGATTCCAGCAAGGCACTTGAACAATTGATCGACCTCTTCGGATCCAAGGTGAAGCAAGAGGGGGGCAATATTGTTCTTCCTTCTTGTTTACTGTTTCCAATATCTTCCGTCTCCGTCTGGGTCCCCTCTGACGACTTTTTATCGGGCATTGTGAGATCTTTCTTGATATTCAAAAATTCCAAGCATTTTCTTGCCTTCGGCCCATCCTTGGTCCTCTCTGGCATGTTCATCGATGTTCCAAGCAAACTCTCAAGGATACTTTTTGTGATATGCATTTGATCAAGGCTATGAGGCGTGTCGAGTTTGGGCTAGTATTCCAAGTCCTAGAAAACAAATCTCGTTTTCCATAACTTCAGCAGGGGCTCCGGTTCCTTTTTCTTTGTTCTCCCCGGCGAGGGAGCACTCTTCCCAGTTCTTCAATAACTCATATATTTCTGCACCGCTACACTTATGTGGAGGACCTTGATGCTAAGCCTTACCATTGAATAGATCTCCACGCTTTCTCCATAGGTCATCCTTCTCGAGCCATCTTTGATGCCCCATCTACACAATTTTCGAAGACCCGCCATCTTTCGATAGCCGTTGAGAAGTTGTATCATCCATGCACCTTGTGCATCAGCAATATCCGTGGCACACCTGGCCGGAAGAGATAGCCGTAACCGAGATAGTCCTGCATTGTCGTGATCAGCGCGGCTCTCATGTAGAAATACTCTCCTTTGCTTGCATCCCATGTCTTGGATGGCATTGTCCACAAGGTCTGTAGCTCCTCTTTCAGTAACCCGAGAAACAAATTTATATCATTTCCCGGTTTTCTCGGCCCTTGAATAAGCATAGCCATGTGTATGTATTTTTCCTTCATGCCCAACCAGGGGGAGGTTGTAAATCCATACAAACACCGGCCATGTGATATGATTGGTGTTCTGGTTGCCGAACGGATTCATGCCATCACTACTAGCGCCAAGCACGATGTTCCTTGGATCATTTGCAAAAAATAAAATTCAGCATTTAATGCTCTCCACTGGCTAGCATCTGCAAGGTGTCTCAGCTTCGGATCATCTCCATCATCTGGCTTCACCCTCTCCGTGTGCTAGTGAGGATATACGAAATACCGCTGTAGACGCGGAGTGATCAGAAAGTACTATAGAACTTTCTATGGAGCTTTCTTTCTGGCCTTTTTATATCGTGAAGGATTGCACTTTGGACAGATGGTTTTTTTCGCGTGCTTGTTCCGATATATGAATCATTGATGCATGTGTGATATCTAATGTGTGGCAGATCAAGAGGGCACACAATTTTCTTGGCCTCCTCGACACTAGTAGGACATAGGCTTCCCGCGGGAAGAACCTTCTTTAGATACTTCAGAATCTCATCCAGGCTTGCATCCGTCCATTTGTTTTTTGCCTTCGTCTTTAGAAGTTCTAGTGTGAAACTCAAGCGGGTCACATTGGAATCACAACCATCATACAAAGGAGTCATCGAGTCTACCTCCAGTTGTGCCAGTTTGGCTCCTCTCTAGAAGCAGCTCTGTCCCTAGACGTCTTCTTGCGAAGTAGGTCTCGAACATGCGGGTCCTACATGACTGAACTTAGTAGCGACAAAGACGACGGCGTGTCTGCATCTTCTCCACCTTGAACTGCCTCTTCGCCATGGACATTTCCGAGGCCATCTTCCTCTTCGGGCACATAATCGGTCATCTCTTTGTCTGGTCGCCCCATGTTGTTATTTCCTGCCCCGTCGACGTCCTCCTCCTCCTCATCATCATCATGTTCACTTATCCATCGAGTATGGCCATCCATGAAGCCATGCGTGAGCAGGTGTGCCTTGAATATACCACCCTCAAAGGGGTCAAGCCTGACTATTCCTTTGCATGTTCAGCACGGACATACAACATCCTTCAGTCTTTTTTCATACATGTCGTCCACCACGGATAGCCACTATCTTTCCACCATCCTTCCATTAACCTTCATGATCACCTGCGCGCGGAGAAAATATTATAACCACGTATGCATGCATGGATCAAATTCATACAAAAATTCGGCATGACCTTCCGTAAACATATGACATATTGAGTTTGCCGAAATTCACCGAAACGGAATTGAATCGACATTCGGCAAAACATAGGCAACTCATGTCACCCACATTATTTCAACAAATACACAATGTAGGAAACTCAAATTATGCCACACACAATTCGGTATATTCTCATATCGCCCATATATATATATATATATAGTTTCGGTCATATCCACACAAACACTTTTTTTTGCTCACCTATGTTCGAGAGGGATATCGATCACCTTTCTTCTTAATTAGCTAGTAGCTCTAGATATATAGCTCTAACTAGCTAGCTAGCTAGGGAGAGAGAGATAGGGGTAAAGTGGGAGGAGAGGGAGAGGAGAGGGAAGGCATTAATGGAAGGGGTGGTGCAAGGGAAAGAAGAGGAGGAGGGAAGGCATTAATGGAGGGGGTGGTGGAGG
>NC_041382.1:243525016-243586513 GCF_002162155.2 Triticum dicoccoides | reverse complement strand
GTGGTGGAGGGCAAAGAAGAGGGGGAGGGAGTGCTTTAATGGAGGGGTGGTGGAGCTGCAAATAAGAGGGGGTGGTGGAGGGCTAGAGGTGCAGGAGGGGGAGCATTGAAAGGAACAAGCAAGGTGCAAGGAAAGGGGGAGAAAGGAAGGGGGAGGAAGAAGAGAGGGGAGGAAGAAGGGGGGAAAGGTGGTAGGTGGCTGGCGGCCATAGGAGTAGCATGGGTCACCTATGCGTGCTACTGCTATGGGCACCTGCAAAATATCTAAGGTTAGGTGTTGCACTACCTATAGCGTGGGCTAGGATAACACGCTAATGGTAAAATGTTACACATAGAAGAAATAGCAGTAGCGTGTTTAGGTAAACAGGCGCTATATATATCCTAAACTAACAGTAGCGCCGGTTAGACGACCAAGGCTACTAATATTTATTGATCAGGGGGCGTGGTGTGTTACACTTAGCAGTAGAGTGGTACTAGAAAACAAGCGCTGCTGCTAATGAATACCAGTAGCGCTCTTTCTACCCAACGCTACTACTAACTACTAGTACCGTGGGGTCATAAACAAACGCTACTGGTAAACTTCTATCTATAAGCATTTTCCTAGTAGTGCACGCTCACGCTCAAGTGCTCAACCTACTCCCTACGTCCATGAAATACAGTACATATGGAGATTTAGACATTAACCAGGGCATAATTAACACCCAAAAGTAGCAGACTTATGTGTGCGTCCGACCATTGAGACTAGTCACAGTGGAGAGTAACATACACTAGTAACATACACATATCCCTAGACTATGTTACTACTTTCATAGTGGGTAGTAACATAACTGTGGTAACATGCAAATCTTCACTTATTAGGTTATAGACTCATATTGCATTGGGACATGTGATGTTACACTAGCTAAGTTACTCAAACTACCTCTCTCCTCATTAACTCATTGCCACATAAGCAAATTTGATGAGTTGGACTTGATGTTACTTCTGATGTTACTCCCACTTTGAAGATTAAATGAAGGTTGTTGCATGCTATAATTAAGGATAGACATGTAGCCTATAGCTAGAGCACAAGTTGTTGCATTAGTCAATCAATATCGATTAGATTAAAGGCTAAATGCATTGGGTATGTAGATGTACACTCTTTGTTTTTGAGCCGATGTACGCGTGCATGCACTCACATACATAGCCAGGGTGGTTCACGCGCAAGGGTTGGACTCTTGTCACGCCTGCGTAAAGTTTTGTTTAACTAATTTCTTTGCTCTGCACACTGACAGGTGGGACCCAGAAACTAGGTGACAATTTAACCAGTCAACAAAGTGCACGTCGACTATGTGGCTGGTTAGTAGGGTGCAATATGGTGCTCTACGATGAGCTAGTGATCGTATAATCACCGCAAAACTATATAGTGACCGTAAAGAGTGTATTGTTACATACATTGACTGCTAGTGTATTTCTCATTTCAAATTAAGCCATATTAACCGGAAAGGACGCAGTATATGGACTAGTACTGGTAATGCTTTGATGTGTCTCGTCAACTCGCCAAACGAGGAGAGGCTTGCTTACTACACCCCTCCCTTGCCCACGCGCATGGTGGCTCGCACGACGAGGAGAGGGTTTTGACTACAACGCCCTCTCCCTCGCCCTCGCCCTCGCGATGGACGTGCAACAGTTCAATCGGTGTCAAATTATCAGAAGCATATTGTATTGTAGTATCATCATTGATGGACCTTCCAAAGAGGCGAAGAGCCAAGTGCAAGGTACACACGAGTATGAACAGTTGAACCTCCCGAAGAGGCAAAGAGCCAAGTGCAAGGTTTTATAGGAGTTGTCGTCCTAGTAGGTGTATACTACAACTATAGCGAACGATGCTACTGTATGATGCCGCCATGTCACCTATATCCAAAGTTGTGCTACCTTTTTTTCTCAAAGAGCGTGTTGGAGCCCGTGCAACACACAAGTTGCACGTACACATAACAGATTTACCAGTAATAAATTCTAAAGGACAAGTGCCAGTATGCCACACAAATTCATCTCCACTTCATGTGATAAATTCGTGCACGCCTAGTCTACATATATTCACAGCGCTACCATTCACAATTTACCATACTCCACTTACACGTTATAGATGGGCTACATGTCCTCCTCCAGTTTCTTGTCCGAGGTGTTCTTCATGGATGGCACGACCCATAGCGGTGGGCAACGGGAATCATTGTCGCAGCTTTCTAGTCTGGTTCTACATGATGGAGATTCATCCAAGCTGAAGCGGCATAAATCAGGGATAGCGTATCCCAGCATGTCATTCATCCGGCGGTGCACACTGAAGACACAACCATGCTTCATGAACGGCAGGCCTTCGGTGTGGTGCACAGAAGGTGGCATCCGCTTAACAATGGGGTAGTTGTCCCTAATGAAAAGCGAGTACTCTCCAAGAGTGTTCCTCGGCACCCACGTAGCATCACAAATCATCTAGTACACATGGCATCTTAGATCTAGACACATGGTGTCGTACATAGTCAAGGTCCATGCATAATAATGTTGTGCTCAAATATGGCGGTCAGTAATACTGTGCAGAAAATAGTACTACTTCGGTATAGATGATGTAAACTAACCAACTTATTATATATAGCCACTCTTGGCATTAATATCCCTTAGTTTCCAATAGGACCCTGCTACCACGGGAGGGTAGGACAAAAGATGTCATGCAAGTTCTTTTCCATAAGCACGTATGACTATATTTGGAATAGATGCCTACAATACATTGATGAACTCGAGCTAGTTCTGTGTCACCCTATGTAATAACTATTGCATGAGGAATCACATTCGACATAATTATCCATCATTGATCGATTGCCTATGAGCTTTTCATGTATTGTTCTTCGCTTATTTACTTTTCCGTTGCTACTGTCACAATCACTATAAAACCAAAACTATTACTTTTGCCACCGTTACCACTACTATCATATTACTTTGCTACTAAATACTTTGCTGCAGATATTAAGTTTCTAGGTGTGCTTGAATTGACAACTCAGCTGCTAATACTTGAGAATATTCTTTGGCTCCCCTTGTGTCGAATCAATAAATTTGTGTTGAATACTCTACCCTCGAAAACTATTGCGATCCCCTATACTTGTGGGTTATCCAGAATATTTTCTGGCGCCGTTGCCGGGGAGCATAGATCTATTCTTTGAGTCACTTGGGATTTATATCTCTTGATCACTATGAAGAACTTGAAAGATCAAAGAACCAAGATTTTTCCCTCAACTACGAGGGGAGGTAAGGAACTGTCATCTAGCTCTGCACTTGATTCACCTTCTGTTTTGAGTGAACTTGAAACACCTACTCCTGCTATTTATTCTGATATGTCAGATGTTATTGATGATGCCACTTCTTCTTTGCATGATACTTATGATGAAGCTACTTCTATGCTTGATAATATTCTACCACTAGGTGAATTTCTTGATGAACAACTTGCTAGGGTTAGAGAGAATGAAATTATTGAAACTGATAATATTGATGAAAGTGATGATGAAGATTATCCCCCTAGATATGAATTGCCTGTTGTGCCTGAGGGTTATGTTATGGATGAAGAAACTGCTAGAGACATCTTAGCTTGCAATGACAGATCTGATCTTAAGAAATTATTAGCTAAGCTTAAAGAAAAGTCTTTGAATGCCAGAATGAAATATGACCCTGCTTTTGCTACTTCATGTATCTTCATTACAGATAAGGATTATGATTTCTCGATTGATCCTGAGTTAATTACTATGGTTGAATCTGATCCTTTTTATGGCTATGAATCTGAAACTGTTCTGGCACATCTTACTAAATTAAATGATATAGCCACCCTGTTTACTCATGATGAGAAAACTCGCTATTACTTTATCCTTAAGTTGTTTCCGTTCTCATTAAAGGGTGATGCTGAAACATGGTTTAATTCTCTTGATCCTGGTTGTGTGCGTAGTCCCCAGGATACGATTTATTACTTCTCTGCTAAATATTTCCAGGCTCATAAGAAACAAGCTGCCTTAAGGGAAATATATAATTTTGTGCAAATTGAAGAAGAGAGTCTCCCACAAGCTTGGGGGAGGCTTCTCTAATTACTTAATGCTTTGCCTGATCGTCCTCTCAAGAAAAATGAAATACATAATATCTTTTATAATGGACTAACAGATGCTTCTAGAGACCACCTGGATAGTTGTGCTGGTTGTGTTTTCAGGGAAAGAACTATTGATCAAGCTGAATTGCTATTGAATAATATGTTTTGTAATGAAAATGATTGGACACTTCCCGAACCAATTCCTAAGACAACTCCTAAGATAAGGGCTATTCTATTCCTCTGTACTGAATATATTCAAGAGGCAAAGAAATCTATGAAAGAAAAAGGTATTAAAGCTGAAGATGTTAAGAATTTACCACTTATTCAAGAGATACATGGTCTTGATAATGCGACACAGGTAGTAAAGGTAAATTCTCTCTGTAGATTTGATGAAGGTGATATTCCCCATTATAAGTCTGCTAGCCAGTAATTAGATGAGTTTGATAATTTTATTGTTAAACAAGAAAACATCAATGCTTATGTTGGTAGACAATTGAAACACAATGCTGATATTCTTGAACACTTGAGTGATTATATGTCTAGAGTTAAAGGTGAACTTAAACTTATTAGTAAACATGCTTCTATGGTTACCACTCAAGTAGAACAAGTACTTAAGGCTCAGAATGATTTGCTCAATGAATTAAATAATAAGAAAAATGATAATGTTGTTAGAGTTAGGACTATAGGGGGTAAAAAGACTCAAGAACCTTTGTATCCTGAGGGCCACCCTAAGAGGATTGAGCAAGATTCTTAGAGAACTGATGTTGATGCACCTAGTCCTTCTAAAAGGAAGAAAAAGAAAAATGATAGGACTTTGCATGCTTCTAGTGAACCTGTTGTAGACACACCTGAGAATCCCAATGATATTTCTATTTTTGATGCTGAAACACAATCTGGTAATGCACATGAACCTAGTGATAATGTTAATGATGATGTTCATGTTGATGCTCAACCTAGCAATGATAATGATGTAGAGATTGAACCTACTGTTGATCTTGGTAACCCACAATCAAAGAATCAATGTTACGATAAGAGAGACTTTGTTGCTAGGAAGCACGGTAAGGAAAGAGAACCATGGGTTCAGAAACCCATGCCTTTTCCTCCTAAACCATCCAAAAAAAGGATGATGAGGATTTTGAGGACTCTGCTGAAATGATTAGACCTATCTTTTTGCGTATGCGTTTGACTGATATGCTTAAAATGAACCCTTATGCTAAGTACATGACACATATAGTTACTAATAAAAGAAAGGTATTGGAAGCTGAAATTTCCACCATGCTTGCTAATTATACTTTTAAGGGTGGAATACCAAAGAAACTTGAAGATCCAGGAGTACCAACTATACCATACTCCATTAAAAGAAACTATGTTAAAACTGCTTTATGTGATCTTGGAGCCGGTGTTAGTGTTATGCCTCTCTCCTTATATCGTAGACTTGATTTGAATAAGTTGACACCTACTGAAATATCTTTGCAAATGGCTGATAAATCAACTGTTATACCTGTCGGTATTTGTGAGGATGTGCCTGTTGTGGTTGCAAACGTAACTATTTTAACGGACTTTGTTATTCTTGATACTCCCAAGGACGACAGTACGTCGATTATCCTTAGTAGACCCTTTTTGAATACTGCAAGGGCTGTTATTGATTGTAACAAAGGTAATGTCACTTTTCATGTTAATGGTAATGAGAATATGGTAGACTCTCTGAGGAAACAACCTCAAGTCCATATTATCAATTCTATTGGAAAAATTTCAACGATTATAATTGGAGGTTTTGAATTTCATCTCCATACTATCAAGAAGAAATATGATATTCTCATTGTTGGCGATGTGCATATCCCAGTTGAGGTAACCTAGTGTTATTCCAAATTTCTCCGGTTTCATGCGATTCGGAATGAGTTTGTTAACAAGACTTGGTCAACCTTGTTAGTGCATTCCTTTTGATGAGCATGTGATGGATGATGTTAGAAACCACAACTTTACCCTCTTTTTACCTTCTGTTATTTATATTAAATAAAGCAAAAATAGTATTTTCTTTCGGTTTTCTGAATTATCCTTGCAATAAAAAATACCCCGAAAATAAAAGTTCTCCAAATACCCTGAAAAAGAAATATGATTTTTTCCAGAATATTTAAGAATTATTGGCACTGAGAACACACGAGGGGGACCCAACATGTGCCCACGAGGGTGGAGGGCGCGCCCACCCCCCTGGGCGTGACCCCTGCCTCATGGACCCCATGTGGGTCCCCTCCACTTATTCTTGCACCTACACACTTCGTCTTCCTCCAAAAAAATCATCCACCAACTCAAACCCGAGTTCTAGCTCATCTTGCTGCCATTTTTGTTCTCCTTGCTCAAAGCTCCATTTGCAAAACTTCTTTGGGGGATTGTTCTTCGGTATGTGACTCCTCCAATGCTCCAATTAGTTTTTGTTCTAGTGCTTTATTTATTGCAAATTTTTGCTGCTTAGGTGACCCTGTTCTTGAGCTTACATGTCAAATTTATGTGGTCAAAAGTAGTTTTAATGCATGATATAGCCTCTAGACACTTGTAGAAGTAGTTGCTATCAATTTTGTTGAGTTTGGTTCACTTTTACTTTAAGTTACTAAAAAAAATCAGAATTTTTTTAGAGGAAGAAACATGTTTAGGAAAATGTACCAATGTGGTTTCTCAAGGAAGCAAGGCCCAAGGCCCGCAATACGCGAGACGGACAATGAACTACCAAGGGAGGCTCAAGTGCGGCCTTTTGAATGGCCGTCAGAGGATTTCATGGTCCAGGCAGGCATCAAGGAAGAATTTGACGCATATGTGTGTAACGCTGATCTTGAGAGCTTCGAGCTAGATAAGTGCCGGCAATACCTCTATTTAACCGATTCATTTGTGAGAAGGTTTAAATTTACATCCTCGCGCAACTCTCACAATGTCCTATTTGATCTTTATGATAAATCTTATACCATGTACTTCTTGTAAACTCCCGCAGTGGGGTAGTGCTAGTGAACCTCGCAAATATGAAATTAAAGAATTTCTTGCTAGTATTACTGTGGGGGAATCTAGCGAAATAACACAAGCTACCATAAGGAGCATCCATTTTCCTACCATACATTATTTTGCTCTCTTTGTGGGTAGATGCATTAATGGTAAGGATGAGGCATTTCACATGTGTATTCCTGACCTTAGTGTTCTCAAGAGTGTTGTATTAGGAGATAAACAATACAACTTGGGGGCTATTGTTGCACGTAGGTTGCATCTTAATGGTTTAACTAGAGATTGATTTGGTGGAATTTATGCAACTTGTGTAGCTAACTTTCTTGGTATACCCACACGTGGGGATGATATTGAGTTGCCTCCTTCTTATCTAGATTATGATGCTATGGTTCGTCATCAGTTTGTTGAGAGGAACGACCAGTTCCACCAGTACCGACTAATCTTGGACAGACGGCGCACCGTCCATGTTGATCTCCCTGCTCCTACTTTATTTGATTTTCAGACAAAAGAGAGAAATGTTATATCCACGGAGGAGGCGAACGAGTACGAGAGGAGGACGGAGGTAGCTCACCTCCAAGCTGCAGCTCATGAGGCAATTAGCGCTGCATCCCAGTATGACCCCAGCTACAACTTTGATCCATGGGCATAGACCAACTTAGGCCAAAAGCCTAAGCTTGGGGGAGTACGTATTTCTCACCGACATTACATTCATGTTCACACACTCATGCCAGTTGTCGGTGCTCATACTTTTTCATTGTATAATCAATGCTAGTTTATTTTATTTTTGAGCTTTCTTCTAGTGTGTTTGGAAAACCTTGAGAAAACCAAAAAAATAATTGTAGCTTTTAGCTAGTTTACTTTTCCATGCTTGTAGTAGTAGTAATCAAAAAGAAAACCCAAAAAGATTTCTCGTTCTTCTTTTGCTTGTTGGGAGTTGTGGGAGTCCTGGATTAGGGGGTCTCCGGACAGCCGGACTATCTCCATTGGCCGGACTGTTAGACTATGAAGATACAAGATTGAAGACTTCGTCTCGTGTCCGGGTGGGACTCTGCTTGGCGTGGAAGGCAAGCTAGGCAATACGGATATGGATATCTCCTCTTTTGTAACCGACCTTGTGTAACCCTAACCCTCTCCGGTGTCTATATAAACCGAAGGGTTTTAGTCCGTTGGACAACAATCATAACATACAATCATACCATAGGCTAGCTTCTAGGGTTTAGCCTCTCTGATCTCGTGGTAGATCTACTCTTGTACTACCCATATCATCAATATAAATCAAGTAGGACATAGGGTTTTACCTCCATCAAGAGGGCCCGAACCTGGGTAAAACATCGTGTCCCCTGCCTCCTGTTACCATCCGGCCTAGACGCACAGTTCGGGACCCCCTACCCGAGATCCACTGGTTTTGACACCGACATTGGTGCTTTCATTGAGAGTTCCTCTGTGTCGTCGCTGTTATGCTTGATGGGTCCTATTATCATCGGTAGCGATGCGGTCCAGGGTGAGACTTTTCTCCCCGGACAGATCTTTGTATTCGGCGGCTTTGCACTGTGGGATAATTCGCTTGGCCATCTGGAGCAGATTGAAAGCTACGCTCCTGGCCATCAGGTCAGATTAGGAAGTTTGAACTACACGGCCGACATCCGCGGAGACTTGATCTTCGACAGATTCGAGCCACAGCCGGGCGCGTCGCACTGTCGCGATGGGTATGACCTAGCTCTGCCGCCGAAAAATACCCCAGAGGTTGCGCCCGCATCAGCTCCGACCCTTAGCTTGGAGCCAACTGCGCCAGTTGAGGACGGGTGGTTAGACACCGCCTCAGGGGCTGCAGGCTCAACGGTGATCGAGCCGAACACCAGCCTAAACCTCTGTGTAGCCCATGACTCCAAGGTGTCGGACTCCTTTCCGAACTCCGAACCATCCGTGCCCCTACCAATCGAATCCGATTGGGCGCCGATCATGGAATTCACCGCCGCGGATATCTTTCAGCACTCGCCTTTCGGCGACATTCTGAATTCACTAAGGTCTCTCTCTTTGTCTGGAGAGCCCTGGCCGGATTATGGCCAACAGGATTGGGATGCGGACAACGAAGAAATTCGACGCCCACCCACCACCCACTTCATAGCCACTGTCGATGATTTAACCGACATGCTCGACTTTGACTCCGAAGACATCGACGGTATGGACGACGATGTAGGAGACGAACATGAACCAGCACCTATAGGGCACTGGAAAGCCACCTCGTCATATGACATATACATGGTGGATACACCCAAAGAAGGCAATGGCGACGGGATAGCGGAGGATCACCCCTCCAAGAAGCAACCCAAATGCCGACGTCAGCGGCGCCGCTCTAAGTACCGCCAATGCAAAAGTGGTGATACCGGCACAGGAGATAACAACACTCCGGATATTGCCGAAGAAAACAACAAACCCCTCTAGCAAGATTTAGAGCAGGAGGTTGGAGGAGCCAGCTCTCCTGAGAGAGCGGCAGACGGAGAGGAGGAGGATGACAATTACATCCCCCCTCCGAAGACGAGGCAAGCCTCGGTGACGATGAATTCGCTGTCCCAGAGGATCCCGCCGAACAAGAGCGCTTCAAGCGTCGGCTTATGGCCACGGCAAATAGCTTGAAGAAAAAGCAGCAATAGCTTCAAGCTGATCAAGATATGCTAGCTGACAAATGGACTGAAGTCCTCATGGCCGAGGAATATAAACTCGAGCGCCCCTCCAAAAGTTACCCAAGGCACAGGTTACTACCCCGACTGGAGGAAGAAGCGTATGATACGGCTGATCGGCCACCTCGTGGCCCTGATAGAGAGGCATCCCAGCCAAAAGCTCTGCCTCCACCCCAATGCCATTCAAATACAAAGGCATGGGGAGATACGCCAGACCTGCGAGACATATTGGAGGACAAGGCAAAGCATTCAAGATCGATCTATGGATCACGATGGCACACAACTCTATGAGACGACAAATGTCACGCGGGATATAGTAAAAGCTAATCCGGCCGGGCCGAACACAGCGGGCAAGACCCATTCGAGTTGCGTCGTGATATAGCCCAATACAGAGGCGCCGCACACCCCTTATGCTTCACAGACGAAGTAATGGAACATCAATTCCCAGAAGGTTTCAAACCTGTAAATATTGAATCATACGACGGCACAACAGATCCTGCAGTATGGATTGAGGACTTCCTCCTCCACATCCACATGGCCCGCGGCGATGACTTACACGCCATCAAATACCTCCCACTAAAGCTCAAAGGACCAGCGCGGCATTGGCTTAACAGCCTACCAGCAGACTCCATTAGTTGTTGGGATGATCTGGAAGCTGCATTCCTCGACAACTTTCAGGGCACTTATGTGTGACCACCAGACGCGGATGATTTGAGCCACATAATTCAGCAGCCAGAAGAGTCGGCCAGGAAATTCTGGACTCGGTTCCTTACAAAGAAAAATCAAATCGTCGACTGTCTGGATGCGGAGGCCTTAGCGGCTTTCAAGCAGAACATCCGAGACGAGTGGCTAGCCCAGCACCTTGGTCAGGAAAAGCCGAAATCTATGGCAGCTCTCACGACGCTCATGACCCGCTTTTGTGCAGGAGAAGACAGCTGGCTGGCTCGCAGTAATAACATATCAGAGAACCATGGTACCTCAGATACCAAGGACGGCAATAGCAGGTCATGTCGCAACAAGCATAAGCGCCGCATTATCAGTGAAAATATTGAGGATACGGCAGTCAATGCCGGATTCAAAGGCTCTAAACCCGGTCAGCGGAAAAAGCCATTCAAACAAAGTACGCCGGTTCCTTCCAGCTTGGACCGTATACTCGATCGGTCATGTCAAATACACGGCACCCCAGACAAGCCAGCCAATCACACCAACAGGGATTGTTGGGTGTTCAAGCAGGCCGTCAAGTTAATTGCCGAAAATCAGGACAAGGGGCCACATAGCGAAGACGAGGAGGAACCCCGGCAGCCACACACTAGAGGACAGAAGAGGTTTCCCTCGCAAGTGCGGACGGTGAACATGATATATGCAACCAGTCGCCCCAAAGTTCAACCCTTGGTCCTCCTGTCCGATCACCTTCGATCGCAGGGACCACCTCACTAGTATCCTTCATGGCGGATTCGCCGCACTGGTCCTAGACCCCATCATCGACGGATTTCACCTCACTCGTGTCCTTATGGACGGCGGCAGCAGCCTGAACCTGCTTTATCAGGACACAGTGCGCAAAATGGGTATAGACCCCTCAAGGATCAAACCCACAAAAACGACGTTCAAGGGCGTCATTCCAGGTGTAGAGGCCCATGGCACAGGCTCAATTACATTGGAAGTGGTATTCGGATCCCCGAATAACTTCCGAAGCGAAGAGTTAATCTTCGATATAGTCCCGTTTCGCAGTGGTTATCACGCGCTGCTCGGGCGAACCGCATTTGCTAGATTCAATGCGGTACCGCATTATGCATACCTCAAGCTCAAGATGCCAGGACCTCACGGAGTTATTACAGTCAATTGAAACACAGAGCGCTCTCTCCGAACAAAGGAGCACACCTCAGCCCTCGCAGCAGAAACGCAAAGCAGCCTCTCAAGGCAATCAACCAGTTCGGCGCTTCATAGCCCGAACACCTTCAAGCGCGCTCAGGGCAATCGGCAAATAGACCGCCTGGCGCGATCTAAGCTCGCGTAGCAATACGGCGGCCACCCCAATCCCAGCCCAGCGGCGAAACTCGTGTCTCGCGTACATAATTACGCATTAAAAATACCATGGGCACAGGTGGGAGGGGGGCACAACTACGGCACGCCCCAAGACGCATCCTAAACCGCACTAGGGGCTTCCCGTTAGGTTATTTTTCTTTTTTTTCAGGACCTTAATCGCTAGAAACACTGTCCGGCAGCACTATTGCTGAACACATGATGCAGCAACCAAGGAGGCAGACATCTACGTTATATCACGGAATTCCCAGGTTGATTACAGTAACGAGTGAAATATTAAATTTAATATCATTCCTTAGCTTGCCCTTGGAAGGGACATAGTCCTACTCTTTGCTTATCGCACTATCTGTATCACTCTGCTTTAATGCAAATTTTTTTAAATAAATAATGCATGACATTACGACTATTATTGCATTCTTGTTATATATATATATATATGTGTGTGTGTGTGTGTGTGTGTGTGTGTGTGTGTGTCCATCAATGACGCCTTGCAACTGTACACTATGGTACGACCAATACACCAGGGGCTTACGTATCCCACAATGCGGTGTGAAAAGTCTGAACACTTTCACAAGTGCGGCACCCCGAACTTATGGCATTATATGCATCAGCTCCGAATCATGTCTTTGGTCAAATGTTGGGTTTGCCCGGCTCTTATGTTTTGGTACCTTACGTTCCGCTCTCTCGGCTAAGGTAGCGCTAGGAGAACTACTGCGATTGTGCCCCGGTTCTGCCAGGCTGAGCACCTCAGTATAGAAAGCTAAAACTGACTGTCATGATAAGGCGAGAGACTGGTCGGTGTTCGGCGAGGTTTTTCGAGTCCTTAAAGACTTATGCCGCTTAGGGCGATGGGCCGGCCCTGTCCGGCTTACAGGCGTGTATTGTGCCCCGTATTCGGCCTTCCGAATACCAGGGGCTTCGCCGAAATTTAAAATTATAGAATTCTATGGCTAAGTGAGAGTGATAAAGCATTATTAGTCCGGTTGCCTTGTTCGTTGTGCTGAGGACCTCCCTCAAAGGACCCAAATATGCGAACAAGAGTGCTCAGGTTTATCCCGAACACCCCAGCACTCATGGCATGGGGGCAGAAGTTGAGGACTAGCCATCTCTCAGATTGGATAAACAGCCAAACAGAAGGTAATATTTTAAATTCAAACAAGTGTTGCATAGCGCATATGAAACAAGTTTTCATAAATACAGGATAAAATGAGCAAGTTTACTCAAATATTACATCTTTCGAACACTCCTCCACGATGAGACGGGAACCCGGCACAACACCCTCGTAGTACATCTCGGGGTGGTGGTGTTCCTTGCCCTCTGGCGGCCCCTCCTTGATCAGCTTCACGACGTCTAGCTTGACCCACTGCAATTTAACACGGGCGAAAGCCCGGCGTGCACCTTCAATGCAGACAGATCGCTTGACGACCTCTAGCCGCGGGCAGGCATCCACAAGCCTCCTCACCAGGCCGAAGAAGCTGTTCGGAAGGGCGTCGCCAGGCCACAGCCAGACTATGAAGCTCTTCATGGCCTGATCGGCCCCCTTATGTAGCTCGCCATCTGCTTCAGCTGGTCGCTCATTGGCACCGGATGTTCGGCCTCAGCATACTGAGACCAGAACAACTTCTCCGTCGAGCTTCCGTCCTCGTCCTGGTGAAATTGTGCAGCATCAGACACACTGTGGGGCAAATCTGCGAATGCTCCTAAAGAGCTCCGGATCCGGGTAAGTAATCGGTAATTTACTTTTACATGCTTGCTTTGCATATAGAAAGCCTTACCCGCCGCTATCTTCTTCATCGCGTCGATCTCTTGGAGGGCCTTCTGGGCCTCGGCCTTGGCACTCTTTGCGCTCTCAAGGGCTGCGGCAAGCTCAGACTCTCGCGTCTTCGAGTCAAGCTCTAACGCCTCGTGCTTCGTCACGAGAGCCTGGAGCTCTTGCTGCATCTCGCCCACCCGAGCCTCGTGCTTCTCTTGCTCGGTGTGCTCCTCTGCCGCTTTATCTTCGGCCTGGGTTAGTGCTTGCTTCAGGGTCGCCACCTCGGTCGTGGCCCCCGGCAAACATACAATGATCCTGTCATTTTGCAATCGCGTCCTTTTTATATATACACATCCATGTACAGGGTATTACTTACCCTTGTTTTCCTCGAGCTGCCTCTTGGCAAGGCCGAGCTCTTTCCAGGACCCCTTGAGGGCCTGCTTTAGTACGGCGACCTCCGCAGTCAATGCAGCGGACGCCAGCAGCGAAGCCTGCATGCGCATATTGACATACTCATATTACACTCCTGCGATATTATTTGATCCTCTGTTCGGCTTTTCTTTGTGAACACCGAACAAAGTATCAGGGGCTACTATCTATGCGGTAATATCTCTACTACATTTTAAAACACTTACCTCGAAGCCTGTTAGAAGGCTGGCACAAGCTTCAGTCAATCCGCTCTTGGCGGACTGAACCTTCTGGATCACCGCACTCATGATAGTGCGGTGCTCCTCGTTGATGGAAGCGCTGCGAAGCGCTTCCAGCAGATCATCCGGCGCCTCTGGATGGATAGAGGTCACCGGCACAGGAGTCTTTCCCCTCTTAGAAGGAGGCCGCCTGCTCGAGCCCGAAACCGCTGGAGGGTCCGGCGCGTGTTCGGTTGAGGGCCGAACTCGGAGCTCTTGGGGGCCCCGCCCCCTCGGCTCCCGGAGTCCGGAAGGTCGCCTTGAAGCGCCTCCGAGACTATCTCCCCTCGATCCGGTGCTTCTTGAGACAACACCTCAGTGTCGTCGGCAGGATGAGGGGAGGTGGCGGTTGAGACTGGATCGCTATCCATGTCCGACGAGCCCAAGGAGTCATCCGATGATACCTCGATATTGGCTCGCGGCGGCCTGCATAATTATGTTCGGCGATCAGGGAAAATAGTACGACAAAGGAATTCCAAGAGTTATTCTGGTATCGGAACACTTACGATCTCCCCGGGGGCTTGGCCCTGGGCAACCACTCGTCTTCACCTTCGTCGGCAGTGGTGGAACTGTCCGGAGGGGGAGTCCTTCTCTTCTTGGACCCTCCGGCCTCCCCGGTTGGGGAGACCTTCCTTTTCCTGTCTCCCCCAGTCGATGGGGGAGCATGTTCTTCTTCTTCTTCCTCGTCTTCGGGGCAAGAGTGCGCCGCAGAGTCATCGGATGGTGAGTCCGACGACGCCTGGCGTTGGGAGCTCTTTCGAGCTCCCTTTGGCCTTCTTGGTCTCCTCCGGCACCATATAAGGGGCCGTAGTCAACATCTTCGCCAGAAGAGCGTCTACGAGGCCTTCGGGAAAAGGAGCTGGACAATCGATCTGTCCAGCCATCTTTTGCCAGTCCTGTCAAAGGTACGGGAATTTAGATCCCGCATAGAGTCAATCTATATAAAAAATAAGTATCCTATGAAAGGTAAAGCAGCTTACCGCACTGGCTTGGCGCTTCGCGCTAAATCCGCGATCCTCAGTAATAGGGGGGGACCTTGACGCTTTTGAACAGCACCCTCCAGGCGTCTTCATGAGTCGTGTCGAAGAGCCTATTCAGAGTTCGGTTATGCGCCGGATTGAACTCCCACAAGTTGAACTCCAGTTGTTGGCATGGGAGTATCCGGCGGATGAGCATAACTTGGACTATGTTGACAAGCGCGAGCTTCTTGTCCAGCATGTTTTGAATACATGTTTGGAGTCCGGTCAACTCTTTTGAATTACCCCAGGATAGGCCCTTCTCTTTCCAGGAGGTGAGTCACGTGGGGATGCCAGATCGGAACTCGGGGGCCGCTACCCATGCAGGGTCGGGCGGCTCGGTGATATAGAACCACCCCGATTGCCACCCCTTTATGGTTTCCACAAAGGAGCCCTCGAGCCATGTTACATTGGGCATCTTGCCCACCATGGCGCCTCCGCACTCCGCCTGGGGGCCGCCCACCACCTTCGGCTTGACATTGAAGGTCTTCAGCCATAAGCCGAAGTGGGGCCTAATGCAGAGGAAGGCCTCGCACACGACGATAAACACCGGGATGTTGAGGATGAAGTTCGGGGCCAGATCTTGGAAATCTAGGCCGTAATAAAACATGAGCCCCCGGACAAAGGGATGGAGAGGGAATCCCAGTCCACGGAGGAAATGGGTGAGGAATACTACCCTCTCATGGGGCCTGGGGGTGGGGATGAGCTGCCCCTCATCTGGGAGCCGGTGTGTGATGTCGTCGGGCAGGTATCCGGCTCTCCTCAGTTTCTTGATGTCTCCCTCCGTGACGGAGGAGACCATCCACTTGCCTCCCGCTTCGGACATGATTGGAGAAGGTCGAGGTGGGAAGTGCGGACTTGGGCGCTAGAGCTCGAGTGTGCGAAAACGGATGAGCAAAGGAGGAAGAAGGCGTGGATAGAAAGGTGAATCCTTATCCCTCTATATGGGCGGACGAAACTAAGCGTCCCCACTTGCCTGGTAAAACTCGCTTATCCCCCAAGCGCCGCAATTGATGGTGCAGTTGGGTTACCCACGCCCGTATTGATGAGAATCCCGTAATAAGGTGACACGATCTTTGCTTTGACAAGACGTGTCAAAAAATGGCCTCGCGTTATGTGCGGGGCTGGTTAAAAGAAACGGTTCGAATAATCACCGGGCCATGACACAACGTCATGCTGCCAAAACAAGTCAGCAAATTATATCTGCGAAAATATTATTCTCTCTACGGTGGAATGTGGAACTTATTTTGCAGGGTCAGACACTATCCTCGTATTCAAATTCTTCTATGATGTATTCGGAGAAGGAACCCGCCTTGCAATGCCAAAGACAATACTGTGCGCCGGACTCATCGACATTGAGGCCTGCTTCAGGGGCTACTAAGGGAGTCCTGGATTAGGGGGTCTCCGGACAGCCGGACTATCTCCATTGGCCGGACTGTTAGACTATGAAGATACAAGATTGAAGACTTTGTCTCGTATCCGGGTGGGACTCTACTTGGCGTGGAAGGGAAGCTAGGCAATACGGATATGGATATCTCCTCCTTTGTAACCGACCTTTTGTAACCCTAACCCTCTTCGGTGTCTATATAAACCGAAGGGTTTTAGTCCGTAGGACAACAATCATAACATACAATCATACCATAGGCTACCTTCTAGGGTTTAGCCTCTCTGATCTCGTGGTAGATCTACTCTTATACTACCCATATCATCAATATTAATCAAGCAGGACGTAGGGTTTTACCTCCATCAAGAGGGCCCGAACTTGGGTAAAACATCGTGTCCCCTGCCTCCTGTTACCATCCGGCCTAGACGCACAGTTCGGGACCCCCTACCCGAGATTCGCCGGCTTTGACACAGACAGGAGTTTTCCCATGTAAATAGTTTTGTTTCTTTTCTTTTTCTTTGGGGGTCGAGAGGAGAAGACCTTGATGAAAATGTTGAGTGGCTCTCATATGCATTATTGTTGATCTAACAAAGAGCCCGTATTACCTTATCTTCTCCCTTGTATTGAATGCTTGCAGATTCTAGCTTAGTCCAATGCACGTGCACTGTTATTATTATCCACACTATTCGGCCGTGCAAGTGAAAGGCAATAATGACGATATATGATGAACTGATTGAGATAAGAAAAGCTGGTATGAACTCAACCTCTCTTGTTTTTGTAAATATGATTAGTTCATCATTCCTCATTCATCCTATTATGAATGAAACATGTTTGCAATGACAATTATAGATTATAGTTGCTCATGCCATGCTTAATTTGGTAGGAGTTTATAATGGTTTATCTTGCGTGCCAACATGCTATTAAAATGGTTGTGATGTGGTATAATACGGTGGTGTCCTCCTTTGAATGATTCGAGTGGCTTGACTTGGCACATGTTCACGCATGTAGTTGAAACAAAATCAACATAGCCTGCACGATATTTATGTTCATGGTGAATTATATCCTACTAATGCTTGCATTCAGTGTTGATTAATTTTAATGCATGTTCATGACTATTCTCGCTCTCTAGCTGGTCACTTCCCAGTCTCTTTCTAGCCTTCACTTGTACTAAGCGGGAATATTGCTTGTGCATCCAACTTCGTGAACCCCAAAAGTTATTCCATATGAGTCCACCATACCTTCCTATATGGGGTATCTACCTGTTGTTCCAAGTAAATTTGTATGTGCCAAACTCTAAACCTTCAAATAAAAATTTTGTTTTGTATGCCTGAATAGCTCATGTATCAACTAGGGATGTCTGTATCCTCCATGCTAGGCGGGTTATTCTCAAGAGGAGTGGACTCCGCTCCTCACTCACAAGAAAATGGATGTTCACCGGGATGCCCAGTCCCTTTCTCAAATCAAATCAATGTAATTGCAAACAAAACTCCCCCAGGATTGTTGTTAGTTGGAGGCACCCATTGTTTCTGGCAAGCCATGGATTGATGCTTGTTGGTGGTGGGGGAGTATAAACTTTACCATTCTGCTTGGGAACCGCCTATAATGTGTGTAGCATGGAAGATATCGAGATCTCTCAGTTGTTATGTTGACAATGAAAGTATACCGCTCAAAATATTATTCATCTCTATTTCAAAACCGAGCTCTGGCACCTCTACAAATCGCTGCTTCCCTCTACGAAGGGCCTATCCATCTACTTTTATGTTGAGTCATCATCCTCTTATTAAAAACACCAGTTGGAGAGCACCGCTGTCATTTGCATGTATTATTATTAGTTTACATTGAGTATGACTTGACTGGATCTCTTTTACCATGAATTACAATTTCCAGTCAGCCCTTGATCTTCAGGGGTGCTCTGCATTTATGTTTTATTGTCTCAGAAAGGGCTAGGGAGATACCATCTTGTTATATCGTATTATGATTGTTTTGAGAAAGTGTTGTCATCCGAGATTTATTATTATTGCCCGCTAGTTGATTATGCCATTGATATGAGTAAACATGAGACCTAAATGTTATTGTGAATATGGCTAGTTCATAATATTTGCTGAAAACTTGAATGTTGGCTTTACATATTTACAACAACAAGTGCAAACAGAGTTTGTAAAAGTTTTTCTTCTTCCCTTTCAGTTTATCAACTGAATTGCTTGAGGACAAGCAAAGGTTTAAGCTTGGGGGAGTTGATACGTCTCCAACGTATCTACTTTTCCAAACACTTTTGCCCTTGTTTTGGACTCTAACTTGCATGATTTGAATGGAACTAACCCGGACTGACGTTGTTTTCATCGCAATTGCCATGGTGTTATTTTTGTGCAGAAATAAAAGTTCTTGGAATGACCTGAAAATCAATGGAGAATATTTTTTGGAATATATAAAAAATACTGGCGAAAGGATCAAGGCCAGGGGGCCCAAATCCTGTCCACAAGGGTGGGGGGGCGCCTACCCCCCTGGGCGCGCCCCCTGCCTCATGACCCCCTGGTGCTCCACCGACCTCAACTCCAACTCCATATATTCACGTTCGGGGAAAAAAATAAGAGAGAAGGATTCATCGCGTTTTACGATACGGAGCCACTGCCAAGCCCTAATCTCTCTCGGGAGGGCTGATCCGGAGTCCGTTCAGGGCTCCGGAGAGGGGAATCCGTCGCCATCGTCATCATCAACCTTCGTCCATCACCAATTTCATGATGCTCACCACCGTGCGTGAGTAACTCCATCGAAGGCCTGCTGGACGGTGATGGGTTGGATGAGAGTTATCATGTAATCGAGTTAGTTTTGTTAGGGTTTGATCCCTAGTATCCATTATGTTCTGAGATTGATGTTGTTATGACTTTGCTATGCTTAATGCTTGTTAGTATGGCCAGAGTGCCATCATTTCAGATCTGAACCTATTATGTTTTCATGAATATATGTGAGTTCTTGATCCTATCTTGCAAGTCTATAGTCACCTATTATGTGTTATGATCCGTTAACCCCGAAGTGACAATAATCGGGATACTTACCGGTGATGACTGTAGTTTGAGGAGTTCATGTATTCACTATGTGTTAATGCTTTGGTCCGGTACTCTCTCAAAAGGAGGCCTTAATATCCCTTACTTTCCAATAGGACCCCGCTGCCATGGGACGGTAGGACAAAAGATGCCATTCAAGTTCTGTTCCATAAGCACGTATGACTATATTCGGAATACATGCCTACATTACATTGATGAACTGGAGCTAGTTCTGTGTCACCCTATGTTATAGCTATTGCATGAGGAATCACATCTGACATAATTATCCATCACTGATCCATTGCCTACGAGCTTTTCATATATTGTCCTTCGCTTATTTACTTTTCTGTTGCTACTGTCACAATCACTATAAAACCAAAACTATTACTTTTGCCACCGTTACCACTACTATCATATTACTTTGCTACTAAATACTTTGCTGCAGATATTAAGTTTCCAGGTGTGGTTGAATTGACAACTCAGCTGCTAATACTTGAGAATATTCTTTGGCTCCCCTTGTGTCGAATCGATAAATTTGGGTTGAAAAATCTACCCTCAAAACTATTGCGATCCCCTATACTTGTGGATTACCACCTTGCTTCATGGGTAGAACATCCAGAGGTGCTGGATGTTCCTGGCATTCTGTATGTGGATTCCGTCCTCTGTCTCCAGGCGTGCGGCGCCAGGCCTGGAGACACGGGCAATCCTAAACGGGCCCTCCCACGTGGGTGAGAGCTTATGCAACCCTTCCCTGTATTGCACCTGCCTCAAGAGAAGATCACCCACCTTGAGCGTCTTGGAGCGGACACTGTGGTAGTGGTACTGCTGCAGCGCCTGGTGGTACCTTGCCACCCAGAGCGATGCTTGGCACCTCTTGAGCTTGTGTTGGTTTTCCGTTGAAGAGGAATGGTTGCTGCAGCACAGTAGCGTAAGTATTTCCCTCAGTTTTTGAGAACCAAGCTATCAATCCAGTAGGATACTACATGCAAGTCCCTCGTACCTGCACAAACAAACAAGAACCTCGCAACCAACACAACAAAGGGGTTGTCAATCCCTTCACGGTCACTTACGAGAGTGAGATCTGATAGAGATAATAAGATAAATATTTTTGGTATTTTTGTTGTATATATTGGAAAATAAAGATTACAAAATAAACGGCGACCGAAATAGCTTGTTGCTGGGAGAATAATATAATGGAGAATAGACCCGGGGGCCATAGGTTTCACTAGTGGCTTCTCTCAAGATAGCAAATTCTACGATGGGTGAACAAATTACTGTCGAGCAATTGATAGACAAGCGCAGGGTTATGAGAATTTCTAGGCATGATCATGTATATAGGTATCACGTCCGTGACAAGTAGACCGAAACGATTCTGCATCTACTACTATTACTCCACACATCGACCGCTATCCAGCATGCATCTAGAGTATTATGTTCATAAGAATAGAGTAACGCATTAAGCAAGATGACATGATGTAGAGGGATAAACTCAAGCAATATGATGTAAACCTCATCTTTTTATCCTCGGTGGCAACAATACAATACGTGCCTTGCTGCCCCTGCTGTCACTGGGAAAGGACACCGCAAGATTGAACCCAAAGCTAAGCACTTCTCCCATTGCAAGAAAGATCAATTTAGTAGGCCAAACCAAACTGATAATTCGATGAGACTTGCAAAGATATTTAAATCATGCATAAAAGATTTCAGAGAAGAATCACATATTGTTCATAGATAATCTTGATCATAAACCCATAATTCATCGGATCTCAACAAACACACCGCAAAAAGAATTACATCGAATAGGTCTCCAAGAGAATCGAGGAGAACTTTGTATTGAGATCTAAAGAGAGATAAGAAGCCATATAGCTAATAACTATGGACCTGAAGGTCTGTGGTAAACTACTCACACATCATCGGAGAGGCTATGGTGTTGATGTAGAAGCCCTCCATGATCGATTCCCCCTCTGGCAGAGTGCCGGAAAAGCCCCAAGATGGGATCTCATGGGTACAGCACATTGCGGCGGTGGAAATAGGTTTTCGTGGTGCTCCTGGATGTTTTCAGGGTATATGGGTATATATAGGAGGAAGAAGTACGTCGGTGGAGCTGCGAGGGGCCCATGAGGGTGGGGCACGCCTGCTCCCCTAGGCGCGCCTCCCTGCCTCGTGGCCTCCTTGCTTCTTTCTTGACGTCAACTACAAGTCTCCTAGATCATGTGTGTGTTCCAAGAATAACTCTCCCGAAGGTTTCATTCCGTTTGGATTCCGTTTGATATTCCTTTTCCGCAAAACACTGAAATAGGCAAAAAAGCAATTTGCACTGGGCCTTTGGTTAGTAGGTTAGTCCCAAAAATAATATAAAAGGTATATTAAAGCCCATTAAACATCCAAAATAGATAATATAATAGCATGGAATAGTAAAAAATTATAGATACGTTGGAGATGTATCAAGCATCCCCAAGCTTAATTCATGCTCGTCCTCGAGTAGGTAAATGATAAAACAGAATTTTTGATGTGGAATGCTACCTAGCATAATTCTCAATGTAATTTTCTTTATTGTGGCATGAATGTTCAGATCCGAAAGATTCAAGAAAAATGTTTAATATTGACAAAAAAATACGTCAAGCATACTAACAAAGCAATCATGTCTTCTCAAAATAACATGGCCAAAGAGAGTTATCCCTACAGAATCATATTGTCTCGCTATGCTCCATCTTCACCACACAAAATATTTAAATCATGCACAACCTCGATGACAAGCCAAGCAATTGTTTCATACTTTTGATGCTCTCAAACTTTTTCAATCTTCGGGCAATGCATGAGCGTGGGCCATGGACATAGCACTATAGATGGAATAGAATGGTGGATCTGGAGAACACAGAAAGGAGAAGATAGCCTCACATCAACTAGGTGTATCAACGGGCTATGGAGATGGCCATCAATAGATATCAATGTGAGTGAGTAGGGATTGCCACGCAACGGATACACTAGTGCTATAAGTGTATGAAAGCTCAATAAAAGAACTAAGTGGGTGTGCATACAACTTGCTTACTCACGAAAACCTTGGGCATTTTGAGGAAGCCCATCATTGGAATATACAAGCCAAGTTCTATAATGTAAAATTCCCACTAGTATATGAAAGTGACAACATAGGAGACCTTCTATCATGAAGATAATGGTGCTACTTTGAAGCACAAGTATGGTAAAAGGATAGAAGCATTGTCCCTTCTCTCTTTTTCTCTCATTTTTTTGGGCCTTCTCTTTTTTATGGCCTTTCTCTTTTTTTCGTCTGGAGTCTCATCCCGACTTGTGGGGGAATCATAGTCTCCATCATCCTTTCCTCACATGGGACAATGCTCTAATAATGATGACCATCACACTTTTATTTACATACAACTCGAAAAATTACAACTCGATACTTAGAACAAAATATGACTCTATGTGAATGCCTCCGGTGGTGTACCAGGATGTGCAATGACTCATGAGTGACATGTATGAAAGAGTTATGAACAGTGGCGTTGCCACAAATACAATGTCAACTACATGATCATGCAAAGCAATATGACAATGATGACGCGTGTCATAACAAACAGAACGGTAGTAAGTTGCATGGAAATATATCTTGGAATGGCTATGGAAATGACATAATAGGTAGGTATGGTGGCTGTTTTGAGGAAGGTATATGGTGTGTTTGTGGTACCAGCGAAAGTTGTGCGGTACTAAAGAGGCTAGAAATGGTGAAAGGGTGAGAGTGCATATAATCCATGGACTCAACATTAGTCATAAAGAACACACATACTTATTGAAAAAATCTATTAGTTATCGAAACAAAGTACTACGCGCATGCTCCTAGGTGAATAGATTGGTAGGAAAATACCATCACTCGTCCTCGACCGCCACTCATAAGGAAGACAAGCAATAAATAAATCATGCTCCGACTTCTTCACATAACGGTTCACCATACGTGCATGCTACGAGAATCACAAAATTTAGAACAAGTATCTCTCAAATTCACAACAATTCAACTAGCATGACTCTAATATCACCATCTTCATATCTCAAAACAATCATAAAGTATCAAACTTCTCATAGTATTCAATGCACTCTTTATGATAGTTTTTATTATACCCATCTTGGATGCCTATTATATTAGGACTAATTTTATAGCCAAAGCAAATTACCATGTTGTTCTAAAGGACTCTCAAAATGATATAAGTGAAGCATGAGAGATCAATAATTTCTATAAAATAAAACCACCACCATGCTCTTAAAGATATAAGTGAAGCACTAGAGTAAAATTATCTAGCTCAAAAGATATAAGTGAAGCACATAGAGTATTCTAATAAATTCCGATTCATGTGTGTCTCTCCAAAATGTGTGTACAACAAGGATGATTGTGGTAAACTAAAAATCAAAGACTCAAATCATACAAGTCGCTCCAAGCAAAACACATATCATGTGGTGAATAAAAATATAGCCTCGAGTAAAGTTACCGATGGAAGAAGACGAAAGAGGGGATGCCTTCCGGGGCATCCTGAAGGTTAGGATTTTGGTTGTCCTTGAATTTTACCTTGGGGTGCCTTGGGTATCCCCAAGCTTGGGATCTTGCCACTCCTTATTCCAAAATCCATCAAATCTTTACCCAAAACTTGAAAACTTCACAACACAAAACTCAACAGAAAATCTCATGAGCTCCGTTAGTATAAGAAAACAAACCACCACTTAGAGGTACTATAATGAACTCATTCTTTATTTATATTGGTGTTAAACCCACTGTATTCCAACTTCTGTGTGGTTCATACCCCCCGATACTATCCATAGATTCATCAAAATAAGGAAACAACACACAAAAAACAGAAACTGTCAAAAACAGAACAGTCTGTAGTAATCTGTAGGTTTCAAATACTTCTGTAATGGCAAAAATTCTGAAATAAATTGGTGGACATGAGGAATTTGTCTATTAAAAAGAATCAACCTAATCACACTCTCCAGTAAATAATGGCAGCAAATCTTGTCGGATTTCGGGTTCCGGCAGACCCTTGAGGTTCGAACACTGGGGTGCGCGCGGAGCTTTCGTTTCCTACCTACCTGCACCCCTCCGCCTTGCTAGGATCTAAACTAAGGAAAGAACAACACAAGAGACACAGGGTTTATACTGGTTCGGTCCACGGTTGTGGTGTAATACCGTACTCCAGTGTGTGGTGTGGTGGATTGCCTCTTGGGCTGATGATGATGAACAATACAAGGAAGAACAGCCTCGCGAGGGTCTGTTCTTGGCTGGGGCGATGAACTGCTGGGAGGAGCTCAGTCGCCCCTCTCTCTCTCTCTCTCTCTCTCTCTCTTTGCCCTCGGTCCTCTCTCCCCTGTCTAGCGGGTGGCCGGTCCTATTTATAGGGGCCCTGGTCCTCTTCCCAAATATCGAGCGGGAAGGGAGCCAACAATGGCGGGCTAATTTGAAGGGGGACAGCTAGTACTAGCTATCCTGACAAAAGTAGTTTTCACCTACGCAAAGCTCTAGTGATGACGCCATCTTGGCCTCCACGGTGACCTCCATCTCGTAGTCCTCCTGGTCTTGGTCTCGTTGCACCGAAATGGCAACCTTTGCCTAATGCCTCGGTACTCCGCGGCTGCGCTTGCCCCCTTTGCACCAAAGAGGAAAGGAGGACACTGCACGGGCTGGCACCCGCCTGGCGCCCTCGGTCGTCATGGCTTGCGTCACGGGCACCTCGTGAGGTACCCCGCCTTGATCTCTCCGCCTCCTCATGAGCCAGCCTGACGAGGCTGTGCCTGAGGAAGCTCCGCGTCGTCCGCCCCGCGAGGCTTGGCCCCTCGCGAGGGTCTTGGGTTTGTGTTGGTGAAGATGGGCCGCGCTGGGCCCCCTTTTGAGCCACGCCGCAGGCCGCAGGCAGGCAAGTCTGGGGATCTCGTTCCCAGAACGCCTATAGTATCCCCCGGGCCCAAGGCGCGCCCGGACTTGGCCGTGCAGGGAGGCGGAAGGTCAAGAGCGAAGCTCCGCGGGCCCTAACAGTCTACGGCCTTGGGCGCCGCGTGGCGGTTGATTGGACGTGGGCGCCTCCACTTCCCCATGGCGCCTTGGCAACTGCACGGATTGGACAAGTCC
The DNA here is from genome assembly GCF_002162155.2 of Triticum dicoccoides. NCBI lineage: Eukaryota > Viridiplantae > Streptophyta > Magnoliopsida > Poales > Poaceae > Triticum > Triticum dicoccoides. Next base: position 243,560,720 of record NC_041382.1, on the reverse strand, counting down.
CTGCATGCAAAGTGGGTCATGATTACCTGCGATCATGGAGGTAGGCGGTTGGCCTCCGCCGGCCATAAGTACGGAACAGCGCACGCCCTTCTAGTCCATCCCTCCTTGCTTCTCCTTCTTCCCGATCCTTGCTCCGTCTTGCTGCGATGGCTCCGATCCGCTGGTTCTCGACGGCAGAGAAGGGAAAGGCTCCCCGAGAGGAACCAGACCCACTCCCGCCGAAGAAACGGCTCGCCCCCCGTGGCTCGGACGAGGGGGCCCTTCAGGTGGTGTCGAGGCCTTTGTGCGAGCGGGCACCGCCAGGGTTCCCGCTTCCATTGTACGCCCACGTCGAGGGCCCTGAAGGAGCTGATGCTGACCGCCACGGGCGGCGCCGCCGTCGGCGCCGGCGGGTCACGAAGGTGTGGGTCGTCCCCCCTGGGGCCCACACCGAGGGCTCCTCCCAAGAGTTCATGCTTCACGTCGCCATTCCTCTTCAGTCTTGGATCCGCCTTCCTCCCTTCTTCGCCTCCATCATCCCACAGGGAGAGCCCCTGGAGGTCTGGCTGCAGCACATACTTATATTAGACTCCTGCGATATTGTTTGATCCTCTATTCGGCTTTTCTTTGTGAACACTGAACAGATCATCAGGGGCTACTGTCTATGCAGTAATATTTTTCCTATATTTTAAACACTTACCTCAAAGCCTGTTAGAAGGCTGGCACAAGCTTCAGTCAATCCGCTCTTGGCGGACTGAACCTTCTGCACCACCGCACTCATAATAGTACGGTGCTCCTCGTTGATGGAAGCACTGCGAAGCGCTCCCAGCAGATTGTCTAGCGCCTCTGGATGGACAGAGGTCATCGGCACAGGCGTCTCGCCCCTCTTGGAAGGAGGCCGCCTGCCCAAGTCCGGAACCACTGGAGGTTCCGACGCGGTGTTCGGCTGAGGGCCAAACTCGAAGCCCTCAGGGGCTTTGTTCCCTCTGCTCCCGGATTCCGGAAGGTCGCCTTGAGGCGCCTTCGGGACCGTCTCCCCTCGACCCAGTGCCTCTTGAGACAATACCTCAGCGTCGTCCGCAGGGCAAGGGGAGGTGGCGGTCGCAAGTGGATCGCTATCCATATCCGACGAGCCCAGGGAGCCGTCCGACGATACATCGATACGGGCTCGTGGCGGCCTGCATAATCATATTCGGCGTTAGGGGAAGCAGTGCGACAAAGGAATGCTATGAGTTACTCTGGTATCCGAATACTTACGACCTCCGCAGGGGCTTGGCCCTGGGCAACTACTCGTCTTCGCCTTCGGCGGCGGTGGTGGAACTGTCCGGAAGGAGAGTCCTTCCCTTCTTGGACCCTTCGGCCCCCTCAGTTGGGGCGGCCTTCCTCTTCTTGTCTCGCCCAACTGAAGGGGGAGCATCTTCTTCTTCCTCCTTGTCTTCAGGGGAGGAGTGTGTCGTAGAGTTACCGGATGATGAGTCCGCTGACGCCTGGCGTCGGGAACTCTTTCGGGTTCCCTTGGCCTTCTTGGTCTTCTCCGGCACCTTGTAAGGAGCCGGAGTAAGCATCTTCATCAGGAGAGCGTCTGCTGGGCCTTCGAGCAAAGGAGCAGGACAGTCGATCTGTCCGGCCGTCGCCTGCCTGTCCTATCAAAGGTACGGGAGCTTAGATCCCGCATAGAGTCAAAATATGAAAAACAAGCATCCTGTGAGAGGTAAAACAGCTTACTGCGCTGGCTTGGCACTTCGCGCAGAATCCGTGATCCTCGGTAGTGGGAGGGGGAACCTCGGCACCCTTGAATAGCACCTTCCAGGCATCCTCGTGAGTTGTGTCGAAAAGCCTGTTCAGAGTTCGGTGCTGGGCCGGGTCGAACTCCCACAAGTTGAAAGCCCGTTGTTGGCACGGGAGGATCCGGTGGATGAGCATGACATGGACTACGTTGACGAGTTTGAGCTTCTTGTTCACCATGTTTTGAATACATGTTTGGAGTCCGGTCAGCTCTCCCGAACTACCCCAGGACAGGCCCTTCTCTTGCCAGGAGGTGAGCCGTGTGGGGATGCCAGATCAGAACTCAGGGGCCGCTGCCCATTTAGGGTCACGCGGCTCGGTGATGTAGAACCACCACGATTGCCACCCCTTTATGGTCTCCACGAAGGAGCCCTCGAGCCATGTGACGTTGGGCATCTTGCCCACCATGGCGCCTCCGCACTCCGCCTGGCGGCCGCTCACTACCTTTGGCTTGACGTTGATGGTCTTCAGCCACAAGCCGAAGTGGGGCTTGATGCGGAGGAAGGCCTCGCACACGATGATAAACGCCAAGATGTTGAGGATGAAGTTCGGGGCCAGATCGTGGAAGTCCAGGCCGTAGTAGAACATAAGCCCACGGACGAATGGGTGGAGAGGGAATCCCAGTCCGCGGAGGGAATGGGTAAGGAACACTACCCTCTCATGGGGCCTGGGGGTGGGGATGAGCTGCCCCTCATCTGGGAGCCGGTGCGCGATGTCATCGGGCAGGTATCCGGCTCTCCTCAGCTTCTTGATGTGTCCCTCCGTGACGGAGGAGACCATCCACCTGCCTCCCGCTCCAGACATTGTTGGAGAATGTCGAGGTGGGAAATGCGAACTTGGGCGCGGGAGCTCGAGTGTGCGAAAATGGATGAGCAAAGGAGGAAGAAGGCGTGGATGAAAAGGTGAATCCTTATCCCTTTATATGGACGGCCGAAACTATGCGCCCCCACTAGCCTAGTAAAACTCGCTTATCCCCCAAGCGTCATAATCGATGGTGCGGTTGGGTTACCCACGCCCGTATTGATGAGAATCCCGTAATAAGGGGAACACGATCTCTGCTTTGACAAGACGTGTCAAACAACTGCCTCGCGTTATGTGCGGGGCTAGTTAAAGGAAACGGTTCGAATAATTACCGGGCCATGGCATAATGTCGTGTTGCCAAAACGTGTCAGCAGATTAGATTTGTGGAAATATTATTCTCTCTACGGTGGTATGTGGAACTAATTTTGCAGGGTCGGACACTATCCTTGTATTCAAATTCTTCTGTCGTGTATTCGGAGGAGGAACCCGCCTTGCAATGCCGAAGACAATACTGCGCGCCGGACTCATCGTCATTGAAGCCTGGTTCAAGGGCTACTGAGGGAGTCCTGGATTAGGGGGTCTCCGGACAGCCGGACTATTTCCTTTGGCCGGACTGTTGGACTATGAAGATACAAGATTGAAGACTTCGTCTCGTGTCCGGATGGGACTCTATTTGGCGTGGAAGGCAAACTAGGCAATACGGATATGTATATCTCCTCCTTTGTAACCGACCTTTTGTAACCCTAGCCCCCTCCGGTGTCTATATAAACCGGAGGGTTTTATTCCGTCGGACAACATACGATCATACCATAGGCTAGCTTCTAGGGTTTAGCCACTCCGATCTCGTGGTAGATCAACTCTTGTAATACCCATATCATCAATATTAATCAAGCAGGACGTAGGGTTTTACCTCCATCAAGAGGGCCCGAACCTGGGTAAAACATCGTGTCCCCTGCCTCCTGTTACCATCAGCCTTAGACGCACAGTTCGGGACCCCCTACCAGAGATCCGCCGGTTTTGACACTGACAGAGACCTTCGTTGCTGCTGCTACACGAATTGCATATGGAATTGACTTGGATGAGTTCGTCGAGCCTGCCAGTCCTCCTCTTGCAGAGTGAACAAACTTTTTATGATCCGATTAAATTTGCCTTGGTATGACGAGTGGTTTTGTAACCGTAAAAACTCCTTCGGGCCTGATGCTCGAGCACTTTAATCCGTGGTCTGGAACCTTTTAAGATTTATCTGAACTTAGTTGCCTTTAGATCTCTTGACTTTGAGTGAAACTTGTTTCTTCAGTCTGAATTGTTACTGACTTTGTGATGCAGCTCGGCCGAGTGAACCATGGACAAGGGCACTTGGTGCCATCCATGACCTACACCTCGTCGTCCTTGCGGATCAGGATGGAGCGGACATTGTATTTGTGCCGCATCTCTGAGGATAAGGTCACAGTCGACCTGCACCTCGTCATCCTTGCGGATCAGGATGGAGCGGACTTTGTATTTGTGCAGCAGCTGTGAGGATAAGGTCACAGACGACATGCACCTCATCGTCCTTGCGGATCAGGATGGAGCGGACGTTGTATTTGTGCCGCAGCTCCGAGTGTTTTAAACTTAAGCGACTATGGGACTATAGTTAAGCCTCCGAGTGGGAGGTTTGCTCTCCACTCGGTAGGATTTTTGAAACTTAGGCGAGTACTGGACTACAGCTAAGCCTCCGAGTGGGAGGGATGCTCTCCACTCGGTAGGATTTTTGAAACTTAGGCGAGTACTGGACTGCAGCTAAGCCCCGAGTGGGAGGAATGCTCTCCACTCCGTAGGATTTTTTAAACTTAGGCGAGTACTGGACAACAGCTAAGCCCCCAAGTGGGAGGATTGCTCTCCACTCGGTAGGATTTTTTAAACTTAGGTGAGTACTGGACTGCAGCTAAGCCCCCGAGTGGGAGGAATGCTCTCCACTCGGTAGGATTTTGTGAAACTTAGGCGAGTACTTGACTGCAGCTAAGCCCTCGAGTGGGAGGAATGGTCTCCACTCGGTAGGATGTTTTAAACATAGGCGAGTACTGGACTGCAGCTAAGCCCCCGAGTGGGAGGAATGCTCTCCACTCGGTAGGATTTTTTGAAACTTAGGCGAGTACTGGACTGCAGCTAAGCCCCCGAGTGGGAGGAATGCTCTCCACTCGGTAGGATTTTTTCAAACTTAGGCGAGTACTGGATTGCAACTAAGTCCCCGAGTGGGAGGAATGCTCTCCACTCGGTAGGCTTTTTTGAAACTTAGGCGAGTACTGGACTGCAGCTAAGCCCCTGAGTGTGAGGAATGCTCTCCACTCGCTAGGATTTTTTGAAACTTAGGCAAATCGAATTCGCGGCTAAGCCACCCACTGGGGAATTTTATGCATATGTATAAGTAATAAAAATCATTTAGGAGACTGTAAAACCATGTCTTTGATAAACAAACTGAAAGGTATTTCTTATTACATCTCCTTCCTGAAATGCTCGACCCCTTACGTTTCTGGCGTGGAACCGACGAAGGTATTCTTGATAGATGGTCGACCTAATCAGGGCCATCTCTCGTTCCTCTTCTAGAAGATCAACATCATCTTGTCGGGCTTGTTCTGCTTCTGCCTCTAAGAAAAGCTCTACTTGTGGAGCATTGTGGAGCAAATCAGTCGGCAGTATGGCTTCAGCTCCATATACCATGAAGAAGGGAGTTTGGACAGTCGACCGATTTGGTGTTGTTCTCGGACCCATAGTACTGATGGTAACTCATCTACCCATGCACCTGTTGCATGCTTGAGGTCTCGCATTAATCTGGGCTTCAACCCTTGGAGGATCAAACCATTTGCTCTTTCTGCTTGTCCATTCGACTATGGGTGAGCGACTGAAGCATAGTCGACCCAAGTGCCTTGGGAAGCACAGAAAGCTCTGAACTCATGTGAATCAAAGTTTGAGCCATTGTCTATGATGATGTTGTGTGGGACTCCAAATCTGAATGTTAACCCCCTGATGAAGCTGACGGTAGTGCTTGAATCAAGGTTCTTGATGGGCTTGGCTTCAATCCATTTGGTGAACTTGTTGACTGCAACAAGCAGGTGGGCGAAAGTACTTCTGCCAGTCCTCAAGGGTCCAACCATATCCAACCCCCAAATGGCAAATGGACAAACGGGTGGAATGGTCTTCAAGGCTAAAGCGGGCTTGTGAGACATGTTGGAGTAGAACTGGCAACCCTCACACTTGTCGACTATTTCCTTTGCCATTTGATTTGCTTGCGGCCAGTAAAAACCTGCTCGGTATGCTTTGGCCACTATTGTTCGAGAGGACGCATGGTGACCACAAGTCCCCGAGTGGATATCATTGAGAATCATTCGACCTTCTTCTGGGGTAATGCATCGCTGGGCAACTCCGGTCACACTTTCCCTGTACAATCGACCACTTGTCATAGTGAAGGCTTTAGATCGACGGACAATCTGCCGTGCTTCATTTTCATCTTCTGGAAGTTCTTTCCTGAGAATATATGCGATATACGGTATTGTCCAGTCAGGAATGACGACCAAAATCTCCATAACTAATTCGACCACAGCTGGGACTTCATATTCAGTCGGATCAATAGAACTGTGCAGGTTAATCCGACTGAAGTTGAAGTCCTGGACTGATGGCTGTGAAGGGATCCTCCTGGACTGATGGTGTGTGAAGATGCTCCAAAAACACATTACTGGGAATGGTCTCCCTCTTGGCCCCTATTTTTTCCAGGTCATCTGTTGCCTGATTCTTCAGTCGGGGAATGTGGTGAAGCTCCAGCCCTTCGAACTTCTTTTCTAACTTTCTCACTTCATTGCAATAGCCGGTCATAGCTGGGCTTCTGACATCCCACTCCTTCATCACTTGATTAACCACCAAATTTGAATCGCCGTAGACCATTAGGCAACATACGCCGAGTGAAATGGCCATTCGCAACCCATACAGGAGTGCTTCATATTCAGCTTCATTGTTAGAGGAATCAAAGTGAATCTGAAGGACATAACTGAGTTTGTCACCTCGCAGGGATACTAGAACAACTCCAGCGCTAGAACCACTCAACATCTTGGATCCATCAAAGAACATATTCCAATGTTTCGACTGATCTTGAGTCGGTTGCTGCTGTTCAATCCACTCGACGAGGAAATCTGCTCTTTCTTGGGACTTGATTGCTTTCTTTGCCTCAAACTTGATATCCAATGGAAGGAGTTCAATCGCCCATTTTGCCACTCGACCAGTTGCATCTCTGTTCTTCAGAATTTCTGACAATGGAGCATTGCTGACGACTAGGATGGAGTGATCTGAGAAATAATGTGCCACCTTCTTTGAAGTCAGGCAAATACCATAGACAAGCTTCAGAAATATAGTACACTGGGCGTTGAACCTTATAGGCTTTAACTTCTTCTTCCCGCTCGACCGTGAGTACTGTACTGACAACTTGTCTAGTGGCTACAATCAACCACGACTGTGAAGGGATCCTCCTGGACCGATGGTGTGTGAAGATGCTCCAAAAACACATTACTGGGAATGGTCTCCCTCTTGGACCCTATTTTTGCCAGGTCATCTGCTGCCTGATTCTTCAGTCAGGGAATGTGGTGAAGCTCCAGCCGTTCAAACTTATTTTCTTACTTTCTCACTGCATTGCAATAGCCGGTCATTGCTGGGCTTCTGACATCCCACTCCTTCATCACTTGATTAACCACCAAATTTGGATCACCGTAGACCATTAGGCAACGGACGCCGAGTGAAATGGCCATTCGCAACCCATACAGGAGTGCTTCATATTCAGCTTCATTGTTAGAGGAATCAAAGTGAATCTGAAGGACATAACTGAGTTTGTCACCTCACAGGGATACTAGAACAACTCCAGCGCCAGAACCACTCAACATCTTGGATCCATCAAAGAACATAGTCCAATGTTTCGACTGAACTTGAGTCGGTTGCTGCTGTTCAATCCACTCGACGAGGAAATCTGCTATTTCTTGGGACTTGATTGCTTTCTTTGCCTCAAACTTGATATCCAATGGAAGGAGTTCAATCGCCCATTTTGCCACTCGACCAGTTGCATCTCTGTTCTTCAGAATTTCTGACAATGGAGCATCGCTGACGACTATGATGGAGTGATCTGAGAAATAATGTGCCACCTTCTTTGAAGTCAGGCAAATACCAAAGACAAGCTTCAGAAATATAGTACACTGGGTGTTGAACCTTATAGGCTTTAACTTCTTCCCACTCAACCGTGAGTATTGTACTGACAACTTGTCTAGTGGCTACAATCGACCACGCCTGTGAAGGGATCCTCCTAGACTAATGGGGTGTGAAGATGCTCCAAAAACACATTACTGGGAATGGTCTCCCTCTTGGAACCTATTTTTCCAGGTCATCTGCTGCCTGATTCTTCAGTCGGGGAATGTGGTGAAGCTCCAGCCGTTCAAACTTCTTTTCTAACTTTCTCACTACATTGCAATAGCCGATCATAGCTGGGCTTTTGACATCCCACTCCTTCATCACTTGATTAACCACCAAATTTGAATCGCCGTATACCATTAGGCAACGGACGCCGAGTGAAATGGCCATTCCCAACCCATACATGAGTGTTTCATATTCAGCTTCATTGTTACAGGAATCAAAGTGAATCTGAAGGACATAACTGAGTTTGTCACCTCGCAGGGATACTAGAACAACTCCAGCGCCAGAACCACTCAACATCTTGGATCCATCAAAGAACATAGTCCAATGTTTCGACTGAACTTGAGTCGGTTGCTGCTGTTCAATCCACTCGACGAGGAAATCTTCTATTTCTTGGGACTTGATTGCTTTCTTTGCCTCAAACATGATATCCAATGGAAGGAGTTCAATCGCCCATTTTGCCACTCGACCAGTTGCATCTCTGCTCTTCAGAATTTCTGACAATGGAGCATCGCTGACGACTATGATGGAGTGATCGGAGAAATAATGTGCCACCTTCTTCGAAGTCAGGTAAATTCCATAGACAAGCTTCAGAAATATAGTACACTGGGCGTTGAACCTTATAGCTTTAACTTCTTCTTCCCGCTCGACCGTGAGTACTGTATCGACAACTTGTCTAGTGGCTGCAATGTAAAGCAGTAAAGGCTCTTTGCTGATTGGAGCAGTGAGCACTGGCTGGGTGGAAAGCAGGGTTTTGAGCTCTGCAAATGCTGCATCAGCTTCAGGAGTCCATTCAAACTTATCAGATTTCTTCATCAATCGGTAAAGAGGCAATGCCTTTTCACCGAGATGAGAGATGAATTAACTCAAAGTGGACAAACAACCAGTAAGCTTTTGAACGTCGTGTATGCGCGCAGGGCTTTTCATTCGGAGTATTGCGCCAAGTTTCTCTGGGTTAGCATTGATCCCACGTTCGGAAACGAGGAAACCGAGTAACTTACCGCCTGGAACTCCGAATGTACACTTTGATGGGTTAAGCTTGATATCATATCTTCTCAGGTTGGCAAAAAGGTTTCAGCGAGATCAGTCAGCAGGTCGGAACCTTTATGTGACTTAACCACGATGTCATCCATGTACGCTTCCACATTCCGACTGATTTGAGTGAGCATGCACTTCTGAATCATGCGCATAAATGTGGCGCCAACATTCTTGAGACCAAAGGGCATGGTAACATAGCAAAAACACCTGAATGGGGTGATAAAAACTGTTTTTATCTCATTGGGTCCATACAGTCGGATCTGATGATACCCGGAATATGCATCCAGAAAGGACAGTCGCTCACATCCCGTAGTTGAGTCGACTATCTGATCGATGCGGGGGAGAGGAAAATGATCTTTCGGGCAGGCCCGATTGATATGCTTGAAGTCAATACACATACGGAGTGAAGCATCCTTCTTGGGAACCATGAGGAGATTGGTGAGCCACTCGGAGTGGTAAATCTCTCGGATGAACTCAGCTGCCAAAAGCGGAGCCACTTCCTCGCCAATTGCTTTTCTTTTCTCCACGGCGGACCGTCGGAGGTGTTCTTTGACAGGTCTTGTTTTTGGGTCGACTCGCAAATGGTGCTCAGCCAGTTCTCTGGGTACACCTGGCATGTCAGAAGGTTTCCATGCAAAGATGTCCCAGTTCTCACCGAGGAACTGGATGAGCGCTTCTTCCTATTTGCTGTCGAGTGTTGTTGATATATGAATCGAAGTAGCATTGGGATTAGTCGGGTGAATATGAACTGACTTTGTTTTACCAGATGACCTAAATGCAGACTCTGAAGCAGGCTTCTAAGCTCTCAACAAATCACTCGGATCTACTGTCTTAATGTATTCTTCCATTTCTGTTGCTGCCATCTGTTCATCGGCAATCTTCGAGCCCTTTTGGAAGCACTCTTCTACTCGCTGCCGATTACTAGTGACTTTGATCACGCCCCAAGGGCCAGGAATTTTGAGTTTGAGATACACATAGCACGGTCGAGCTGTAAAACGGGCATACGCAGTTCAGCCCAGGATAGCTTGATAGGCACTGTGAAAATCCACGACTTCAAATGTCAACTTTTCCTTACAGTAATTCTTTGTATCACCGAAAGCCACATCAAGAGTGGTCTGACCGAGTGAATCGGCTTTCTTTCCAGGTATAACTCCATGGAACCGCATGTTGCTCTCGCTGAGTTTGGTCATCGGGATGCCCATCCCTCAGAGGGTCTCATCATATAAAATGTTCAGTCCACTGCCGCCATCCATGAAGACATTGGTTAATCGGGTGCCCCCAATGACCGGGTCGACCACCAACGCTTGCCTCCCAGGGGTGGCAACATGCGGTGGGTAATCCGACTGGTCAAATGTGATAGGAGTCTTTGACCATTTCAGATACATCGTCGTCGCTAGAGCAACCATGTTTACTTCCCTGTTGATGACTTTTAGTCGACTTTTGCTTTCGATGTCAACAAAAATCACCAAAGTGGAATTGATATTGGGAAATCCTTCATCATCTTCTTCTTTATCCTCATCCTTATCAGATTCCTTTTCTTTCTCACTTGGTTGCTTTTCTTGGAACTGCTGTATTAGGACTCAGCATTGTCGAGTGGTATGCTTGGGATAGATAAGATTACCCTGTTCATCCTTCTTGATGTGAATGTGGCATGGCAAATCCAACACATCGTTCCCGGCTGAATCTGTCACCTTCTTGGGGGTCCAGGGCCCTTTAGGTTTTCCTTTAGCTTTTCCTTGGGTTGCGACTGCAACCTCTCAAAGACCTGCAGGTTCTGCTTTGTGCTTCTGCTTCCGATTGGAATTACCTCCTCCAGTGTCATGGCCGACTAGTTTGCTCTTGCCACTGCGGAGCCGGTCTTCTTCTTCACCGTTTGCGTACCGAGTGGCTATCTCCATCAGTCGGGTCAAAGACATATCTCCTGTCCGACCGAATTTGAAGTTGAGATCCCGATATCGAACGCCCTCCTTGAAGGCGCAAACTGCTTGGTGCTGAGACACATTCTCCACCTTGTGATGCAAAGTGGACCACCTCTGGATGTAATCCCTCGGAGTTTCATTCGGTTTTTGCACACAATGTTGCAATTCTACCAATCCTGCTGGCTGTTTGCACGTGCCCTTGAACGTTCTGACGAACACTCAAGCCAACTACTCCTAGCTGAAAATACTGTCTGGACTCGACTGATTCAACCAAGCTCTAGCCGACCCTTCAAGCATCAGGGGAAGATGTTTCATGGCAACTTCATCATTTCCTCCACCGATCTACACAACCACTCGATAGTCCTCAAGCCAGGTGTCATTCTTCGATTCACCAGTGAATTTACTGACCCTAGTCGCCAACCTGAAGTTGGGAGGGATCTCTGCAACCCTGATGGCTTTGCTAAAACACCCGGGACCAGAAACATGCACTCTGCTTCTAGTCGGGCAATCTCTGTCTTGCCCTTCTCTATGTGCTCGATTCCTGTCCACCAAACCTTGCACCAAAATTGACCTTGCATCAAACTTGGTTCCTTTGGGTCGATTGGCCTCCTCCATTCTTTGATGTATGGGTGCCTATCATCATAATGCCGGGGCACATATGATTCGCCCCTCGGAAGGGGCGTAGGCACTTGACAGCGGTCATCACGGTCGAGATGATGATCATGCTGCTCGTGGTTCCGACCCAAGTACTGCCCTTGGAGATGCCCTCGCCCTTCATGCCGCGGAGGCAATCTTGGGTTGTGAGCCGACTAAACGGTGTTAGCTACTACGGATCTGCTATGAATTCTGTTACGCGACTAAGACACCACAGTGTTCTGCTCTCCTACTGCTCAGAGCAGTGCTCCGATCTGTATCAAACCTCTACCAGCTTCTAACTGGGACGGCTGAATGGATTCTGCTATGCGGGCTGCAGCCATAAGGTTCTGGATCAGAGTGCGGTATACATGCGGTTCCGGCGGGAACAATTGCCGCTGTCGTCGACTGGATTCATGGATCTGCCGCCGAGAATGGTCGTCGAGTGCGCGCTGAAGGTTCTCCAGTCGAGTGCGCTCAGCCAAAGTGGCCAAGTGCACTGCCTCCAAGGCCTGAGCCTCAGAGGTCTCTCCAACAACGGGTGTGTGGAGGATCCACATTGCGGCGGTGAAGTTCCTCTCTCTTCTGAGAAGAAAGAGTTTCAGGGTGATATTCTTCATGAACGCACGACGGATCGCCACCGCCATCTTAGCCGCCGTTGCGACGCATGCCAGGCGGGCTGCATGGCGTGTCGACCATCAGGGCCTCTGCCACGTGGTTGCTGTTGTCGCATTCAGACAGGGTCTCGACGGAGCCAATCGAACAGGCCATAGAGAAATTCGTCGGGTTCGATTGCCGCGACTTGAGGGGTGGCGGACTGACGTGCCACTGCATGCTTCACCCATCGCTGGAGCCACGATCGACTAGATCGCTTGTGACGGTGAACAGCAGGGAGCGAAGATACCGTGGGAGCTGATCGATACTGATTCGACAGCTGCCGCAGAAGGACGCCGTGGACGCACGCGTGAAACTGTGTCGCCCCACGGACGGGGAGCGCCTCGACGTCGAGAGGAGCTTCCTGAAGCCAAGCGGAGTCATCGGCGATGAAGACGAGCGCGCCGAGATGGATCTCGCAGCCCTCAGCCAAACTTCCGCCGATGAAGACGAGCGCGCCGAGAAGTGCTTAGCCCTCAGCCAAGCGGAGTCATCGGCGATGAAGACGAGCGCGCCGAGAAGTTCTTAGCTTTGGGTTTGATCTTGCGGTGTCCTTTCCCAGTGACAGAAGGGGCAGCAAGGCACGTATTGTATCGTTGCCATCGAGGATAACAAGATGGGGTTTATTTCATATTGCATGAATTTATCTCTCTACATCATGTCATCTTTCTTAAAGTGTTACTCTGTTTTTAACTTAATACTCTAGATGCATGCTGGATAGCGGTCGATGAGTGGAGTAATAGTAGTAGATGCATAATCGTTTCGGTCTACTTGTCACGGACGTGATGCCTATATATACATGATCATGTCTAGATATTCTCATAACTATGCTCAATTCTGTCAATTGCTCAACAGTAATTTGTTCACCCACCGTAGAATACTTATGCTCTTGAGAGAAGCCACTAGTGAAACCTATGGCCCCTGGGTCTATTCTCATCATATCAATCTCCATCACTTTAATCTTGCTTTGCTTTTTTTACTTTTTCTTTTACTTTTCACTTTGCATCTCTATACCAAAAATACCAAAAATATTATATCTATCAGATCTCACTCTCGTAAGTGACCGTGAAGGGATTGACAACCCCTAATCGCGTTGGTTGCAAGTAGCTATCGTTTTGTGCAGGTACGAGGGACTTGAGCGTGGCCTCCTACTGGATTGATACCTTGGTTCTCAAAAACTGAGGGAAATACTTACGCTACTCTGCTGCATCATCCTTTCCTCTTCGGGGAAATCCAACGCAAGCTCAAGAGGTAGCAAGAAGAATTTCTGGCGTCATTGCCGGGGAGTCTACGCAAAAAGTCAACATACCAAGTACCCATCACAATCCCTATCTCTCGCATTACATTAGCTGCCATTTGCCTCTCGTTTTCCTCTCCCCCACTTCACCCTTCCCGTTTTATTTGCCCTCTCTTTCCCAATCTCCTTCTCCTTCTCCGCCTCTCTTTTTTGTTTGCCTTTTTCTCGCTTGCCTTTTTGTTTGCTCGTGTGTTGGATTGCTTGCTTGTCGTTATGTTTGAAATTGGGGAAGTTATCGCCGATATGGGCGATAACAATATCATGGAAAATTCTGATGCTCCTGCTGAAGAACCCCCTACCTACCATACAAAAAGATTTCGAATCGATAGTGGTAATATTATTGGAAAAGGAGTTATTCAAGATTTCTTTACTTGTGCCAGTGCTTTGCCCTCTATGGGCGGCTCTATTCTCCATAGAACTAGTAGTCTTGCGGACGCTATTGCCATGCTTATCGTTGAACTTGAAAGGCAATTTATGCATATGCACCCATCTATACAAAGAGTTTTCCTAGAATTTTCTAATATCGAGCATTCTTCTGTTAAGCGTGTTGCTACTATATTTTTGGCTCATGAATTCAGATTTATAATAAAAGAAGCCAAAGAAATCTTTTCGCACTATAGGGTGGACGCTGGTCGTCCTCCCATAGAATCTATCCTCTTCGATCAAGAAGAAATTATGCACTTTCAATCTCTTGACTATGTTGCTTTTAATGAAAACCTTAGAAAAAAGGTGCCAATCAATATTTTAATTGATAGAATCTCTGAACTTAATGATGATTTGGCTATTCGAAATAATGAGCTAGGATGCTCTCTTGAGTTTAGGCTCACAAGGTTCTGTCAAAAGAATGCTTATAATGATGAATTGGTTGTACAATACGAAGGGCCGAAAGAGGAACCTATACCTCCTAAAATTGATCTTGGGGACTTCTGTTCTATTAAATTTAGCCCTTTTGATTACTTTTTCTTGCCTCAGAGAAAACTTGCTGCCGAACGTAGAGAATATGAAATGAGTTTCACCGATCTATCTTATTACTACGGCACAACCTAGATCTATCCTCGCTTTTATGCCTAGCTAGGGGCGTTAAACGACAACGCTTGTTGGGAGGCAACCCAATTTTATTTTCATTCCTTGCTTCTTACTCCTGTTTATTAATAAATAATTTATTTAGCCTCTGTTTTGGTTGTGTTTTTTGTGTTTAATTAGTGTTTGTGCCAAGTAGAACCGTTGGGAAGACTTGGGGAAAGTCTTGTTGAACTTGCTGTAAAAAACAGAAACTTTAGCGCTCATGAGAACTGCTGTCATTTTTATTTGGAGAGTGATATTTAGTTAATTATTTTTTCAGATGATTAATAGATAAATTCCTCACGTCCAGAAATTTATTTTAGAATTGTTGGGGTTGCAGATCTTGCGCTAGCTACAGATTACTACAGACTGTTCTGTTTTTGACAGATTCTGTTTTTCGTGTGTTGTTTGCTTATTTTGACGAATCTATGGCTATTAAAATAGTTTATAATACATAGAGAAGTTGGAATAAAGTAGGTTTAACACCAATATAAATAAATAATGAGTTCATTACAGTACCTTGAAGTGGTCTTTTGTTTTCTTTCTCTAACGGAGCTCACGAGATTTCTATTGAGTTTTGTGTTGTGAAGTTTTCAAGTTTTGGGTGAATTCTTTTGATGGATTATGGAACAAGGAGTGGCAAGAGCCTAAGCTTGGGGATGCCCATGGCACCCCCAAGATAATCCAAGGACACCAAAAAGTCAAAGCTTGGGGATGCCCTGGAAGGCATCCCCTCTTTCGTCCACTTCCATTGGTAATTTACTTGGAGCTATATTTTTATTCACCAACATGATATGTGTTTTGCTTGGAGCGTCTTGTATTATTTGTGTCTTTGTGTTTTAGTATGCCACAATCATCCTTTCTGTACACACCTTTTGAGAGAGCCATATATGAATTAAAATTTGATAGAATACTCTATGTGCTTCATGTTGGGGAACGTAGCAGAAATTCAAAATTTTCCTACGTGTCACCAAGATCTATCTATGGAGAGACCAGCAACGAGTAGAAAGAGAGTGCATCTACATACCCTTGTAGATCGCTAAGCGGAAGCGTTCAAGTGAACAGGGTTGATGGAGTCATACTCGTCGTGATTCAGATCACCGATGATCCTAGTGTCGAACGGACGGCACCTCCGCGTTCAACACACGTACAGCTCGACGATGTCTCCCACGCCTTGATCCAGCAAGGAGAGAGGGAGAGGTTGAGGAAGACTCCATCCAGCAGCAGCACAACAGCGTGGTGGTGATGGAGGAGCGTGGCAATCCTGCAGGGCTTCGCCAAGCACGTACGGGAGAGGAGGAGGTGTCACGGGAGGGAGGGAGGCGCCAAGGGCTCAGGTATGGATGCCCTCCCTCCCCTCCACTATATATAGGGGCAGGGGAGAGGGGGGAGGCGCAGCCTTGCCCCTTCCTCCAAGGAAGGGGTGCGGCTAAGAGGGGGGGAGGAGTCCATCCTCCCCAAGGCACCTCGGAGGTGCCTTCCCCCTTTAGGACTCTCCCCTTTTTCCTATATCTTGGCGCATGGGCCTCTAGGGGCTGGTGCCCTTGGCCCATGTAGGCCAAGGCGCACCCCCTACAGCCCATGTGGCCCCCCGGGGCAGGTGGCCCCACCCGGTGGGCCCCCGGGACCCTTCCGATGGTCTCGGTACAATACCGATGACCCCGAAACCTGTCCCGATGGCCGAAACAGGACTTCCTATATATAAATCTTTACCTCCGGACCATTCCGGAACTCCTCGTGACGTCCGGGATCTCATCCGGGACTCCGAACAACATTCGGTAACCACATACAAACTTCCTTTATAACCCTAGCGTCATCGAACCTTAAGTGTGTAGACCCTACGGGTTCGGGAGACATGTAGTCATGACCGAGATGTTCTCCGGTCAATAACCAACAGCGGGATCTGGATACCCATGTTGGCTCCCACATGTTCCACGATGATCTCATCGGATGAACCACGATGTCAAGGACTCAATCAATCCCGTATACAATTCCCTTTGTCTAGCGGTATGGTACTTGCCCGAGATTCGATCGTCGGTATACCGATACCTTGTTCAATCTCGTTACCAGCAAATCTCTTTACTCGTTCCGTAACACATCATCCCGTGATCAACCCCTTGGTCACATTGTGCACATTATGATGATGTCCTACCGAGTGGGCCCAGAGATACCTCTCCGTTTACACGGAGTGACAAAATCCCAATCTCGATTCGTGCCAACCCAACAGACACTTTTAGAGATACCCGTAGTGTACCTTTATAGCCACCCAGTTACGTTGTGACGTTTGGCACACCCAAAGCACTCCTACGGTATCCGGGAGTTGCACAATCTCATGGTCTAAGGAAATGATACTTGACATTAGAAAAGCTTTAGCATACGAACTACATGATCTTGTGCTAGGCTTAGGATTGGGTCTTGTCCATCACATCATTCTCCTAATGATGTGATCCCGTTATCAACTACATCCAATGTCCATGGTCAGGAAACCGTAACCATCTATTGATTAACGAGCTAGTCAACTAGAGGCTTACTAGGGACATGGTGTTGTCTATGTATCCACACATGTATCTGAGTTTCCTATCAATACAATTCTAGCATGGTTAATAAACGATTGTCATGAACAAGGAAATATAATAATAATCAATTTATTATTGCCTCTAGGGCATATTTCCAACAGTCTCCCACTTGCACTAGAGTCATTAATCTAGTTCACATCGATATGTGATTAACACTCAAGGTCACATCCCCATGTGACTAACACCCAAAGAGTTTACTAGAGTCAATAATCTAGTTCACATTTACCATGTGATTAACACTCGATGAGTTCTGGGTTTGATCATGTTATGCTTGTGAGAGAGGTTATAGTCAACGGGTCTGAACCTTTCAGATCCGTGTGTGCTTTACAAATCTCTATGTCATCTCCTAGATGCAGCTACCTCGTTCTATTTGGAGCTATTCCAAATAACTGTTCTACTTGGAGCTATTCTAAATTGTTGCTCCATTATACGTATCCGGTATCTCTACTCAGAGCTATCCGGATAGGTGTTAAGCTTGCATCGACGTAACCCTTTACGACGAACCCCTTTACCACCTCCATAATCGAGAAAATTCCTTAGTCCACTAGTTACTAAGGATAACTTTGACCGCTGTCCTGTGAGCCATTCTTGGATCACTCTTGTACCCCTTGACTGACTCATGGCAAGGCACACTTCAGGTGTGGTACATAGCATAGCATACTGAAGAGCCTACGTCTTAAGCATAGGGGACGACCTTCGTCCATTCTCTCTATTCTGCCGTGGTCGATCTTTAAGTCTTAACTTCGTACCTTACAACTCAGGCAAGAACTCCTTCTTTGACTGGTCCATCTTGAACACCTTCAAGATCATGTCAAGGTATGTGCTCATTTGAAAGTACCATTAAGCGTTTTGATCTATCCTTATAGATCTTGATGCTCAATGTACAAGTAGCTTAATCCAGGTTTTCTATTGAAAAACACTTTCCAAATAACCCTATATGCTTTCCAGAAATTCTACGTCATTTCTGATCATTAATATGTCAACAACATATACTCATCAGAAATTCTATAGTGCTCCCACTCACTTCTTTGGAAATACAAGTTTCTCATAAACTTTGTATACACCCAAAATCTTTGATCATCATCAAAGCATACATTCCAACTCCGAGATGCTCGCTCCAGTCCTCAGAAGGATTGCTGGAGCTTTGCATACTTATTAGCATATTTCAGGATAGACAAAACCTTCCGGTTGTATCACATACAACCTTTCCTCAAAATCGTCGAGGAAACAATGTTTTGACATCCTATCTGCAAGATTTCATAAATAATGCAGTAATTGCTAATATAATTCTAACAGACTCTTAGCATCGCTACGAGTGAGAAAACCTCACCGTAATCAACTCCTTGAACTTGTCGGAAAATATCTTAACGACAAGTCGAGCTTTCTTAATGGTGACACTTACCATCATTTCCTGTCTTCCTTTCAAAATCCATATGTACCTAACAGCCTTACGACCATCAAGTAGTTCTTCCAAAGTCTACACTTTGTTTTCATACATGGATCCTCTCTCGGGTTTTATGGCCTTGAGCCATTTATCGGAATCTGGGCCCACCATCGCTTCTCCATAGCTCGTAGGTTCATTGTTGTCTAGCAACATGACCTTCAAGATAGGATTACTGTACCACTCTGAAGTAGTACGTATCCTTGTCACCCTACGAGGTTCGGTAGTGACTTGATCCGAAACTTCATGATCACTATCATAAGCTTCCACTTCAATTGGTGTAGGTGCCACAGGAACAACTTCCTGTGCCCTGCCACACACTAGTTGAAGAGATGGTTCAATAACCTCATCAAGTCTCCACCATCCTCCCACTCAACTCTTTCGAGAGAAACCTTTCCTCGAGAAAGGACCCGATTCTAGAAACAATTCATATTGCTTTCGGATCTGAATTAGGAGGTATACCCAACTGTTTTGGGTGTCCTATGAAGATGTATTTTATCCGCTTTGGGTTCGAGCTTAATCCTGAAACTTTTTCACATAAGCGTCGCAGCCCCAAACCTTTAAGAAACGACAACTTAGGTTTCTCTAAACCATAATTCATACGGTGTCATCTCATCAGAATTACGTGGTGCCCTATTTAAAGTGAATGTGGTTGTCTCTAATGCCTAACCCATGAACGATAGTGGTAATTCGATAAGAGACATCATGGTATGCATCATATCCAATAGGGTGCAGTTATGATGTTCGGACACACCATCACACTATGGTGTTCCAGGCTGTATTAGTTGTGAAACTATTTCCACAATGTCTTAATTCTGTGCCAAACTCGTAATTCAGATATTCATCTCTATGATCATATCATAGATCTTTTATCCTCTTGTCACGACGATCTTTCAACTTCACACTGAAATTACTTGAACCTTTCAATAATTCAGACTCGTGATTCATCAAGTAAATGTACTCAACATCTACTCAAATCATCTGTGAAGAAAGAACATAACGATATCCACTACATGCCTCAGCACTCATTTGACTGCACACATCAAAATGTGTTACTTCCAACAAGTTGCTATCTTGTTCCATCTTACTGAAAACGAGGCTTTTCAGTCATCTTGCCCATGTGGTATGATTTGCATATCTCAAGTGATTCATAATCAAGTGAGTCCAAACGATCCATCTGCATGGAGTTTCTTCATGCATATACACCAATATACATGGTTCGCATGTCTCAAACTTTTCTAAAACGAGTGAGTCCAAAGATCCATCAACATGGAGCTTCTTCATGCGTTTTATACCATTATGACTTACATGGCAGTGCCACAAGTAAGTGGTACTATCATTACTATCTTATATCTTTTGGCATGAAAATGTGTATCCCTACGATCAAAATTCAATAAACCATTCCTTTAGGTGCAAGAGCACTTATTCAGGTTTAATACTAATCTTGATGGTAGAGGGAGCGTGCGATGTTAGATCACATCAAACTTGGAAACACTTCCAACACGTATCGTCAGCTCACCTTTAGCTAGTCTCCGTTTTATTCCGTAGCTTTTATTTCGAGTTACTAACACTTAGCAACCGAACCGGTATCTAATACCCTGGTGCTACTAGGAGTACTAGCAAAGTACACATTAACACAATGTATATCCAATATACTTCTATCGACCTTGCCAGCCTTCTTATCTACCAAGTATCTAGGGTAATTCTGCTCCAGTGGTTGTTCCCCTTATTACAGAAGCACTTAGTCTCGGGTTTGGGTTTTACCTTGGGTTTCTTCACTAGAGCAGCAGCTGATTTGCCGTTTCATGAAGTATCCCTTCTTGCCCTTGCCCTTCTTGAAACTAGTGGTTTCACCAACCATCAACAATTGATGCTCCTTCTTGATTTCTACTTTCGCGGTGTCAAACATCGCGAATACCTCAAGGATCATCATATCTATCCCTGATATGTTATAGTTCATCACGAAGCTCTAACAGCTTGGTGGCAATGACTTTGGAGAACCATCACTGTCTTATCTGGAAGATCAACTCCCACTCGATTCAAATGATTGTTGTACTCAGACAATCTGAGCACAAGCTCAACAATTGAGCTTTTTCTCCTTAGTTTGCAGGTTAAGAAAGTCATCGGAGGTCTTATACCTCTTGACATGGGCACGAGCCTGAAATCCCAATTTCAGCCCTCAAAACATCTCATATGTTTCGCGACGTTTCAAAATGTCTGTGGTGCCTCAACTCTAAACCGTTTAACTGAACTATCACGTAGTTATCAAAACGTGTATGTCAGATGTTCGCAACAACCACAGACAATGTTCGAGGTTCAGCACACTGAGCGGTGCATTAAGGACATAAGCTTTCTATGAAGCAATGAGGACAATCCTCAGTTTACGGACCTAGTCCGCATAATTGCTACTATCAACTTTCAACTAATTTTTTCTCTAGGAACATATCTAAACAGTAGAACTATAGCGTGAGCTATGACATAATTTGCAAAAACCTTTTGACTATGTTCAGGATAATTAAGTTCATCTTATGAACTCCCACTCAGATAGACATCCCTCTAGTCATCTAAGTGATTACATGATCCGAGTCAAACTAGGCCGTGTCCGATCATCACGTGAGACGGACTAGTCATCATCGGTGAACATCTTCATGTTGATCGTATCTTCTATACGACTCATGTTCGACCTTTCGGTCTTCGTGTTCCGAGGCCATGTCTGTACATGCTAGGCTCGTCAAGTTAACCCTAAGTGTTTCGCGTGTGTTCCGAGGCCATGTCTGTACATGCTAGGCTCGTCAACACCCGTTGTATTTGAACGTCTGAATAAAACACCCGATCATCACGTGATGTTTTGAAACAGCGAACTGTCGCAACGGTGCACAGTTAGGGGAGAACACTTCTTGAAATTGTTGTAAGGGATCATCTTATTTACTACCGTCGTTCTAAGCAAATAAGATGTATAAACATGATAAACATCACATGCAATCAAATAGTGACATGATATGGCCATCATCACTTTGCTCCTTTTCATCTCCATCTTCGGGGCTCCATGATCATCATCATCACCGGCATGACACCATGATCTCCATCATCATGATCTCCATCATCGTGTCTTCATGAAGTTGCCTCGCCAACTATTACTTCTACTACTATGGCTAACGGTTAGCAATAAAGTAAAGTAATTACATGACGTTTAAGTTGACACGCAGGTCACAAATAAATTAAGACAACTCCTATGGCTCCTGCCGGTTGTCATACTCATCGACATGCAAGTCGTGATTCCTATTACAAGAACATGATCAATCTCATACATCACATATATCATTCATCACATCCTTTTGGCCATATCACATCACATAGCATACCCTGCAAAAACAAGTTAGACGTCCTCTAATTGTTGTTTGCATGTTTTACGTGGCTGCTATGGGTTTCTAGCAAGAACGTTTCTTACCTACGCATGAACCACAACGTGATATGCCAATTTCTATTTACCCTTCATAAGGACCCTTTTCATCGAATCCGATCCGACTAAAGTGGGAGAGACAGACACCCGCCAGCCACCTTATGCAACTAGTGCATGTTTGTCGGTGGAACCGGTCTCACGTAAGCGTACGTGTAAGGTTGGTCCGGGCCGCTTCATCCCACGATGCCGCCGAATCAAGATAAGACTAGTAACGGCAAGCATATTGAACAATATCGACGCCCACAACTACTTTGTGTTCTACTCGTGCAAAGAATCTACGCAATAGACCTAGCTCATGATGCCACTGTAGGGGAACGTAGCAGAAATTCAAAATTTTCCTACGTGTCACCAAGATCTATCTATGGAGAGACCAGCAACGAGTAGAAAGAGAGTGCATCTACATACCCTTGTAGATCGCTAAGCGGAAGCGTTCAAGTGAACGGGGTTGATGGAGTCGTACTCGTCGTGATTCAGATCACCGATGATCCTAGTGCCGAACGGACGGCACCTCCGCGTTCAACACACGTACAGCTCGACGATGTCTCCCACGCCTTGATCCAGCAAGGAGAGAGGGAGAGGTTGAGGAAGACTCCATCCAGCAGCAGCACAACGGCGTGGTGGTGATGGAGGAGCGTGGCAATCCTGCAGGGCTTCGCCAAGCACCTACGGGAGAGGAGGAGGTGTCACGGGAGGGAGGGAGGCGCCAAGGGCTCAGGTATGGATGCCCTCCCTCCCCTCCACTATATATAGGGGCAGGGGAGAGGGGGGAGGCGCAGCCTTGCCCCTTCCTCCAAGGAAGGGGTGCGGCTAAGAGGGGGGAGGAGTCCATCCTCCCCAAGGCACCTCGGAGGTGACTTCCCCCTTTAGGACTCTCCCCTTTTTCCTATATCTTGGCGCATGGGCCTCTAGGGGCTGGTGCCCTTGGCCCATGTAGGCCAAGGTGCACCCCCTACAGCCCATGTGGCCCCCCGGGGCAGGTGGCCCCACCCGGTGGGCCCCCGGGACCCTTCCGGTGGTCTCGGTACAATACCGATGACCCCGAAACTTGTCCCGATGGCCGAAACAGGACTTCCTATATATAAATCTTTACCTCCGGACCATTCCGGAACTCCTCGTGACGTCCGGGATCTCATCCGGGACTCCGAACAACATTCGGTAACCACATACAAACTTCCTTTATAACCCTAGCGTCATCGAACCTTAAGTGTGTAGACCCTACGGGTTCGGGAGACATGTAGTCATGACCGAGATGTTCTCCGATCAATAACCAACAGCGGGATCTGGATACCCATGTTGGCTCCCACATGTTCCACGATGATCTCATCGGATGAACCACGATGTCAAGGACTCAATCAATCCCGTATACAATTCCCTTTGTCTAGCGGTATGGTACTTGCCCGAGATTCGATCGTCGGTATACCGATACCTTGTTCAATCTCGTTACCGGCAAATCTCTTTACTCGTTCCGTAACACATCATCCCGTGATCAACCCCTTGGTCACATTGTGCACATTATGATGATGTCCTACCGAGTGGGCCCAGAGATACCTCTCCGTTTACACGGAGTGACAAAATCCCAATCTCGATTCGTGCCAACCCAACAGACACTTTCAGAGATACCCGTAGTGTACCTTTATAGCCACCCAGTTACGTTGTGACGTTTGGCACACCCAAAGCACTCCTACGGTATCCGGGAGTTGCACAATCTCATGGTCTAAGGAAATGATACTTGACATTAGAAAAGCTTTAGCATACGAACTACATGATCTTGTGCTAGGCTTAGGATTGGGTCTTGTCCATCACATCATTCTCCTAATGATGTGATCCCGTTATCAACGACATCCAATGTCCATGGTCAGGAAACCGTAACCATCTATTGATTAACGAGCTAGTCAACTAGAGGCTTACTAGGGACATGGTGTTGTCTATGTATCCACACATGTATCTGAGTTTCCTATCAATACAATTCTAGCATGGTTAATAAACGATTGTCATGAACAAGGAAATATAATAATAATTAATTTATTATTGCCTCTAGGGCATATTTCCAACACTTCACTTATATCTTTTGAGCTATGTAGTTTTGCTCTATGTGCTTCACTTATATCTTTTGAGCATTATAATTTTGCTCTATGTGCTTCACTTATATCTTTTGAGCTATGTAGTTTTGATCTATGTGCTTCACTTATATCTTTTGAGCGTTAGAAATTTGCTCTATGTGCTTCACTTAGATCTTTTAAGAGCACGGTGGTGGATTTGTTTTAAAGAAACTATTGATCTCTCATGCTTCACTTAAATTATTTTGAGAGTCTCTTAATAGCATGATAATTTGCTTAATAATAATATGCTTGGTATTCAAGATTTGTGAAACTTTCTTTTAGTGCATTGAATACTAAGAAAAGATTGAAGCATGATAATTGTTTTGAGATATGGAGGTGATAATATTAGAGTCATGCTAGTTGAGTAGTTGTGAATTTAAAGAATACTTGTGTTAAAGTTTGTGATTCCCGTAGCATGCACGTATGGTGAACCATTATGTGATGAAGTCGGAGCATGATTTATTTATTTATTGTCTTCCTTATGAGTGGCGGTCGGGGACGAGCGATGGTCTTTTCCTACCAATCTATCCCCCTAGGAGCATGCGCGTAATACTTTGCTTTGATAACTTCTAGATTTTTGCAATAAGTATATGAGTTCTTTATGACTAATGTTGAGTCCATGGATTATATGCACTTTTTCTCATCCTTCCACCATTGCTAGCCTCTCTAAAACCGCGCACTTTTCGTCGGTGTCATACACCTACCATATACCTTCTTCAAAACAGCCACCATACCTACCTATTATGGCATTTCCATAGCCATTCCGAGATATATTGCCATGCAACTTTCCACCGTTCTGTTTATTATGGCACACTCCATCATTGTCATATTGCTAGCATGATCATGTAGTTGACATCGTATTTGTGGCAAAGCCACCGTTCATAATTCTTTCATACATGTCACTCTTGATTCATTGCATATCCCGGTACAGCGCCGGAGGCATTCATATAGAGTCATATTTTGTTCTAAGTATCAAGTTGTTGAGTTGTAAGAAAAATAAAAGTGTGATGATCATCATTTTTAGAGCATTGTCCCAAGTGAGGAAAGAATGATGGAGACTATGATTCCCCCATAAGTCGGGATGAGAGTCCGGACAAAAAAAGAGGCCATAAAAAAAGAGAAAAGGCCCAAATAAAAAATGTGAGAAAAAGAGAGAAGGGACAATGTTACTATCCTTTTACCACACTTGTGCTTCAAAGTAGCACCATGATCTTCATGATAGAGAGTATCTCATTATGTCACTTTCATATACTAGTGGGAATATTCCAATGATGGGCTTCCTCAAAATGCCCTAGGTCGTCGTGAGCAAGCAAGTTGGATGCGCACCCACTTAGTTTCTTTTGATGAGCTTTCATATACGTGTAGCTCTAGTGCATCCGTTGCATGGCAATCCCTACTCACTCACATTGATATCAATTGATGGGCATCTCCATAGCCCGTTGATACGCCTAGTTGATGTGAGAGTATCTTGCCATCGTTTTGTCTTCTCCACAACCACCATTCTATTCCACATATAGTGCTATATCCATGGCTCATGCTCATGTATTGCGTGAAGATTGAAAAAGTTAGAGCATGAAACAATTGCTTGGCTTGTCATCGGGGTTGTGCATGATTTAAATATTTTTTGTGGTGAAGATAGAGCATAGCCAGACTATATGATTTTGTAGGGATAACTTTCTTTGGCCAGGTTATTTTGAGAAGACATAATTGCTTTGTTTGTATGCTTGAAGTATTATTATTTTTATGTCAACATAAACTTTTGTCCTGAATCTTTCGAATCTGAATATTCATATCACAATTAAGAAGATTTGCATTGAAATTATGCCAAGTAGCAGTACGCATAAAAAATTCTCTTTTTTATCATTTACCTACTCGAGGACGAGCATGAATTAAGCTTGGGGATGCCTGATACGTCTCCAACGTATCTAAAATTTTTGATTGCTCCATGCTATATTATCTACTGTTTTGGACTATATTGAGCTTTATTTTCCACTTTTATATTATTTTTGGGACTTACCTGTTAACCGGAGGCCCAGCCCAGAATTGTTGTTTTTTTGCCTATTTCAGTGTTTCAAAGAAACGGAATATCAAACGGAGTCCAAATGGAATAAACCTTTCTGGAACGTGATTTTCTTCCCGAATATGACCCAGGAGACTTGGACCCTATGCCAAGGAAGCTTCAAGGTGGGCACGAGGTAGGGGGGCGCCCCCCACCCTCGTGGGCCCACCGAAGCTCCACCGACGTACTTCTTCCTCCTATATATACCTATGTACCCCCAAACGAACAGAGACGGAGCCAAAAACCTAATTTCACCGCCGCAACTTTCTGTATCCATGAGATCCTATCTTGGGGCCTGTTCCGGAGCTCCGCCGGAGAGGGCCATCATCACGGAGGGCTTCTACATCATCATAGCCTCTCCGATGAAGTGTGAGTAGTTTACCTCAGACCTTCGGGTCCATAGTTATTAGCTAGATGGCTTCTTCTGTCTTTTTGGATCTCAATACAAAGTTTTCCCCCTCTCTCGTGGAGATTTATTCGATGTAATCTTCTTAATTTTGCGGTGTGTTTGTTGAGACCGATGAATTGTGGGTTTATGATCAAGTCTATCTATGAATAATATTTGAATCTTATCTGAATTCTTTTATGTATGATTGGTTATCTTTGAACGTCTCTTTGAATTATCCGTTTGGTTTGGCCAACTAGATTGGTAGTTCTTGCCATGGGAGAAGTGCTTAGCTTTGGGTTCGATCTTGCGGTGTCCTTTCCCAGTGACATAAGGGGCAGCAAGGCACGTATTGTATCATTGCCATCGAGGATAACAAGCTGGGGTTTATTTCATATTTCATGAATTTATCTATCTACATCATGTCATCTTGCTTAAAGCGTTACTCTGTTTTTAACTTAATACTCTAGATGCATGCTGGATAGCGGTCCATGAGTGGAGTATTAGTAGTAGATGCAGAATCATTTCGGTCTACTTGTCATGGACGTGATGCCTATATACATGATCATGCCTTGATATTCTCATAACTATGCTCAATTCTCTCACTTGCTCAGCAATAATTTGTTCACCCACCGTAGAATACTTATGCTCTTGAGAGAAGCCACTAGTGAAACCTATGGCCCCCGGATCTATTCTCATCATATAAATCTCCATCACTTTAATCTTGCTTTGCTTTTTTACTTTGCCCTTTACTTTTCACTTTGCATATCTATACCAAAAATATTATATCTATCAGATCTCACTCTCGTAAGTGACCGTGAAGGGATTGACAACCCCTAATCGCGTTGGTTGCGAGTAGCTATCGTTTTGTGCAGGTATGAGGGACTTGAGTGTGGCCTCCTACTAGATTGATACCTTGGTTCTCAAAAACTGAGGGAAATACTTATGCTACTCTGCTGCATCATCCTTTCCTCTTCGGGGAAATCCAACACAAGCTCAAGAGGTAGCACAAATCTAGTCCTGCTCAAACTATACAGCCTTGCCCCCACCCACAGAAAGATTAGTTCCTTATAGATGTGTGTACTTCATTTGTCATTGTTTTCCCTTTTGAACCAACATATGTGTTTGATAGCTAGTGTGTACTACTTTCCCCCTTCCTTTCCTCTTGGAACCACGTCCTAGATTCATGCTATACAACTTTCCCCACTATTTTGCAGAGCCGGACACTACTCTTGGTGTTTACAAACTTTTATGAAGAATTTGGAGGAGGAACCCGCCTTGCAATGCCGAAGACGATCTGCGCGCCGGACTCGTCGTCATTGAAGCCTAGTTCAGGGGCTACTGAGGGAGTCCTGGATTAGGGGATGTTCGGGTAGCCGGACTATACCTTCAGCCGGACTCCAGGACTATGAAGATACAAGATTGAAGACTTCATCCCGTGTCCGGATGGGACTTTCCTTGGCGTGGAAGGCAAGCTTGGCGATGCGGATATTAAATATCTCCTACCATTGTAACCGACTTTGTGTAACCCTAACCCTCTCCGGTGTCTATATAAACCGGGGTATTTTAGTCCGTAGGACAACTTCATCATACAACAATCATACCATAGGCTAGCTTCTAGGGTTTAGCCTCCTTGATCTCGTGGTAGATCTACTCTTGTACTACCCATATCATCAATATTAATCGAGCAGGACGTAGGGTTTTACCTCCATCATGAGGGCCCGAACCTGAGTAAAACATTGTGTCCCTTGTTTCCTGTTACCATCCGCCTAGACGCACAGTTCAGGACCCCCTACCCGAGATCCGCCGGTTTTGACACCGACAGTACTCGACCAATTCATCACCTGAAGACGAAGGAACTCGAATGCAGTACAGCCGTGGAGCAGGCGCTCCATGTCATCCTTTGGGATGTGGACAGCGACGAGCTCGAGGTGCTTCAGTCGTGGTAGAAAAAGAGCGGGCGCCTCATTAGAGGGGGTATGGCAGTTCATGAACTTGGCGAGGTGCAGCGTGGGCGCGAAGCGGAGCGCGGACGTTGGCAGCAAGCTCATATGCCCATAATTATAACTTAGCTTCTCGAGCTGATCTATGGCACGGGATCGAAACCACTCGTCAAGCTTGGCTCTCTCCTTGCCATTGGAACGGAACTTTCCCGCGATAGGGCCTTTGATTGGGCCTTCGTGACTGCCGAGGATATGGCTGAACGCATCCAAGCTTTGACGATAGCCATGGCAGAGCTTGTGGGCGTCGAGGAGGTCGACAGGGGTGTGGAGCCATATGGTGCGCCACCGCCGGGAAACGGTGGCTGTCGTCGCCAGATTTCTGATTGGGAGGTGGGATATGATGACTATCAACATATCATCACGGAGGTTGTTGATGAAGTCTAGGCCTGCTGGAGTCGCTTGCTGTTCTTTCTCTACCCACCTCCGCTTGTTGTCAGCCTTGTTCTCCACCTCGTCGGCAGGGACGGGAACCTTTGTCTCCATATTCACACCGTGCTCCGGTGCTTCAGAAGCCCCGGCGTCGCCACTCCCTCCGATGGGGCGCTTCGGCGGCATCCTCATACACTGACGGCTTTGAGGACTCAGAGCGGCGTCGAGGATGCGGGCGAAGAGAGAGGAATAATGTATGTGGCGAGGATGGGGGGTGCAGCCGCTCGGCGGTGCCATTAATATAGACCAGTGGGAGCGAGGCGGGCGGCGGTCGAAGGGTGTCTTGCTTCCCGGTGAGAACGACTGCTTAATCTCTAGTATGAATGAAACCTATGCTTAATTACCGAATTTTAGTTGCAAAAATAGATAGTGATATTGATTTTTAGCAGCATATTTTGACAAATCGCAATGTCTCTTGGCTTAGCGCCGAAGTCTGGCTTTAATTTGCATACCATAATCTGAACCGTTTGCATTGAAGAGATGCACATATCCTATGTTGAACAGCTTGTACGCTTCCCGGTTAGCCGGCGCACCGGACTGTGTTTGCACGCCTCCTGTTCAGTCAAGCAGCTGTCCACACAGCACCTCCTATAGCCATTAAAACTAAGACACGTGGCGTCACGTGAATGGTTAACCGAACGCACACGGTTTGGATTATACAAACGTTTGAGATATTAAAGTGGCAACTATTTTTTCAAAATGCCTTTGTTGGTTGTCATCATTTGAGTGCACCTTCTCTAAAAAAGGACATGAAAAATACCACAGCATGTCGGGTTCCCTTCCATGATAGCATGCCAAGTTTCATGAATTTCAGACGAGTTTTGGATTTACTAGAATTTAAAAACCAGGCATCTCAATGTTTTGCCGGCAATCAACGATGCCCTGGTGTTCGAAATTCATTCCCATTTCTTGCATGGGACCTAAGCATGCACCCAAGGATGCAGATTTCATTTTCCAACCAATTTATATGGACTGGAGCATGCGCATGTAGTTCAAATTTGAATCATGCACATAAATGCATTGAAAACTCAGTTAATGCATAAAAATGTCCAAACGAGCCCCGAAAAATCACAAAAATTCACACAACACTTCTGTTGTTCTATGTTGACACGAGAAAAAAACTTGAAAGCAATAAGAGGTAATGGATATTGTGTCGTCCCCAAAGTTGGGATGTTCCGTATCGAAAACCATCATTCTTGTTGTTAGAAGCTCCGGTTTGTGAGAAGCATATACCCAAACTTGCCCCAAATGGGAAAAAAATTGTACCACGGCATGTTGATGCCCTTCCATGATAGCATGCCAAGTTTCATGAATTTTAGACGAGTTTGGATTAACTAGAATTTTAAAACCAGGCACCTCAATGTTTTGCCGGCAATCAAAGGTGCCCTTGTGTTTGAAATTCATTCCCATTTCTCGCATGGGACCTAAGAATGCACCCAATGACACAGATTTGATTTTTCAAGCAATTTATATGCACTGGAGCATGCATATGTAGTTCAAATTTGAATTATGCACAT
Organism: Triticum dicoccoides; assembly: GCF_002162155.2. NCBI lineage: Eukaryota > Viridiplantae > Streptophyta > Magnoliopsida > Poales > Poaceae > Triticum > Triticum dicoccoides. Next base: position 243,530,162 of record NC_041382.1, on the reverse strand, counting down.
AAATGCATTGAAAACCCAATTAATGCATAAAAATGTCCAAACGAACCCTGAAAAATCACAAAAATTCACACAACACTCTTGTTGTTCTATGTTGACACGAGAAAAAAACTTGAAAGCAATAAGAGCCAATGGATATCATTTTGTCCCCAAAGGTGGGACGTTCCCTACCGAAAACCATCATGCTTGTTGCGAGAAGCTCCCGTTTGTAAGAAGCATATACCCAAACCTGCCCCAAATGGGACAAAATTTGTACCACAACATTTTGATGCCGCTCCATGATAGCATGCCAAGTTTCATGAATTTCAGACGAGTTTTGGATTTACTAGAATTTAGAAACCAGGAATCACAATGTTTTGCCGGCAATCAACGGTGCCCTGGTGTTTGAAATTCATTCCCATTTCTTGCATGGGACCTAAGCATGCACCCAAGGACACAGATTTGATTTTTCAACCAATTTATATGCACTCGAGCATGCACACATAGTTGAAATTTGAATTATACACATAAATGCATTGAAAACTCAGTTAATGCATAAAATGTCCAAACGAACCCCGGAAAATCACAAAAATCCACACAACACTCCTGTTGTTCTATGTTGACATGAGAAAAAAACTTGAAAGCAATAAGAGGCAATGGATATCGTTTCGTCCCCAAAGGTGGGATGTTCCCTACCGAAAACCATCATGCTTGTTGTGAGAAGCTCCGGTTTGTGAGAAACATATACCCAAACCTGCCCCAAATGGGACAAAATTTGTACCATGGCATGTTGATGCCACTGCATGATAGCATGCCAAGTTTCATGAATTTAATACGAATTTTGGATTTACAAAAATTTAAAAACCAGGCGTCTCAATGTTTTGCCGGCAATCAACGGTACCATCATGTTCGAAATTCATTCCCATTTCTTGCATGGGACCTAAGCATGCACCCAAGGACAAAGATTTGATTTTTCAACGAATTTATATGCACTGGAGCATGGGTATGTAGTCCAAATGAACCCTGAATAATTCCAATTCTTTTATGATCATTACAGATAAAAGGTCTAGCAATTTAAACACCGTCCATGGCCATTGTGACCCCATTATGTAATTCAAATCAAGACCAAACATCAAGTAGATCCCACACAATTTATTATAACCAACCATGTGAGATGCAGCACAAAACATCAAGTAGATGATACTTTGCATGCTAGTTTTTTGTCTGAAGCGATTCCAAATTTTCGGCTTTCGTGGAAATATCTACCTCCCCGCCCCCTCCCCCTTACCAAAAGCCACATTTCCCCTCTTTGCTCCTTCCTTTCCAAGTTGAAACATTCACTCCTTGCTTGTAGCACCGCCGCCTCCTCGCCAGCGACCCTCCTTCACGCTGCTCGGCCTCGCCTATCCAGGCAGGTAATCCACACCCGACCCCCATCCTCCTCCTCCTTCCACATCCCACATGCCCCGACCGCTGGCACGAGCCCGACACCTTCCACCCAAATCACCGACCCCTCCACCAAATAAGCGTCGGCCTAAGCCATGGTGCACGCAATATAGCCAGGACCTCAAGGAGCATTTGGCAGCGGAGAAGAAAATCACGGCCGCACGCGCGGATGAGGTCGCGATGGCTGCCATTCATGCCGACCCCAAATCTTCGAGGAGCACGTCGCTGTCGAGGCCACCTTTGACGCCTCGCGCGCCGACGCCGCGACGCGGTTGGCTGCTTTAAATCATAGTTCGTGGCATATTTTCGAGGCCACCGTCGGTGCCTTTGATGAAGGGTATGAGGTGTTTTATCAGCGTGCACGTGCTTACCTCATCTCAAGAGCCGGAAGGTTGGTGCCCGAAGCGGCTCAGGCAACTCACCACTACAACGAGGGCACCCACGATGCTGAGGCCTCGCCCTCTTCCATGTCCAAGGAGCCGATCGTCATTAATATCTCCGACAATGAGGAGTAGCTTGTCTTATTAGCTCACTATAAGGACCCATGTTCAGTTTTCTAGCTACTTCCTTTCCTTAAGAAATTCTAGTGAATTTTGCTATCTACTTTCACCATGCAATATTTTGCTATAGTGTATATGTTCTATATGCCGTGCAATGTGGTGTTCGATTAACTGCTTCGTTCAATTCTGCAAATGTGATGTTCAATTTTTCAGGGTACAATATTTCCAGGTTGTTAAGCATGCTTGGTTTGGTTAACTGTCTAATCTTCTATTAGGAGTATGTTATACTGTTCAATTGGTGTTTACTTAACTGCTTGGTTCATTTGTTGTGGCTTGGTTCACTTGTTGTGGTGTTTAGTTAACTGCTTGGTTCAATTCTGCAATGCGATGTTCAATTGTTGTGGCTGCATTCTGTTATTGTATACCATGTGAGGAATAAATCGAATTTGGCTGTACTAAATACATGAGAAGCAAATACAATTGCTATATTTCCAAGTTGTTAAGCATGCTGGGTTTGGTTAATTGTCTGATCTTCTATTAGGAGTATGTTATATTGTGCAATGTGGTGCTCAGTTAATGTTTGGTTCATTTGTTGTGGTGTTTAGTTAACTGCTTGGTCCAATTCTGCAATGCGATGTTCAATTGATGTGGTTGCATTCTCTTATTGTATACCATGTGAGGAATAAATCGAATTTGGCTATACTAAATACATGAGAAACAAATAAAATTGTTATATTTCCAAGTTGTTAAGCATGCTTGGTTTGGTTAACTGTCTGATCTTCTATTAGGACTATGTTATATTGTGCAATGTGGTGCTCAGTTAACATTTGGTTCATTTGTTGTGGTGTTTAGTTAATTGATTGGTTCAATTCTGCAATGCGATGTTCAATTGTTGCGGCTGCATTCTGTTATTGTATACCATGTGAGCAACAAATCAAATTTGGCTCCACTTAATATATGAGAAACACATACAAGTGATATATTTCCTAGTTCTTAATCATGCTTGGTTTGGATAAATCAATTTTCCATGTAGCTTCACCTGAGGTTTACAGGGAAATAATGGGAAGCACTGAGGTTTACAAGATGGTGCTAACTATTATACCTTGCCTTTTTGTATTCCTTTGCCCCATTTCCAATATAGAGAAGATATTTATGCACATCCTTGTTTTCAGGCTTCACTGATAATTACCCCTCAAACCACCTCTGTGGTCAGGAGGCGAGGAAAGTTTTCATACAACACCCATGGTTTAATATTGAAGTGTTCCTAAAGAGGTCGAAATATGGACGGTCAATCATCCACAGGCACTGGCCTAAAGTTGCAAAGACCTTCAACATGAATGAAGGCTCAATATTCGCCTTCCGCTTCAGCAGTTTTCCAGATGAGATGCATCTCTCTATGTACCGTCTATGATGCTAATTTCGAAAGGTTCTAGATGTTGCATGTGAAACTTGCTGCTGGTGCAGTTGTGTAATGGGGTAGCTGAGTGCTGAAGCTATATCATGTTGTAATCTGATGTATTTCAATTATGAAATCCTGCTTCCTTAATATGGAAATGGAATATATTATGTGCTTAATATGAATGTCAATTAGATTAGTAAATGGATTATTAATAATAGGGACATTCCGAACACAGAATGAAATGTCCACCCACCCACCCGCCGCCACCCTAAACCCTAGCCCACTCACCGCCGGCGATCTCCACTTTTGTCCATGGAATCACCCTACGCATCCGGCCATCGTGTTCGGCGTCACCTGCTCCCTCTTTTAGTTGTCATCTCAATGGCGGTAGATGCTTCCATCTCCCTAGGTTTGGACTTCTCTGTGGGGATGAGCATGGCGCGTGAGATCGGGCGTGTGTTTCACCGTTCGGTCCATCCTACGGATCGATCTGGCCACTTTGTCCTGGTGGCTTCATTTGCACGGCACTCCTTCCATTTGGACGAGGACAATGTGGACTTGACGCTTGAATCAGCCATTGGTGGATATTGTTCTGCTCTCAAGGTATCTCAATTGCATGATCTTGTTTTCTCTTTCAATGTTTCGTGCAAAGAAGTTGGGTTCTTTATCTTGCATCAAAGGAGTTTTATTTGCCCGCAATTCAAATGTTACTTTCATCTTTGGGGTCATTGTGGCCCGGATTGGGAAAAATAATTTAGGTTATGGCAAGCTGAATGTGATCAGGAGTGGACTTTGGTCAGTCCATCCAAGAGGAGAGCAAGGTTAGGTTTGGAGGCCATGCAACACGTCCCAAAAAAATCTTCTCTTCATTCTCAATCAGCTAGATCTAAGCATCACAAGCATATTCAATTTGCCACATTCATGCAATATCCGCCTAGAAAAGGTTATAGTTATGGGCCTACGTCTGATGACGTGACTACTCTCCGGGAGCCGGGCTATGTGGTCTCTGAGCATGAAGCTGCTTATTCTCCGTCTTCGGCATCTTCACTAGTGGATGTTTCTTCTCCTTCGTCGGCATCTTCCCCGCCGGCATGCTCGGTCACTCAGTTTGGAACGTTGCCGCCATCCCCGCAGGATTTATCCCATGCATGCGGCACGTCAGGATTTTCGGGCGGGCTGTTGTTACCTGCCACGACATGTTTGGATTCGCCCGTATTGTCTTCTGTTGCATCTTTGGGCCTTGACACGGCCCTGGGCTCCAGCGCCCAGCCCATTTGCTTATCAGATGATGAAGTTGAGAGCCCATCTTCTCCGGTGATTCAGTTTCCCACTCGACAAGATATTGTCAATGATTTACAGAGTTTCGATGAGATGATCAAGGATCTATCTGCAAGCTATTGGGACTGCCAGAATTGTTTGGGCATGGGCCACACGTTAGAGACATGCACGAACCTGATACGGTGCAGAAATTGCTCTCATTCAGGTCATATTAAAAAAGATTGCACCGGCCATGCCCCTGACTTATCTCTCTGGGTGCCCAAAGTCCCATCACCTAGCTTTGGAAATTGTAACAGGGAGGAAATTTACTCCGCTTTCCCTGCCTCTTCGGTTTCCCAAGAACAAACGCCTCCCCAGCAGAAAACCCCTACTCATGTTACTCCGCGTCATCGCCATTGCCAGGCCCGTCACAACCCGCACACCACCAAGCAGCATCAAGCTCTGATCTTCGCCCGCCTCCCCCAATGGCGGTGTATGAGATCGATCCTTTTCGCTTCATCCCGGCTGGCTTCGATATTGTGGATGGTGGAGCAGATCGTCTGCCGCG